>NC_039364.1:183050089-183399015 GCF_003573695.1 Papaver somniferum | reverse complement strand
TCGGTCTCTCTATCACTCATGACCAACCTTCAGCAATTCACCAATTGATGGAGGACTGACCGAAAATTAGGGTTTCGAATAAACGCTCTACGAAACCATCATTCTGAGCAATTTCAAACACTAATAAATTTATGTTGATCCACCAATCAGCATAAAAATTAATTATACAATATTCGGTAATCTACCAATATTTTAATTAATATTTTATTGGGTCACGTCACCAGTAAATAATTCGTCGAATTGAGCAATACTTGCTCAGTTGCTCGTCAAATTCTCAATATTCAACAATTTTCCAGATTGGGAAATACTTGCTCAATTGCTCAAATAGTCAATAATTCATCACTGAATTTGACATTACTTCAGAGAACTACATGTTCGATCCATGAATCGCTGTGCATTCATCACTCATGCTCGATTCAATGAAACCTAGACCCATTGTCTAATTAGTCAACAACTGACTAACTAATACACGTCTGCCTTGCAGAATCCACGATTCGTGAGAAATCAATCACGTCACAAATGGGGGGGATATCACTTAGGGTTTTGGCATGGCGGTCTACGACACGTGGATTCATCCACAACGAGAAATGTGCGTAAGTCGTGCAAACGGTTGAAGGAGTTAGCAAAGTAGTGGGTGCACGATCAGTCAAGTCTCCACACGACATGGAACTGACTTTACCACGATCTCCCACTTTCCCACTCTTTCACTCAAGAAACCGTCACACTTACAGGGATCAGTGGTACATCATTCTTGCAATATAAATAAGTCTAAATCGAGGACATCAAGATACCATTGATTATCATCGTCATCTGTCAACAAATCGATAATCACTGTTCCTACACAATTCTCAGTTTCCCTCCTACAGATCAACCCATCTCCCTCTTTGCGACCGAATTGACTCTGGAACGAGAATTGTCTTGGTTTAGGCCGAAGTCCTACAGATTGATTTCCCGAATCTAAGCACCCCTTTGCAGCGGTGCATCTGTGTGAGGTTCAGCAGTTTGCTTGGTCGAGGAGTCTCGACAGCACGCTCGACTCTCCACTTTCCTAGAAAACCAGCAAACCGTTTTTCCCCATCCACAAGCGGTTAACAATTATTTTCTCTCTCTCCTAAAAAATTTCCTCTTTGGATTTTTTGGGGTTTGCTATTTTTGTTAACGTTTTTTTATCCTCTTGATCAACTGAGGTTGATTCAAGATGGTTGAAAACCATGATCCGGGTCCAAGTAATCAACATATTCAATCTTCTTATGCTGATAAGGTTAAAGGGAAGAAATCTGCATCATTTCAAGGTAAAAAAACTTATATTATTACTGTTGATGATCGGGATATTAATACTAATGTTATATATGATAATGGTGAACCTTGTCCTTGATGTGCCGATTGATTTGGCTAAAGAGGGGTGTGATTTGTTTCAGTTTAGTTTAATCGGAAGATTAAACTTTAATGGTTTGAAACTCCCTGATGTTAAGAAAATATTAGAGAATCAATGGAATATCCTTGAAGATAGATGCAAACTTGCACCTATGACTAGGGGTTTCTTTGTTATTAAACTCGCCTCCAAAGAAGATAAAGAACATGTTTGGCATGGAGGATCCTGGATGGTTGGAAAACAATCTCTCCGTGTGATTAATTTTTATGTGAACTTTGATCCGGAAAGACAGCCAACCTCCAAAACAACTCTTTGGGTTTATTTTCCAGGTTTATTTGTTGAATTATGGACAAAGAAAATTCTGATTTCGATGGCTAAGTTGATTGGTAAAAAAACTTTAGACCATGATTTTTGTAATTATGTTGTTGTTCTTATTGAAATAGACATGGCGAAACCTATTCCAAATAGGATTAGGGTTAAAGCGAATGGAAACATCTTTTGGCAATATGTTGATGTGCAGGATTTAGAGAAGGCTAATTTATGTTCCCATTGTAAGATAATGGGGCATTTGCTTGCAGACTGTAATGCTGCTCGAAAAATCATCAAGAGAACTGTGGGTACTGACGGGAATAGAACTGAAGTTACAAAGCAGGGTGCGTCAGTTAGCCAATGGAAGGAAGTTGGAAGAAAAGAAAAAAGGAATGATAATGTTTCTGCTTCGGTTGCTAAGGATAACGCTGCAAATTCTACAGCTGAAGGGGTGCAAAAAGATATGGGAATTCTTGGTACTAATGAACAGGTAACTTCATCTGACGTAAACAGGAGTAATGCAGCTCATAATAACGTGCATAGTGTTGGAGATGATCAAGATAACACTACCTGGCATCAGGTTAAAGGAAAGAATTGTTCTGGAAGTAAACATGTTGATTCCACACCAACACCGTAGCTGATGAGCTTATACGTTCTGAGCATATTCACTCCAATTCTTTAGAAGCTTTTCTAGAAAAATTGGTTTGAATGATGATTTGACAAGGAAGTTTCATCTGTCATATCAGCTTGTAGTACTGACGTTTCGGATGGTAGTATTGGGTCAGAGGATTGGAGTAATGTTGATGAGGATATTAGGGCTAGGAAAGAAGCTAAGCGCCTTGATAAGAAAGCCAAGCAAATTCTAGCTCGTCAAAGAAAGCAATCAGAGTTGGTAAACAATTCAACTTCCATGGAAGTTTTGGAAACCAACCGTGATTTGGAGAATAAATCGTTTTTGGATATGGAAACCAACCAGGTTTCGGAATTACACACAGAAGTGACTTTGCAAAAGCCTAATCCTGGTGCGGACCAAACAATGGGTGATGGGCCTAATACTTTAGGTCACAAAACCCATGAGAATTCGCCTAGGTAAAAGGAAAGTAGGAATTACCAATAGGTACTATTATGGTAGTCTTAGTTAATGGCAGGTCCACCCACTAAAGCCCAGTAACCAGAAGTCCATAATAAAAAGAAAAAGAGGAAATTGGACCAAATTTTTTATCCCCTGGTCCGGTACACGTGCAGGATGTCATAATCCACTTTTAAAAATACCCAAACTACCCATTCCCTGATAGTACATATATATTTCTTACAAAAAAAATCACCATTTTTTCCAAATCTGAGTTCCGTCTCCTCCTCTTTTCTACTTCTGCTCACTTTTCGCTCCTTCTTTTGGATTACGAGCTAGAGTTTTTTTGAAGATCTCTTTGAAGATTTAAAGGTATGTTATGTAATATCTCTTTTTGCTGTTCTTGTTTGTTTTTTTCAACTCTGTGAAAATCGGGTCGTTTTGATTACGTTTTCACTTTATTGTTTCGTTTTTTGTTTGTTTTTTGCGTTTATTTTTGTTTTGGTTTGTTTTTTTTATGAATCTTGATCGTAATTATTCAATTTTTTGGTTAGATTATGATGTTTTTAACATATTTGAACTTTCGATTTTATTATCTTGTTGTTTTCGCTTCTTTATTTATCAAAATCGTGCTTGTTTGTTGTTTCGGGGGTATTATCCAACAGTACATATGTTGCATACTGATACAAATTGCTTTTGATTCTGTTTTGTTCTTAGTTTTATCACTTGTTGTTGTTTGATTCATAAGTATATATCTTCGATACTGAAATAAAACTCTCTCGATTATGTTATTTTGATAGATTCTTTAAATACAATTATTTTTTAGTTCATGAATCAGCAGTACATATGTGGCATACTGATACAAACTGTTTTTTTTTTGGTCTAATCGTTGTGGTGTTTGATTAAGATTTTGATCTCCATGTTTGATTTCTTGATTATTTACTAGATCTAGATGAATAATCACGTTTTTGGTTCATTTCGTTATTAGATTTAATCATACTAGTTCCATTTTGTTGTTTTTAGATTTGTTTTTTTGTATGAAACAACAGTACGTATATCCCGTATTGACAGAAACCTAGCTTATTTTGAATGAAGAAGAACAAGATGGTGCATCGTTATGATTTACGAGGAGAATATTTGTTTTATGTTTCCAGGTATGCTTTCTAATCATCTTGTTTGATTATTTTGTTCGGTTTTTCTTCTTTTGATTTGTTTTTTTGATTGTATTCTGATAATCAAATCGATTTGATTGACGCTTTTATGGTTTTTAGGTTTGTTACAGTTGTTTTTCGTGTATGAATTGACAGTACATATATGGCGTACTGATACAAAACTCTTCTAATTTTGTTTTATTTGAAGTTTTTCCAATTTTTTTGGTTCGATCCATGAGTATGTATGTATAATACTTATAGGAAGTGTTATTTGCTGTGTTTTTGCTTCTTTTTTAGTCTTACCCTTCAGTACTTATGTGAAATACTGTAATATGTCTTTCGATTCTCTTATTTTTCATAGATCTGTCACCTGTTGTTGTCATACTGTTGATTTGTAGTTCATGAATCTTCAGTACATATATCGCATACTGATAGGAAGTGCTCCTTGTTATGTTTGATTCACTACGTATATGAAATACTGAAATAGATGCTCTTTGTTACGTTTGATTCAGTACTGGAATTGGATATGGAGATGATCAGCTCAGAACTTATTACAAGAAATGACATATTTTGAATGATAGGAACATGAGTTGTTGTTGGTTAAGATTTGCAAGCTTGTGAAATTGGTGGTGGTCTTGATGAAGTTACAAATTGGTTGTGATGTGTGTTTGAAAGAAGGTGTGCTGCAAATGGATTTGGAGGAACATAGAAGGTTGGGTTGCTGATGTAAACTGAAGATACAGATGAGATAGAGGAGGAATTCCTTCATTCTGGTATTACTCTGTTTCACAGAAGAAAAAAAAGTATAGAAAACCTTTCATTCTGGATCATCTTAATGATGTTTTTTGCGACCGCATAGATGGTACTGATGAGCTTGGTAACATTACTCATAAACTTAGTTCACTCATTTTCTCGGTAAGTGCTGTAATTTCTTCCTTTACATTTAAAAATAAGTGGTGCTCAGTATCTGTTTTCAGTACTGCAACTTAGGAATTGACTGATGCGTGCTTTTTTTAACTACTGATGCATATTTCAATAAATCATTTTAATCCCTTTTTAGGAAAGTATTTACTTGATTGGTAAGTAAATCAAGACTAGAAATTGTAAGTGATTTGAAGACAAATCAGAAAAAAGTGTTTTGTTTGCCATTAGCAAACCTGGCCTGAATTTGGCTACTGAATTTACCATTACAGGCACTCCTTATGGTACTTCTTACTTTGCAAATTATTGAGACTGTTTAGACATATTGCTTTGTAGGGTTGTTTTCCATTGTGGATTAAAATTAGGGGTGTCAACGGGTCCGGGTCCTCCCGGGTATCACTAGACCCTACTTATAATGGTCGGGTCCGGTTCCTAACGGTTCCGGGTCCGGTTCCTAAACTTGTGGACCCAGAACCAGACCCGTTTAAATACCCGGGTACCCATCGGTTCCGGGTACCCATTGGTTCTTAATAAAACTATTTAAAAAACCTCAAAAACTTAATATATTTCTCTTTTTGGCTTGGATTTAAGTAATTTTTATAAAAATTTATTATTATTTCTTATTAATGTACTAAATAAAGGTTAAATGTAAGAGAAAAAATTTAAATGAGTAAAATATCAAAGCTAAAACTAGCAAAAATACTTGTAATTTTGCTAAAAACATGAATAAACGGGTACCGGATATCCGCGGGTACCCAACGGGTATTACCCGTTTAAATTCGGGTCCAATCGGGTAATTACCCGCCGGGTCCTAAGTAGCTAATAGGTCCAACTTTAGGACCCGGAATCGGACCCAAATATACCGGTTCCGGGTCCGGGTAATGGGTACCCATTGACATCCCTAATTAAAATAACTAAAATAAGAATGCGAAAAAGAAAGAGGAGTGGATGGGAGAGTCTCAATGCTTTTATTATTTTTTGCATTTGATAGTTTCAAGAGCTATCTCATCCAAGTAGGGCTGCAAGTAATGATAGAAAGTCAAGTCATCCCATGGCTGCTGTACTGGTGGATTACGAAGGTTCAAACTCTATTAAACCAGTCCCTCAGGTCATGGTAACACAGACGAAGAACTGCTTTTCTAAAGGAGCTTAATTTATACAAATGGACATCAGCTGCGTAAGATCTTCCACTTAGTTTCTTTTCCGCATATAGATTTATGAATCATGTGATAGATGTTCTTTCAAAATATATTTTCATTTTTGTATTTTGTGATAGATCCATGTGCACCTAACTGATGCACCTAGCTATATATGGATTCCTTTGCTATGCCATAGTTTTTGCTAAATACCGATTCCACTTTCCACTATGGATCCTAGCAATCAAATTTGATATATTCTTTTGCATTGATAATTAGGTAATCACATAAATAACTATATGAGTATGTATGTATAATACTGATAGGAAACTGAGCTAGTTGATTGTCAACAATTGTGATTCTTAGTGATCAAAGAATCAGACTAGTTAACCCATTACGCACACCTAATTCCCTTTCCTGCTATGTTTATTGAAGATTGCAGATTCTGTTGGGGATTTTCTCATGATGGATATGGCTCACATAAGTGGTCTCGTTGCTGCATCTGTACTTGCCGACCCATTTGAATATTGTGATGTTGTAACAACCACCACTCACAAGGTACACCTAGTCCCATTCATGAAGTCTGCAAGACTGCAACTACTGACACCAACACAAGAAGCATTTGTTTTTATTGGTTTAGGTTCAAGGGTCATGTTGTTTACTATGTCTTCTGTTTCAATTTGCAGTAATTACGAGGTCCCAGAGGTGGCATGATTTTCTTCAAGAAAGATCCTATTCTTTGGGTTGATATGGAATCTGCGATTAACAATGCTGTTTTCCCAGGGTTACAGGTAACTAAAACTGTAGCGGTTATTTGTGATTTATCATTGGTTCAACGTTATAACATTTTTTAGGTTTGTTACAGTTGTTTTTCGTGTATGAATTGACAGTACATGGCGTACTGATGCAAAACTCTTCTAATTTTGTTTTATTTGAAGTTTTTCCAATTTTTTTTGGTTCGATCCATGAGTATGTATGTATACTGATAGGAAGTGCTATTTGCTGTGTTTTTGCTCCTTTTTTAGTCTTACCCTTCAGTACTTATGTGAAATACTGTAATATGTCTTTCGATTCTCTTATTTTTCATAGATCTGTCACCTGTTGTTGTCATACTATTGATTTGTAGTTCATGAATCTTCAGTACATATATCGCATACTCATAGGAAGTGCTCCTTGTTATGTTTGATTCAGTACGTATATGAAATACTGAAATAGATGCTCTTTGTTACGTTTGATTCAGTACTGGAATTGGATATGAAGATGATCTGGAGCTGCAGTTCAGAACTTATTGCAAGAAATGACAGATTTTGAATGATAGGAACATGAGTTGTTGTTGGTTCAGATTTGCAAGCTTGTGAAATCGGTGGTGGTCTTGATGAAGTTACAAATTGGTTGTGACGTGTGTTTGAAAGAAGGTGTGCTGCAAATGGATTTGGAGGAACATAGAAGGTTGGGTTGTTACATTGTATGATCCTACAATGTATGTGATGTAATACGTTTTCTAATTTATTTATCATTGATTCTTACAGATTTGTACTCTACCTGGAAGCAGTGCAGCAAATATGTACTCGAATTTGTAAGCATTCAGATATATAATCGGATTTGTGAGCAGTACGACAGATATGTACTCAGACATATATGTACTCAAATTTGTAAGCAGTGTAGCAAATATGTACTCGAATTTTTAAGCAGTGTACCAGATATGTACTCAAATTTGTAAGCAGTGTAGACACACACGTTTGGTAGTAATGGGCATTATGGACATTTCCATGTTTTAATTAATTTTGGACCTCCGGATAAAAAAAAATTCCGGTTGGACCCTACTATAAATAACTATATGGGCCTAGGACCAAACAAGAAATTTTCCATAAGGAAAATACCACCAAGTCTGTTCAGTTAACTAAAGTGGAGCATGAGGTTCTTTGTACAATAAAACAATTTGATATTCAACAGAAGTTTTTGAAGGATTTGGTTTTTAGAAAGGAGTACTTAAAAGAAATACAAGATCAATTAAAAAGAATGGAGAATCCAATGAAGACAAATGCGGAACATGATGCTAGTGCGTTGGGGATTAAAGTGCAACAAGGGAGATCTTCGGGTCTGCGTAGGATTGGGAAATCTATAGCCGCGCACAACGCTATGTTGCAACAACATAAAGCTAATTCTGCAAGTTAGTTTTTGTTTTAGAGTTGAATAGGAATTTGGTATTTGCCTTTTTTTTTCTATTTTATTCTTATGAGTGTTTAATAGCTTAATTTTGTTAGCTTTTTTGATGTAATTTTCTCCCCTTTGGTTTATGGGGGTGGGAAGGCCTAGAGCCTTCCATTTTGTAGTTCTTGTAATTACGTTTTTTTGCTTAATAAACCATTTTGACCTAGCAAAAAAACCACAAAGATATGGCAATTAAGCACAGTTCAATTAAGAACTCTCTGAAAAGACGAGGGTACCCAAATATACCTCAATCTAAAACTTTTCCACCTATAAGTCCTTTCTCCGAAAGCGATTGTCTATGGACTGAGTCGAGACAATACAACTAATCGGTTCACACTTCGTGTGATCGTCTATGGATACAAGATCGAGACAATACGACAACAAGATAACTTGTGTGATTGACTATGGATACAAGATCGAGACAATACAACAACGAAGAATGTTTACTTGATAAAAGGTTCGGACTTAACCAAACACAATATGATTGCTATCAAGTAAATAGGAATTAATGTTTGTGTATTTTGATTCTAATTATAATAAAACAATTATAATTGCGAAAATAGAAAATTAAAGACATAACAAGATTTTGTTAACGAGGAAACCGCAAATGCAGAAAAAACCCCGGGACCTTGTCCAGAATTGAATACTCTCGGGATTAAGCCGTTATAAAAAATCTAAACCAACTTCGTATAGTTGAGACCAAGCAACTAAACCTATAGTTCACCTAGTTCCGTCTGTATCCCTGCGCCTCCAACTTGCAATAAGCCATGCACTTGGAACAATTCCTTTGTTTCGTATTCCAAACAGTAAAGGAACAACAAATTTGTTCGGTAACAACTCTTTTCAACCAAGTGATATGAGTTCGACAAAAGACTCTTTCGTTTATCCCAATAAACTCCTTTGTCAGGTCCTTAGATCTATCCAATAACAATTATCAAAGTAATTGTTAAGATTTTGCAATCAATACTTTAAATCACAAAGAATTGTATTGATGCCGATCTACTCAACTAATCAATCAAATCTATCACAAAGATAAACCGATTATAGTTGGATCCTTTTCCAGCCGAAACAAGTATTGTGCACACCAAATATTATGAACCCAAATATCTTCTTTGCCTTCAAATCTTCTTTAATCTTCAATAAACACCTGCACACAATCAACTTGAATCTCTTGTGATCAATCACACACAGAACGGAGTCTGTTAACAATGGATTATCACAAGACGTCTTAGAACTACAAACAGTCTAAAGATCCTCGTCGAAACTTCGATCTAGTTTGAGTGAATCTTATATTAGAAGAGAATATTCTCAAGCATAAACAAACTAGGTGCAATCAAAGTTCAACCACCGTTAGTCAATCAAATCAATCGAAAACTAATAATAAACTGCAATTATCTAGTTTCCCACCAACGGTACTAATAGAGCTTCTCAATCCCAAAGAAGTCTTTAAACTGAGCGGCCGTAAGAGATTTCGCCTAATTAGGTTACTTTCCTCTCCAAATAGGCGGCTCCACCAGTAACAACACAACTAGGTAGTTTTGCTGGCTCTGAGGATTAGTTTGCTTGAAATGGAAATTTCAATATTTATAGACCAAGGAAGTTTGGACACCAAGGAATTTCCAAAACCGAATATATGCAATAAACACAAAATCGATTTTCATAATTCCTAGAAATGCTCTGTCCAATTAATGACCGAAATCTCAGTAGAAAATCTCCAATTAGTAAATGCACATTACTAATTTTTATTTTCTAAAAGATATGCATTTTAATTGCTGGAAATTAAAAGCATATAAAAACTAAAAACTTTAATTAAAATATTCTCAATTTACTTCGATCCGGGATTCTCTTTTAGATATTAAGGAATATCTTTGAATAATAAATGATAAGAGTTACTGCACATGTTCAAAGTATGTCGACATCTTTACTTTGTAAATCCTTTTTCATATTTACAATCTTGGAACCGATTTTCCACACTTCCAAACAAGTTTAGAATTGGTTCATCTGACCTCCAAGAACTATGCGATTGATTATCCTATCAAATCACCATTAATGGGTTTCACGGTTCTACCTCCAAGTGGGTACTAGGATCGGTTACACTAGTTACCATAAAATGGCTAACTAAGTACTAGGATCGCTTACCACTTAATATGGTAAAACTTGTGATCGGTTGACCAAGTTATAGGATCGGTTACACCAACTTACTAAAACTTGTTAAACCTCTTACAAGGATCGATTACACTCTCTCGTGTGATCGGTCACACCTCTTACTAGGATCGGTTACCCGATGGCTAGTATTTAGTCACACCAAATTCAAGATATCGATCTTACCATCTCAGGTGATTACTTAAGATCGGTTTCACTAATAAAATTCATACCAATACAAAAGTCAGGCCTTGTGAATAGTTTTACCAAGATACATAAATAAGTTATGAGCGGTTATACTAAACACACATATTGGTAATTCAAAAGATTTGCAATGAATAACAATACCAATAAGCCTAGCGATTTCCCTTTCGATTCACAAAACAAGTTTATGAATTTACTTCCTTTGAACGAATGTAAAACATTGTTTCCTAGGACGAAATCTTCACCCATACCCATACATAATCACAATAGCATTCATACGATTATGTCGATGTCTTATATACGAAGTTCAAAAGATAGGCGTTATACTTCGTATTGTATTCCTTAATACTAGGTCTAACTAGAGTATAATCATTCATAGCTTCGCAGTTATGTTTTCAATATGCACGACTTGAAAGATACGTTAGGGAATGAAACAGTCCAAGTCAAATATTACTAACCTCAAGTGGAAGGATGATGTCGTCGTTGTAGCTCCTTACTTCTTAACATTCTTCAAGTCTTCACGTAATACTTGTAATGTCTCATATTCTAATACTTTCAAGCTAACCTATACGAAGTTGACTCTAGTAAATAATCAAGCGAATCTTTAAATGAGTTTTGGTTCACTAAAATATGACAACCAAACTTGACATACCAACGCTTGGTGAGTTCAACCGAGCTATGCTCTAACAATCTCCCCCTTTTTCAATTTTTGTGACAAAAATCTTACATCATATGGATAAACAAATTGAAAGAATTCATTGCACATACACTTGATTCCCAAATTCATCATCACAATAACCTGTATACATTCAATTCATAAATGTCGTTGTTGACATTATAATAACAAAGCTAATACTTCCCCTAAAGGTAAGATAGGTAGATTTTCAATCCGCACGTCTTTGTTATTTCCATCATCATATGATATGTTACCCCCCCTCCTTAGTCTATACTTTACTCTTTTCGTTAGATATAACGTTTAAGCACCATTGTCCTTTCCTTCGTGATACCAAATCAATACAAATCAATATCAATATCACTTGTTTACTCCATATATTTCTCCCCCTTTTTGTCACAAAATGACAAAGGTACGAGCAAATAAAGGACAACCAAAAGGATCTTACAAATCTTACTGAGAGACTTGTAAAACCTATAAGAGTTAAGCACGAGGGTTCCACACACCATTTTTGATAACCAATATCAAAACCGAAACTATAAAGTAATTTTGTTTTGATATTTTACCAAGGAAACAATTTCCCGAAGCAATTTTCCCTAATAGTTTAGCAAACCAAAAATCGACTAAGCACCTTAGTTCCTTTGCTAAAGTGATTGTACAAATACAATCACTTGTTCGATAAGACCAAAATAAAGATTGGAATTAACTCTATTTTTCTCATCAGGCTCTAGTTATTCTCATCAATAACTTAGACCTTTCACTTTTAAACAAGACAAGTACTAGGTTAGTTAACTAGCATTTATTGTTAAGGCATTCGATTAGACTTGAATAACCGAAACCTCCACTTTCATAAGTCTAACTAAGATCAGAATTAACTTAGTTTCTCTTATCCGAAATCGAATTGGACTAAACAATTCATCCCGAAAACTTTTTTTTCTTTTGTTAAGCCATAAACAATTCATACAAACCAAATAAATCAACTTGCATAATTATTTATCTCAACCGGAAGCAATTGAAACAACATAGACATTAAAGTAATGCAATTGCACCGTACTTTCGTAATCCTAAACAATTGATACCAAACCATAAAGCAAGATAACAATAATTTTTCTTAACCGGAAACAATTGAATCACACACATACATTCACAAGCAATGGAATAAAACATCAATTGTACCGAAATTTTGTTAAGAAAAAGCAATAAATATATGCAATAAAATCAGGCTTTTCTTAAACAGGAAAATAATTAACTAACAAATTCGTTACCTCAAGCTCCGCATCCTCTTCTCCTCCGAAAGATATGTCATTAAGCGCAAGTTCACATAAAACTCTCCCCCGTTATGTTGTCATCCTCTCGCAAAACAAAAGAACAACAACAAAGAGCAACCTTTACCAGAGAAAGGTTGAAAACCGGTTTTAACTATTGCAATGCAGAAGTTGAAACCCCGAAACACATATGCTTTTATGCTAAACCAAATGATTCAACATATTGTGACTTTTTCACATATTGTTTCAATCGGAACCCCTTATGATCCTTTGATAAAGCCTACCATCATGGGTTAGAACTTAATCCTGCTAAACAAAAAAGTCACCCGAACCATAAGGGTTCACACCATATGAGATCGAATATTAAGGTCATGAAAACCAAAATCATACATCTCATAAATGCAAATGAAATACACCATAATTATTCAACAAATAACAAAGTATTTCAATTATCTCAATGTTTTAGGGAATTGAATTACGAAACCAACGCAAAAAAGAATGAGGTCATTCCGAGTTCGGACGAAGACGTTATAGGAAAAACAGTTTTACACTCCTTCGTGTTGACCAACCACTAGGATCGGTTACACAAATCACTAGGATCTGTTTCACCTCTCACTAGGATCTGTTACCATATCTTGCACCTCTCACTAGTATCGGATACCATATGTTACTAGTGAAGGATCACAATACTAAACTGTTTTTTGGCATAACTTTTGCATACGATGTCCGAGTTCAGTGATTTTTGGCTCGTTTTAACAGTATAAACAAGGGATACACATATATGATCAGTATATGTCAACATCATAAAGTTCAAATTACCATTTCTATCAAAAGTTCAAATATAGATAGAGAGGGTATGAGAATAGAAAAAAGAAATCTCCCTAGAGATGTTAATTAGTCATATAATAACCGAGAGATCATGTGCTCAGTTTTACGTGCTTCCTCACCTTTCATAAGATTGAGCATAAAGGTGAGCATGCACATTCCAACACAACTAGGTTGTGTTGAGTTGATCCTTCTCTTGTTCGTCACGAGTGACTAAGACCGAATCATCATTCTTGACCTCTTGCTTGGTTTGTTTTCTCTTGTTCCATCTCTTGTTTTTCTTCTTTGACTTGTGATAAAGAGTGTCATAATCACAACGTTCACTAGTACAAGAGATTTCATACATGATGTCTTTCCTTAGTCTTTCAAGGAAACTCTTGTAATTATTGTCACCAACAGTTAACAGTTGGGAGTCATTCTTGTGACTAACTTTTGATCCCTTCTTGGCTATAGAGGATTTCGGGACCCATTTAGATTTAGGTTTCACAGGAGCAGCTTTCTCCTTCATACCATTCGGACGATTGTCCTTTTGAATACTTCGTGAAACAACTTTTCTCAAATTTGGAACATCAGATCTTGTCTTAGCATTTATGAAGTCATCTCTCTTTCTATATTCAGATCTTTTATAAGATGACCTTGTCGAGCGATAGTGTAGATGGGGAAAAATGAGTCGCTGGTTTTTAAGGAATTGAGGAGACGACCGTGTGGAGGAAACTCCTTGAACCGAGCGAACTGTCTAACCTCACACGATGCACTGCAAAAAGGGAGTGCTTTGAATTCGAGAGATCAATCTGTAGGACTCCGGCCTAAACCAAAACAATGGACATTCCAGAGTCAATTCGAGTAAATGTTGATAGTTAAGGTGAGCAAATATTGCTCATTCGATGGATTGTTGAATATTGATAGTTGAACCAATATTCCTTAGTCTGAGCAAATATTGCTCGTTTGATGAATTATTGGTAACATAACCAAATAAAATATTAATTTAAAATACTGGCAACTGAACCGAGTATAATTAATTAAAAGGTTGATCACGGGATCAACGTAAAATTATTAGTGTTTGAATCTGCTCAGAATTTTGTTTTGCAGAGCTTTGGATTCGAAACCCTAATTTTGATCAATTGCCGATCAATTGATGATTTATTGTAAATCAACCATGAAGTGAAGGAGGGACCAGCTACATGGGATGATGAGTCGACCATGTAACGCCCAGATGCTCTAGTGAGCAAAATACCAAAGTCTCTTGAAGACCAGTTGGTGAAAAGATGATCAAATGCCGGTTTAATCATTTATTGAAATAATGCTCGTCTAAACCTTAGGTGATAAAACCTAATTAATTATGAAGAGATGAAGGACCAACCAAGGGGTCATGAAACAGGCCCTGGTTGGTCATGGGACCGACTGACGATCGTTTTATGAAATTCCAAGTTGTTTGGAAGAGTTTGAACCTAATGTGAACAAATTAGGTCAAATGATGAAAAAGTGTGGGACTGGCCTCTTGCAAGCCAAAGAGCCAACCTTGGTCGGTCAAGGTAATATGCTCATGTCACCAAAGTGTTCGTGTCTCAGTCTTGAGAATTTTGATATTTTCTGATGCGCGTTTGAGCAACATTTTGAGAAAATATGAAGAAATCAAGGTTTTTGCTCAAACTGAGGAAACTTCATAAGATGAAGGAAATAATAATAATAAAATAAGGAATCCTGAAGTGTGGGACCGGCTATGTCCAAGGCATGGCCGGCCGGCCAATAAACCCGGTCCCATGGCACTTTTCTTGATTTTACATTATTTTCATGATTTTAGGGAAATACCATGAAATCAAGGAGTTTGTTGAAATAAAGGAATTTTCCTTAAAGTGAAGGAGTTTCCATGAGATGAAGGAAACAATGATAATTAATAATAATAAAATAAAGGGCTTGTGGGACCGGCTACGACTAAGCCATGGTCGGCCGGCTACGGCTGGTCCCGCGAGTCTTCCCTAATTTTATGTATTTTCCTTGATTTGAAGGAAATATCATGAAACCAAGGAATTTTATGGGATGAAGGAAATAATAAGGAATACAAGGTGTGGGACCGGCCACAACTAGGGCATGACCGGACGGCCAGTGAGCTCGGTCCTGCGACACCTTTCCTAATTTTTATTATTTCCTTGATACGGAGGAAACACCATGAAAGTGAGGAGTTTCCTTAAAATGAAGGACATTTGTTCAAATGAAGGAATTTTCATGAGATGAAGGAAAAATAATAAAATATGATAAAATAAGGAATAAGGTGTGGCACTGGCCACGACATGACTGGCCGGCCGGTGGGCCCAGTTCCCTAGCGCCTTAGCTTAATATTTTATTATTATTATTTTTCTTCCTATTTTGCATAGTTCCTTCGTATTTTTGAATGCTCGTTCGTGCATTCAGGTGCTCGTTAGTGCATTATTGTTGAATACACTTGCACCATTTTGGTCGGGGCTTACTCGATAGCGGCTCAGAAACCCGTACGTTGAATATTTATCACTAAGCCATGGATTTTTGCTGGGAAGAACCACGAATTGAAGTAATGAAATATTATGAAGAACGTAGAATTTCTCCGAATATTAAGTTAATGAATTTAAGGATTAGAAATAATTAATTGATGGCTCTATACTAGCAGGCATGCTGTCTAGGAACATTAATTATTTGATAGTCGAGTAATATGAGCTTGTTGAAGCGTCATATTTCTTTTATATAGTCAGGGAAAACATTGTTACATCCTAAAGACGTTATAGCTCTATACTAGCAGGCAAGTTGTCTAGGAGTCGTCCAATCTTTCGATTATGTATAGAAACAATTACTGAAATTGCTCATTATTCATGAGTTATGTCGTTGCCTCAGTTGAGAGACTACACATCTACATATGCTCTGAGAGACAGTATTCTCAGTCAGAGGTTCTTGCGGCATGAGATTTCATGCTTCGATGAGAGACATGAGCCTCAATACTCATCTGATTTCTGGATCAAGAGTATGTACAATTATGGTTTTACGATTTTACCCTTTGTCGAAAATCCACCATCTACATTAAGTCCCCTGCTTAGTGAGGGACAGTCATGTTCCTCAGTCAGTACTGGATGATGATTTTCTAATTATAAACGAAATAAGTAATTGAACTTAGTTGCAAGATAAGATGTTATCGGATGTTCGATCATATGAGCGAACCATGTTTGAACGAAGATCTCAGTGGCGTGATAGAGCATTGTCATCTAACGAGCATAAAGTGGTGTAGCACCGCTTTTTTTTTTTAAATTTCTTCTCCACACGACCGACCACCACATTCATCTCTTCATCACCTTCACGTCAGCAGCAGGGAGGAGATTTTTCGTTGGAGCTTAGCGTCGCCGGCCGTCCGATCACCGGCCGGCCAATTTCCGGCCGGCACCGACCAGGCAAGTAATTATTATTTTTTTCCGGAAGTTTATGGTTTCATGATTTGTTCATGTTAAAGTTATGTATATACATGTGCATATATAAGTGTGAGTTTTGTAGAAACCCTTGTTTGAAAAACGTATGTTCGTTCGATCGTTAGTTTAAGAAACTAGCAATAATCCCTGATTTAGAATAGAGATTTTTTTTTATATAGACCTGTGTCTAGTGATTAAATTTTTCCTATGAGCTTTCATGAAAACCAAAACTTTATCTTGATGTATGAATTTTCATGAAATCGGAATAAACCTTCGTTTCAAAGACGGACGATCATACGAAGGAAAAAAAGATTTTTTTTTTTGATGGAACCGTGAATATTCATGATTCTTTTTATATAAAACCGTGACATGTTCACGGATATTTTTTTTACATGAGTTTTTTGCTCACATCAAAAAAATAAAATTTATTTTACGTGAATAATTCACGTGTTTATATATACTATTTTGTTGAAAATCGAATTTTGATTTTGAGCAATCATTAAAAGTAAACAATTATTTATGATGAAATATTGGATTTATGTGACTTTTTCATAACTCAGTGGTGAAATATTGCATTGATGTGACTTTTTCACATGTTCACACAGTGAAAATTATGTTCATGATTTTATGAAAATCAGGTTTCGATTTTTGAAAATAAACGTTTTGCTCATTCTTTGCAGGTTCGAAGAAGCGAGCAAGTTTTGAAGTGTTAACTCCTTTATCACAATCACTATTGTTATTGGAATCGTAAACGGGTAAGAGTTACCATTTTGTAGATGCTTGCATGAGCATTTGTATCATTCAATTGCTTCATTCCATCGTTTCGTTGATGTTCGCATCTTGCATTTGTAATATATACTGAAGTAGAGTTTTGTGTGCATATTACAACTCGCAAGGGTGTCTGACTCCCAAGAAAACTATGTTTCCGGAGACGATACATGCATGGATGAGAGTTCTGTTGGTCAAGAAGAAGAAGAAACGCCTGGAATAAAAAATGTTCTGAATATAAATGATGCGTTTTTTGAGGTTCAGCAGGAAACCGAAAAATGTCTCAAAACCCCAGCGTATCGTCTTCTGATAAATCCCAGAAGTGTTACTCAAAATAAATTGGTGACTCTTAAGACAGTGATCCGATTTTGTCTTGAACGAGGACTTTCCTTGCGTCAATCATAGAGTTTAAGCTTTTTCGACGACCTTTAGAAAAATTCTCTGGATGGGCGAGACATATGCTGGGTTCCCCTCGCGTTAGAGCTATGCTGAATCAGGCAAAAGTAACAAGGGCTATTCAAGCATCTAGAGACTTGTTCATTTTTCATGATGTGCGAGGTATAGTGGCTCTACTTGCTCGTTGGTGCATTCCGACCCATACCTTCATATGCATATGGGGAGAATTTGCCATCACCTTAGAGGATGTAGTTGCTTTGTTGTATCTCCCAATCACAGGCAATATCCCTGAGGGACTTTTAGCTGAGGAGACGTCAGTTTCTAACATCTTGGCAGCAGAAATGGAGAGGATTAACAAGGTGTCCATCAAGTGTTGTTATACTCACTGGTTAACACGTTGGTGGCCAAGAGATGAGGCTCCCGATAGTCCCGTTGACGGTATGTTATCTATTGCTGCTTTCTTATGTTTATGGCTTTCCAGAGATGTATTTGAAAATAGTGGAAATTTGTTGAAGCCGTTCGTGATTCCCTTTGCTATCAAGATGGCTCATGGTGAGAAACTTCCAATAGGTAGCCTATTCTTGGGTTCTTTGTACTCTAACTTAGACTCCCTGATTATAGACTCCAGTGTATCGAATGGCTTTATGAAGATCGAATGCTATGCCAATACGATGTTTCTTCAAGCTTTGATGTGGGAACATTTAAAGAATTACGCACCTATTCCTGTTAGACCATAGCTCGGTCGACCTCGCATGCGTTGCTATCTCAACCATGTTTGTCAATGTTAGTGATCAAAACTATAAGTCTTGATTTCTAGCCTACATAGCTAAGTCTCGGACTAGGATAGAAAAGTGTAGTTGAGCTCAAGGACTTCATGGCGATTCATCATACAACAAAGAAGATCTACTCAATGAACCGTGGAACTTCATCAACAAAAAGGTATGTGGAGACTTGAACTTATCTATCACTCAAAAGTCTATCTCTTCTATCTCCTACTTCTTATGAGACAAAAGTCATATGCTATATAGACTGGGTCATACACATTTGATATTTCGAGCCGAGTATATCTCACCTATCTATATCTCGAAATCATGTGTTGGTAAAGTGTTTCGCTTTGATCAAGTTTATCTTCACCTAGTGACGAAAGTCATGAAAAATTTCAATCACTTTGAGAATTGCTCTGACGTGAATCGTTCTGTGAATAACGGCTACATAACATCCTCTGAGAATGTCTCAATGATTGAAATGAGAGTTTAGATTACATAACCATGTATTCCTTGAACCGAAGTTTTCGAACTTTGTTGATCAAGAGAAATCGGAAGGATTGTGGAATTGGCTTGCCAAGTCCGCGAACCCAGTCAGCAGACTCAGTCCGCGAACTGCCGGAAGTTCTCGACCGAGAATTTCTGTTGGATTTTCCAAAACTCGTTTGTGTGCTAAGTCTGCGAACTCAGTCCGCGAACCCAGTCTGCGAACTGGCGGAAGTTCTCTTTCCGAGAATTTCTGCTGAGTTTGGAAAACTCAACCGGTTGTCTTAAGTCCGCGAACTCGTTTGTGAAGTTAAGAGGTTATGATCTAAAGATGTGCTCTGAACATGAAACTTAAATTACTAACGAATGCTTTATGCAAAACGTGGCTATAAATTTAATGAGCCGATTCAATCGAATGTAATCATCTTTCTTTCAATTGTGTCTTATGTAGTTATATAAGATTTCATAGCAATTGAACAACTCTTTAACTAGTTCATTTGAGTCAATTGAACTAGTTATGGTGAATAAGAACAAGGTTAATATGAAATGCTCATATGGTTAACCTTTTGGGTTACTATGCTGTACCAACATACACGTACACGTTTGGGCATGGTTTTCACAAACCCAGTAAACGTCTACCCAAGTGTGTGTGACAAGCTAAGTTTTCGATCTAACGGTTGAGAAATATTAACTTGAATCTAAATCAGGTTTTCATCTAACGGTGAATATGGATTGCTTTGTAACTAAGGCAAAACCCAGATTTGAAGGCTATATAAAGGAGACATCTAGCATTGTGCAAAACTAATCCCCACACGTCTGTGTGATACTAGTGCGCTCGCTAGAGTCGATTCTCCTTTAACCTTTGGTTTTCTTCTCTAAAACCAGGTTAACGACTTAAAGACTTCATTGGGATTGTGAAGCCAGACCGATACTACTTTTATCGTAGTTGTATGATCTGATCTTGCATCTTATATCGTACGAGTACAATCTTTGATTGGCTTGAGATCGTGAGAGTTCTCCGATAGGAAAGATAAAGAATTCACAAACATCTTCGTCTCACTGTTTGTGATTCCTCGACAAACCGCCTGTGTAGTCAAGAAGGATTGTAGAGAGGTGATTTATTAATCTAGGCTGTTCTTCGGGAATATAAGACCGGATTATCAATTGGTTCCTGTTCAACTTGATTTCATATCTTAATACGGAGCAAAACCTAGGTTTTATCTATGGGATACAGATTTATCCTTTGATAGACTTTTCTGTGTGAGACAGATTTGTTTATTATCAAGTCTGCGATTTTGGGTTGCAGCAACTCTTGGTTGTGGGTGAGATCAGCTAAGGGAATCAAGTGCGCAGTATCCTGCTGGGATCATAGGCGTAGGAGTACAAGTGTACCTTGGATCGGTGGGAGACTGATTGGGGTTCAACTATAGTCCAGTCCGAAGTTAGCTTGGAGTAGGCTGGTGTCTGTAGCGTCTTAATACAGTGTGTATTCAATCTGGACTAGGTCCTAGGGTTTTTCTGCATTTGCGGTTTCCTCGTTAACAAGAGTTTTGATGTCTGTGTTATTTATTTTCCGCATTATATTTTATATAATTGAAATAATACAGGTTGTGCGTTCGTGATCATCAATTGGAAATCCAACCTTTGGTTGTTGATTGATATTTATTGATCCTTGGACATTGGTCTTTGGTACCGTCCAAGTTATTCCTTGTATTTGATAAAGACTCGCTATTGATTTTAGCTTGAGTAAAAATCAAATCAAGAGAGAGATATTAACTCCTTGAGATACTTTTATCTAGATTCAGTCTGACTGTCTAGTTGATTCTCTAGCAAAGTATTTCGGAGTTAGTCCATACAGATTGCTAAGAGAAATATTGGGTGGTGTTGTTAGACCCCCGCCTTTTCAATTAGTATCAGAGCAGGAAAACACGTTTAAGACCTCAAAAGTCTGTGTTTGTAGCGATCTGACTATATGGACCATAAAGTCTTTATTAACGCTTCACCAGGTTTGAAAAACAACCGCAAGAAAAGATCTGATAAACTGGTTACTCTTCAAAAGAGATTGGAATAACAAATCCGGATCTATTTTGGTCTTGTTGCAGAAATTGCAACTCTTAAGGATTTGATATCCAGTAAGAGTCTCTAATTGAATCCGGGAGAATCCAGTTGTTCTTTTCAAAAGAATTGTCACCATTCAGATAATGTTCAACGATCGCTTGTTGAGAAAACTGATGTGACTAGGAACCAATCAGACAAATGTCAAGGGACCGGGTCATATGGATGCTTGTCGAATCATCCTCAACAAGCCTGTATGTCTTCTTTAAGGAGTCTGGAGGCTGCAAGTAATCCTTGCAAGAATAATTTGCAACCTTGTGTTACTCAAAAAGGACATACAATTCTGACAGGAAATTCCAAACAGAAAAATACTAGTAATATGAGTAACTTTGCCATGTGTTCTACCTCTTCCCTTCTATGGTGTAGTGACAGTCGTTGTGATCTCTTTCTACATGAGCTGGGAGATTCTCCACTTTGTGTGTTGTCTATCGCTTCTAAAAGAGGAGTAGACTCTACAATCAGAACAAAAGGAGAAGTTCCGGTTGGTTGTTATTATTCTCAATTAGAACCAGAAAATGTTGATACAACTCTAAACAATCTCTATTGGAAAAAGATAATGGATGATGAGTTAGATCAACTTCACAGACAAGTTGTGTGGAATCTTGTTCCGTGCAAGTCCAAAGTCTATAATATTGATTCTAATTGTGTTTCCAGGAATAAGGGAGATTATTTAGACAGTTTCAGAGATAATATCAGGCTCATTCCTCAAGGACAGTCACAAGTTGAAGAATTTGAGTCTAAATAAAAGATTGTTACTACGAAATGCTCCTTGTCCCTTCTTACTTATAACTGTAGCAAGTCCTATGT
This sequence comes from Papaver somniferum, assembly GCF_003573695.1. Taxonomy (NCBI): domain Eukaryota; kingdom Viridiplantae; phylum Streptophyta; class Magnoliopsida; order Ranunculales; family Papaveraceae; genus Papaver; species Papaver somniferum. The sequence goes on along the minus strand of NC_039364.1, from coordinate 183,376,976 downwards.
GACAAGCGCTTCCAGGAAAAAAAGAAGAAGAATCTATGCTCATAGAAAGTCACTATGGGATAAACAAAGGGAGCTTTTTGGTCCTATCATGTCGACTTAACCCTAGATGTTCGCGTCCCCATGTCTGTCTTGGAAAAATGGGGATTTGCGTCTTTTTGGCTCAAAAAGTGTATTTTTGGTTATTTTTGCTTTTATCTATATAAATCTCTAAAAATACAAAGATTTTGTTTATCCAGGGTTTTAGTCGTCCGCAAACGGGAGTCTCAAAAGTTCTATTCCCTGGCACCTGTTACTAGATGCAGCACAAGTAGGAATGCAACTCTGGCAGCTAACGTACGTCGGTGTACTGGAATTCCCTCCTCAAGATTGAAGAAAGTGAAGGCTACAATTAATGGTAATAATTATTCCTTGAATTGGTTCTTGACTTCTTATCAAAGTAATGAAAAATTCAGGAACCTGGTAAAAGATTTCATCAGCAAAAGAAAAAGCTTAAAGTCTCGGATTACTGCATCCTTAGAAGATATTGTTCACTATGAAAGAATGTTGTCTCAATCCACAAACATTGTACGAAAACTAGAAAAAGAACTTAGTAAGTTGACAATGTTTTCAAAATATTTGGAGGAGTTGAATGATCCCTTTGTCAATGGACTCTTCAATAACGAGAAAGAGTTCTCTGAAGAAACTTTGGAAAAGTTCATTATTGCCTAGTATGTTTTATTTTTGGATTAGTTGGAAGAATAACTAGTGCTTTGAATAGTGATGATTGTGACTACACATAGCTATTGTTTTTCATCTTCTTATTGTTTATTTTTTAGGTTTATTGGTTTTTAATTCTAAAAATATTTGGAGGATGATGGTTTGCAATATTTAATCTTGTGGTTTGATATATTGCAATATTTTTATGGGATATGTATTGTTTGCGCCCGTGAACTTGAAGGTCCCATATGGTTGTCAGAAGTAAAGTCTTTCATGAATTGGTATTCGTATTGATGAAAGGACGAATGGACTTTTGACAAATACAAAAGTTATGCCTATTCAATCATTTATTTGATGGAAAATAGGATTAAATCTTTTTTTTGAAAAGGATAAAGTCTATTATGTTGTTATGATGGAAAATAGAATAGATCCTTGAATGTTATCCACAGTATTGATCTTCATTGATCCATTTTGTTATGTTTTACCGTGAAGGCTCCATTGTGTGTCTTATGTTGAGCACGATACAACTAATTTGATTATTATTATTGGCTTTGTTGGTTGTTCCATAAGATGCTATATGTTGAGCATTATGAACTAAATTAATCATCTTGGTTGGTTAGTTAGTTATTTGCTCCGAAAGTCTTCTTTTGTTGAGCAAATCCTTTGACAATTAAATTGATTACTCTTGTGATTAGTTAGGTTGTTTGTATTCCAATTAGATTAATTATAAGTTCTCTTGTAATTAGTCTAGTTGAGTTTTCGTACATTCCACAAGTTCTTGTGTTGAATATATGAACGGCTATACAAATCATGTTCTATTGGTTATGATCTAAAGAATGTGCTCTGAACATGAAACTTAAATTACTAAGGAATGATTTATGCAAACCGTGTCTATAAAGTTCATGAGACGATTCAATCGAATCGAATCATCTTTGTTTCAATTGTGTCTTGTGTAGTTACATAAGATTTCATATCAATTGAACAACTCTTTAACTAGTTCATTTGAGTCAACTGAACTAGTTATGATGAAGAAGAACAAGGTTAATATGAAATTCTCATATGGTTAACCTTTTGGGTTACTATGTTGAACCAACATACGCGTACACGTTTGGGCATGGTTTTCACAAACCCAGTAAACGTCTACCCAAGTGTGTGTGACAAGCTAAGTTTTCGATCTAACGGTTGAGAAATATTAGCTTGAATCTAAATCAGGTTTTCATATAACGGTGAATATGGATTTCTTTGTAACTAAGGCAAAACCCAGATTTGAAGGCTATATAAAGGAGACATCTAGTATTGTGCAAAACTAATCCCCACACGTCTGTGCGATACTAGTGCGCTCGCTAGAGTCGATTCTCCTTTAACCTTTGGTTTTCTACTCTAAAACCAGGTTAACGACTTAAAGACTTCATTGGGATTGTGAAGCCAGACCGATACTACTTTTATCGTAGTTGTATGATCTGATCTTGCATCTTCTATCGTACGAGTACAATCTTTGATTGGCTTGAGATCGTGAGAGTTCTCCGATAGGCAAGATAAAGAAGTCACAAACATCTTCGTCTCACTGTTTGTGATTCCTCGACAAACCGCCTGTGTAGTCAGAAAGGATTGTAGAGAGGTGATTTATTAATCTAGGATATTCTTCGGGAATATAAGACCGGATTATCAATTGGTTCCTGTTCAACTTGATTTCATATCTTAAGACGGAGCAAAACCTAGGTTTTATCTATGGGATACAGATTTATCCTTTGATAGACTTTTCTGTGTGAGACAGATTTGTTTATTATCAAGTCTGCGATTTTGGGTTGCAGCAACTCTTGGTTGTGGGTGAGATCAGCTAAGGAAATCAAGTGCGCAGTATCCTGCTGGGATCAGAGGCGTAGGAGTACAACTGTACCTTGGATCGGTGTGTATTCAATATGGACTAGGTCCCGAGGTTTTTCTGCATTTGCGGTTTCCTCGTTAACAAAACTTATGGTGTCTGTGTTATTTCTTTTTCGCATTATATTTTATATAATTGAAATAATACAGGATGTGCGTTCGTGATCATCAATTGGAAATCCAACCTTTGGTTGTTGATTGATATTGATCCTTGGACATTGGTCTTTAGTACCGTCCAAGTTATTCCTTGTATTTGATAAAGACTCGCTATTGATTTTAGCTTGAGTAAAAATCAAATCAAGAGAGAGATATTAACTCCTTGAGATACTTTTATCTAGATTGAGTCTGACTGTCTAGTTGATTCTCTAGCAAAGTATTTCGGAGTTAGTCCATACAGATTGCTAAGCGAAATATTGGGTGGTGTTGTTAGACCCCCGCTTTTTCAATTCCACGTACTATCTTGCAAGGACTGAATGATGATGCTCGTCATGTTTTCTCTAAGAAGGATAATGCCAGGATCATGCGCTGGTCTACAAAGCAGCCTCGCTCCAAGACACGTCTCATTGATGTGTTAGATAATGAATCTGAGTTCGATTTTCGCCCATGGGTGTCAATTCCTTCTTATATTTCCCAGCTGAAAACTTTCAATACTGGAGAGAATATGTCTTTGGCGTCTGGTGCATATCTCAACGATGGCGAGAGATCTTTTATGTTGAGTTTCACTCCTGGTCACTTGATATCAGCGATATATGGAGAACTTTCAGTGGAGGAATACAACAGTGATAGAGAAGCTCGATAAATGGGTATGGATCAATGTGTTCCGACTTTTCGAAAAAGGAAACCATCGGTCAAGTAACTTAGGACCCATTTAGACCGTACACATGTGGAAGCAACCGATTACTGGTTCCCTTGCTTTGAGAGAATTACGCATGTAACTACAGGTTATGTATACTTTTGGAATCAACAACTTGAGCGGTTACATGATTTCGTGATGGTTGGTCAACCCTCCGGTGAAAGATCCTCCTTCTGTTGAGATGATTTTTACTCGACTAAGATTGAAGCATCTCTCTGGTGGTGATAAACGAAAGACGTCTCCAGGATGTTCACAGGTATGTACCTTTTGTATAATCTTCATAAATTATGATAATTGTATTTTAATCATTGCATCAAATTTTACCACAGGATGGTCGTAATGTAAGACCTCGATTCCATGTAGACTTCTCAGAAACTGAAGCATTATTCATGGCGGAGAAGGCAGGAGCAAAAATTATAATCTGTTACCTAATACCATAAAGTCCCCAGTTGTTTCCTTGGTGAGTTGTCAATATTTCTTTTGCCGTGACTTCTTTTTATCCGCATAATTAGGATTATAAAACTCATATTTGTTATTCCGTTGCAGAACTTTGCTCCATTAAGTATTGGCGACCTTCAATTATCTGTTGTTGGGCAAACGGTTTCTGACTCGAGTGTTGAAGAAGAGGATGACGTAAATATTTCTCCGTATAACCAATTATGATGCTTTGTGGATAAAACGCTAATTGTTGAGAATATTGATGTAGTTTTTAAGTGGTAGTAAAGTTCGTTCAACTCGGATTATGTAGACTAGATTTTAGACTCAAATTAAAATAGAAAACTTAAAAATAAATTGTATTCAAGTTTATAAAAAGTACTGAGACTTTGGAATCCACCAATCTCCAATTTTTATGTGATTTAATCTAGTCAATATTTATGCAACTCTTTACGTTTAAAGTGATTCTAATATTTTCGCCTAGACAAGTAGATTCTCAAAACAATAGTTGTAAATCGAAAGCATGGACCATCAAAAGATTTAACCTAAGCATGACCCATCAATTGAGAACACAACCACTTAATCAGAATCATATATTCGATTTCAGTTCAGTGCAAATAATCATAAAATAATTATGAAAATTAAATTAAATAGAATTTACCACATAATAATTGGAAAAATGGCTTCCTCCGTCGCCTCAGCAATGGGGTTTAGCTCCTCATATTAATCACTTGCTCAAAATATTTGTTTATGGTTCAAAAGTTGATTAAAAGATGAAAAACTATAACTCTGAATGTTTGCAACGGTGTATTGGAGTCGCAAAACGAATGACTGACTGTTACAAAGAAGTTACTGTAGCAGAGTTACAAATTTGAGACGCTGTTCTTATTTGCAACGGATGTTCTTCAGCAGCAGCAGCAGAAATACGGGTTTCCTGCAACTTGATCAATTCGCCTCTGTAGTGTTACAAACTCCTCTGCGACTGCTCCAATAACTTCGTTTCCTTCCCTGGGACTTAAACACACCTTTTATACTACTCAGAAACCTAAAAATAACGATTAATTCTCTCTTTTTCTTTTCGTGCAAGCCACGACAATAATCTCTTCTGCCGACTTCCTTAATCGTTTCTGAGACTTCCAAACCATCCTAAACTCTTCCTTAGATAGAATACTACCTTAGGAAACAATATCACGCGTTTAGTCTCCCTGGAATTCCTAAAATAATTCCACAAAGTTTCCGTGCAAAACTCAAACTCTGTTTCCTTTTTCCGGCTTATCCAACCCAATTCGATTGATTCCAGCGCACATACCAGGCCTTTTTAGTTGAATCACGTCCAGCCCAGCAAATTTCAGTGATTGAATCTCACTAAAACATCTTCGAAATCCAATCGAAAGTTTGGTTCTTCGCTGGTTATTTCTTCCCGCCTTTTTCTGAATTTAAACGAAGAAGATGACCTCCCCTATCCTGTGCTGGTATCCCTTTACCAGCTGCCTGGAAATGGATGCCCCTTAGTAATTGGTCACTCCTTATCCATTTGAGGGGTCTGAATAGCAAGTGTCCTCCAGGGTGCCCCGCGCAACTTTTCGAGCCGATTTTTCCAAAAATGTTTGTTGGCCAAAAATACCTACACACACATAAAACACCATAATAAGTACAAAAATGAGCACTATCAATATATAGAATCAAGACAAATTAGACACAAAAATGTGTCATTCAAATACCCCCAAGCCTATTATTTTCTAGTCCTCGAGCAAAAATAAAATAAAATAAAATAAAATCCTAACTCACTGACGCATGCATCGTCGATTGCATTTAGCGTATGCAATAAGCCTTTAAACCCCTAAGTGTCCCTAGTGGCAGAGTGTTGTCTCCGGAGGGCTTACAAGAGGTATACTCACAAAACCTTTACTCCAGACTTTAGCTATCTATGCAGAACCTTGGAAGGCACTAAAGAATCTCCTTGGTTGGCATACTTATTGACTACAGGAGGAAGTACCCTGATGCGAAATTCCAATTGATGTACACGAGTTTGCATTCAAGCATACTAAAATTTATATAAAGTGACAGAGCTCTACTCAGATAGTCGCACTATGGACATCAATATCCGGAGTCAAAACTGATCACATGGATAGATCAAGAAGATGGATATAGAGAAAAACATAGATGGTTTTGATGTTTACTAAGTGAACGGCGTTTTCCATATTCTGTCTGAAGGCCTCCGCCAAAATGAACCTATCCTAATGGATTGAGATACTAGTCTGACTAATATCAACACAACTGGCATATACAAGGGAACCAGTGATCGATAATCCTAATTCTAGTTCAACACAACTGGCATATACAAGGGTACCAGTGGTCGACTTTATTCACTTCCTTTTTTTCTCTTTTTTTTTCTCTTTTTTTTTCTTTTTCAACCTTTTTTTTTTTTTGATCCGTTTGGTCTAATTGGTCTGGTCTGGTCTTTTCTTTTTTTATTTCTTTTTCTTTTTTTTCTTTGTAACTCAATCACTCTAATTCACCCTAGCATTGGTAACAACTTGAATCGTGGGCCCCACCTATCACTTAGAGAAACATGGTTTAAAAACAAAATAAAATAAAAATAGAAGTGAAAAGGACTCAACGAGATATGGTGAAACTATCATGTTATTTCTAACACCTGAGCTCCGTGCTTTTATGAATAGACTCTTCTAGATGTTTCCATCTAATCAGATTGGTTCCTCAACTCCTACGATCAAAATGCTTCCATCCACTTAGATTAGTTAGTGCAATCCTCAATAGGCATAAATTTCTAGGTTCTGAAGTTTATTTATTCATACTGCAACTAGAAAGTTTCTCCCATACCCCCAAACTTAAATCTAACATTGTCCTCAATGTTCTAAAGATAAAATTAAAAGCATGAACAAGGAGAAACTGTTACCATTTGAAGCAAAAAAGATAAGGAAAGATATTACCATGTTGCATGAGATTGGGTTACCTCCCAAAAAGTGCTAAATTTAAAGTCTTCAGCCAGACGTCAAATACCACAAAATGACTAATTACCTTTCAAATAATATATCAATAGTCGAAACAACTGTGGGTCAACAAAAGCAAATAAAATTGCCACAATTATCAGACAACTGCACCAAATCAGAAAAATGAACATACATAGCACATCCTCATGCAAGATTTCCCCGGAAGCGGCGCCAAAAATTGATAGGATCCGGAGATACCTATATAAATGACCGCAATCGCACGACGTCCAACTAGTAGACAGCGGCAAGTACAGGTCGTTCCCACAGGGAGTGGTGAAAATACTATAATCAATATCTCTAATAAAACTAACAGAAACAATATTTCTGGATTTTTAGAATTGAAAATGAAATAATAAAATTAAAGTAAAGTAATAAAGTGAACTCGCAAATTGAGAGCAGGTAACCAGGGTTTATAATATCCACCACTATTTATATTCAATTATTGAAATGAAACATAACTCCTGAATATTTGTCTATTGTTTGTTCTATCGACATCACCTATTATAAGTATTAGAGTCACAAATATCGCTAGGACACCCTAAGCATGGCATATCAAAATACTAAACCAAAGCATACACCATCAAATTGCATTAGCGAGAAAATTATACGAAACTAAATTTAGGTTCACAAATGATACCTGACTATTCTAAGCATACCCCATCAAAAGATTTTAATTCAAGTATGAAATATCAAATAAGTAGACGAACATATTTGTGTTCCTAACAATTATGCACAAAGGTTATTGTATACAAAACCGGTGAAGCAACAACACATATCATCAATAAATCAATAAACAATATTCAAGAATTAATCTATTCAATTTATAATAGTCTTTTGCTCAATTTTTATTCAATTCAAAATAGCCTAAAACTCCAAGTGGTTTCTACCATAAACCCTAGGTACAAAAATCTAGCAACACATGGCTTTCTCAAAAGCCATAAATAAATCAAAGAGAATCACTAGCAATCGAAATGGAGTTGGGAAAACGAAAGAACGCAAACCCTTCCCCCTTCACGGATCTGTAGCCGCTCCTAGCCGTCGTCTTCTTTCCCGTCTCTGTTCAGTTCTCCCAGTTTCGGCTCCAGAGGCCGACCTCTTTTCTTTCTCGAATGAAAATATGTATAGTGATGTGAGAATCCAAACCTAGCAAATCTCTACAAGGCCCAGTCCGCCAGCGGTCCATTACTAGCTCCAGCACGCAGCACCTAACCCCATCTTCTATCTGGTCACCGCGTATCTGCCTCCGGCTACTGCATCACATTCTCCACCGAGTGCACTCATCTCAGCCAACACCATTTTTAACTTCAGGCCATTACCAAACTTGTTTCTGAAATCAATTATTTTCCGAGCATGGCCGCAGCTCTATTTCTTCATAGTTACAGCTCTCACAAATTAGCTGCTCCAACGAATTCCAACCAATGCTATCCATCTCAACGTCTCAGCTTCCCATCTCTCGAAAACAAAGACCTGATTTTACTCGATATGAGCCCAACTTCGGTCCATGCAAGAACCTCCAAATTCTGTTATTTCCAGCCAACATCACCAGCAACGATTTCAACCAATAAAACCCTTGATATACCTCGCTTTGCCGCTGCAAATTACTTCCCATCGTCAACAGTTCATGCTACAAACCAACCATCCATATCCATCAACATAAACCAGTTCCGCAAGCATTCGTTTAAAAATCGTTGTTGACGTCGTCATTTCTCAGTTGATAAAAATCATTCGAATCCAATTAAGCTTCAGACGAAAACCCCCAAATTTAGTGTTGTTGTTGCCGGTGTAGAGACCCAGAACGACCAATATTATTGCCTGCAACTTCTTCTCTCTGTCCGTTTAAGTCTCAGTCACCAACTCTCATCGACTGCAACCATTTCATACAAAACTCGACGACAACCAACACCATCTTCTTTGCAGCTGCAGCCTTATTCAGTACACTGAACTCCAACAGCTCATCTTTCTCCCTGGCACCAGCAGTCATCCATATTCCACCATCTGCATCTCCCATTAAGTATCGGTTGCAACCATCTTTCATTCGTTTGCTTCTCTTCTCTTCTCGGCTAAGTCTCAGATCTCTTTTCTTTGGTAACAAAGTCACCTGGTAAAGAAGAAAGGTGATGTTTGATATTCATTACAGTTCACAAACCACTACAGAAATGTGGATGGAAAATGGGCACGTCCAGACATCCATAGCCCACTAGTGCTGCTGACGTGCTTAAACAAAGAGAATCATTTCTTCGTTTCACTTGATCAATATCTCTGGCCGTGAGTTGGTTAAGAGGCCTGACAAAATGAAATAGGCAACCAAGTTTGCTGGCCATGATAAAATAAGCTTGGTCCCTGATGCCGTGAACAGTAGTGGGTGCTTTTGTGTGGCAAACACCATTATAGCTCTTGATTTAGCCGTGATTCTTTCCAGGTGATTGGATTCACTTGTACTTTCTATAAAAGCACTAAAGTAATGTCTTTAGTCAGAATATCGAGTCCTAACTAATATAATATGGGTATAAAATGTTGCATTTACGTGCTTATCAACACCCCCACATTTATATTTTGCTAGTCCTCGAGCAAAACATAAAATTGACCCGTTACACAATTGATTATATCATAAAAAGGACCTGCTACACAGCTAGTCATAAAATAAAAATTTGAAATACTCTACAAAAGACTCGCTACATAGCTGGTCATGACAAATACCATAGACAAGACCCGCTACACAGCTGGTCATAACCCTAAAAAACATACAATATTTTTTTATTTTTTTTAAGACCCGCTACACAGCTGATCATCTTTTTTTAATTTTTTTTTATGTAGACCCGCTAAACAGCTGGTCATTCATTCATTTATTTTTTATTTTTTTTAATCAAAATTCCTAACGAAAGTGCTACCCCCCACACTTAAACATTACATTTTCCTCAATGTAATTGAGTCATCCAACGTAGAAATTAAGATGGAAAATTCAAGCAAACAAATAAAAGATAGAGGAAAGAAAACAAATCTGATCGGTTGACTCCCATGAAGAAAAATCGTATGGGTTGACTCCCATAAAGCATAATCTTTGTGTATCTACTCTCTCGAACAAGGTGATGATACACCAAATTAAGCTACAAAGCATATATATACAGTCTGAAAAGTTGGGGATCAATCCAACAAATCAGGTTAGTTGAAAAGATGACCCTGCAACAATAATATTGATTAGTACCCAGAGCGCGAAAACTGAATTCAGTCTTATTCGGAAAACAATTTGAACCTTCCTCATCGTATGTGGTTATCTGAAGTAAATCTGAATCACGGATAATGAGTAAAGATTGTTTAGATAATTCAACAATCGTTGTACACTCTAAATCTGGTTCTAAATCCGAGGAAATAGCTTCCTTTGGTGAGTTGCCTATATTATTTATTGGAGACCGCAATGCATTGACAATGTCAATAAGCATAAGATCATCAGAATCTGCAAAGTGGGCTAAACAAACTGAGATTGGTTCAAAATCAGCAGTTACCTGACCAGTACCAATCGCCTCATTATGAACGTCTACTGTATCTAAGTCGTTAGACTTAACAATAGCATCTTCTGTATAAACAGGTTCCTCTAAATCATCTTCTTCATATAACTCTTGGCATGCTAGAATTCTTAACCTTTGTTCCAAACTAGGCAGTGTGTGTTTGTAATACTTCTCATATATCATTTTAGGTGATTCTTCACTAACCATATGTGGAGAAAGAAATTCCTTATGCCGTGACCCATGCATATAATCACCAAGTGTCATCTTAGATGACGTCTCCTGATAGTGTGAACTTCAACGCATATACTCTCCAAGCGTCATCTTAGATGAAGTCCCCCTGAGAAGGAGTTATCATCCTCGAAAAGTACCTGAAATAAAATTCTAAAACAAAAACAAGTCAAATAGAACTAAATATTCTACAATAAATATAAAAAAAATATGTACAAAACAATGAAAATAAATAAATAAAATAAAAACCTAACTATTTAAAAAATTAGAAATACTAATTACAATATTCCACAGCAGTTCCCCGACAGCGGCGCCAAAAATTGATGTAGTTTTTAAGTGGTAGTAAAGTTCTTTCAACTCGGATTATGTAGACTCGATTTTAGACTCAAATTAAAATAGAAAACTTAAAAAGAAATTGTATTCAAGTTTATAAAAAGCACTGAGACTTTGGATTCCACCAATCTCCAATTTTTATGTGATTTAATCTAGTCAATATTTATGCAACTCTTTACGTTTAAAGTGATTCTAATATTTTCGCCTAGACAAGTAGATTCTCAAAACAATAGTTGTAAATCGAAAGCATGTACCATCAAAAGATTTAACCTAAGCATGACCCATCAATTGAGAACACAACCACTTAATCAGAATCATATATTCGATTTCAGTTCAGTGCATATAATCATAAAAGAATTACGAAAATTAAATTAAATAGAATTTACCACATAATAATTGGAAAAATGGCTTCCTCCGTCGCCTTAGCAATGGGGTTTAGCTCCTCATATTAATCACTTGCTCAAAATATTTGTTTATGGTTCAAAAGTTGATTAAAAGATGAAAAACTATAACTCTGAATGTTTACAACGGTGTATTGGAGTCGCAAAACGAATGACTGACTGTTACAAAGAAGTTACTATAGCAGAGTTACAAATTTGAGACGTTGTTCTTATTTGCAACGGATGTTCTTCTTCAGCAGCAGCAGAAATACGGGTTTCCTGCAACTTGATCAATTCGCCTCTGTAGTGTTACAAACTCCTCTGCGACTGCTCCAATAACTTCGTTTCCTTCCCTGGGACTTAAACACACCTTTTATACTACTCAGAAACCTAAAAATAGCGATTAATTCTCTCTTTTTTTCGTGCAAGCCACGACAATAATCTCTTCTGCCGACCTCCTTAATCGTTTCTGAGACTTCCAAACCATCCTAAACTCTTCCTTAGATAGAATACTACCTTAGGAAACAATATCACGCGTTTAGTCTCCCTGGAATTCCTAAAATAATTCCACAAAGTTTCCGTGCATAACTCAAACTCTGTTTTCTTTTTCCGGCTTATCCAGCCCAATTCGATTGATTCCAGCGCACATACCAGGCCTTTTAGTTGAATCACGTCCAGCCCAACAAATTTCAGTGATTGAATCTCACTAAAACATCTTCGAAATCCAATCGAAAGTTTGGTTCTTCGCTGGTTATTTCTTCCCGTCTTTTTCTGAATTTAAACGAAGAAGATGACCTCCCCTATCTTGTGTTGGTATCCCTTTAGCAGCTGCCTTGAAATGGATGCCCCTTAGTAATTGGTCACCCCTTATCCATTTGAGGGGTCTGAATAGCAAGTGTCCTCCGGGGTGCACCGCGCAACTTTTCGAGCAGATTTTTCCAAAAATGTTTGTTGGCCAAAAATACCTACACACACATAAAACACCATAATAAGTACAAAAATGAGCACTATCAATATATAGAATCGAGACAAATTAGACACAAAAATGTGTCTATCAAATATATCCAGGAGGATGTTTCCATGGAAGTGGAGAACAGTGGTGATGCTCGTTCATCTTCGGAAGTTGGTGATGAAGAGGATTCTCAGAACTCAAGACCGAATGAGAGTAATGATGCTCTTAATACTGCTACAGGCAATCACGGCTCTTTGAATGCTTCATAGACCACCCAAGTAAGTATTTCTCTTGAATTTTATCCATAGAAGTATAAACTTGTTGATTTATGAATGAATGAATGAATGAGAACTCATGCGAATATACGAAAAGTTTTGCCGAAATACGTCACCAGAAATTCCAGAATCCATCCCTTTAGCAAAAACGCTGTAGAATCTTCATGCCCGGGAAATTTCCATAATTCCAGAATTCATCCCTTTCGCAATCTACCCATGTATCCTTAGGCCCGGAAAATTTCCAAGCTTTAGAAAAGAAGATTTTAGAGTTTTGAGCACGTTTAGGGGCTTAAATCAGCGAAACAGTAAACTTCCAAGAGACCTTCAGGAATTTTTCATCTAGCATGTAGTTAGATGTTTTGGTCACATCTTTTCACTCGTTCATCCAATCGTTATGAAATTTTGATACGTTGTAGATAACATCCACACGAAGAGAATGGTATATAACTTAAGCTTAGATTCTTCACCAATTGCTCCCAGTTCGTCGTCTTATACAGGGTAGTGTAAAATCTCTTCAGATAAGCTTGTCGTAAAACGTGTTTTTATGACTTTCACGCTATTTGATCGCGTCTTGAATGCATAATGATGAACTTTGATGATGTTAGACCACTTATATGCTGGATTTTATGACTTCCTTTGGTTTCCATGTTTAGATTCCTCTAATCTCATGTAATCTTCGTATTAGGTGCCAAATACCGAAGTTGAGAATAATGAAACCAATAATGATAACACGAGCAACCCTGGGGTTATTGATGAAGAGACAACCATATTTGCACTTCAAGGACATGAGAGGGTTGTTACTGATGCTGTTAAAGAGACCAAGACTTCAATTGTTGTTGCTTCAGTGGCGGTAGAAACCGAACCACGAGTAGAAGAAACTGAAGAAATTGTTGCCATGACCGTAGAAGTTGCTCCAGTAATTGAGAATCGTATAGTGGTGAATGAATATCCGAGTGCAGGAGTTTCTTTTGATCCTCCATTTGATGCATCACTCCCATACAACGAACTAGTTGGTGGATTCAGCGTTCTTATTGGATATGCCGGCTTGTACGAGATTATATGGAGGAGATTTGGTCACATCATCGTTACCAGAGATCCTAAGCGTGCTTATTCTGTAAAAATGCAAGTAAGTGTTATCTTGCGTGTTGTAAGTGATATATGCGCTAGGGCCAGAAATACTGTTACTCCAGATGTACTCTTTGATTGGGAGTTCAACTTGGAGAATTTTGAGAGACTTGGCTTCAACATGAAGTGGCTTCGTAAGAAGATATATGCTATCAAGGACTCATGCGAGAATAACATACCATTTCCCAATGATGCTGTGATGGAGAAGGAAGACAAGATTGCTAGGCTGACTGAAGAGATGAACATGGAGAAGGCAGCTTTACAAATCTTGAAGGATGCAGAGGAGTGAAAATCTTTCTTTGCTGATTTTATTTGGATTTGATAGAGATTTTCTTTAAGTAAACTGAAGCTTGATAAATTGCTGGAGTTCTTTGCAGAATGAAAGTTACGCTTAGTTGCTTTGAGAACTAAATCTCCTTCCTGGAACTTGTTAGACTTGATTGTCAGTGCCCTGAATATCTTCTGTTGGTTTGGAATTCTTCGTGCAGTGGAATTCCATGTTGTCTAAGCCTTCCAATCTTGCGGCACATGTGGACATTCACAGAGAGGTGAGTATCTAGGATACTGCTTATCTTGTTCAGCCATTATTTCGGCGATGACTGTATTAGTGAGATGCTCGATTCGGAGAGGTTCTGCATCCAACCACTTGGTGAAATATTGCTGAGGTGAGGTTATCCATTCATAGAATTTTGCAATAGCTAAGTTGTTGGTGGAGTGAAGCCCTCGGACCCAAGCATCATATTTGAAAGTTGATAAGATGGATGCATGAGGAGGAATAAGACTTGCCTGAGTGCAGAACCTTTTGATGAAATCATGTGCATTTTCTTCAAGTCTTTGTGTCAACTCAATCAAGGCTTTGACTTCCTTCAGATGCGGAGTATCCTCTACTTCTTCCAAATCAGAGTTTTTCTCATCAGGGAAATGTGCAATTGAAGATACTGGAGTTAACTTTCCAGCATGAATCCACGTACTCCCAAGGATCATATCGTATCCTGGATCTTCTCGGATTATGTAGAACTTGGTTTCTGTCCAGGTTGAGTTTACGTTCACCTTGAGAGTAATGTGGTTGTAAGAATCTATGGGCGTCCCTTCGTGATCCATGATTGATACTGGAGCAATGGCTTCTTGTCATGTGATACCAGCAGCTCTGAGAGTTTTCAGAGGGATAACATTAACAGCAGTGCCAACATCTATCTCGTTTGAACTCGTTTCCTTTGAGATGAAGTGTGGTGAGAAGTCCCCAGTCGTACATTTCTTTGTATGTTGCTGAAGGCTTAGGAAATGTCTCCTGGATCAATAAAAGTTTCCCTGACATGATGTGATTCAATGCAGCAAACATGTCTTTCCTTTGAGCCTTTGATAAGTACAACAATTCACAGACATGCTCGATTAAGGATTGAACTGCTTCCTTGACGGGTGGTTCAGAGAGAGTGAAGGTTCAGACCGGGAAAGGGTCTCTGTGCACTCCTTCAGTCCCCAAGTTAAGTTCTCCTGATTCAAGTTTTTCTTGGAATATGCGCTTCAAGATCCTGCAGTCCTTTGTGGGATGATTGACGAATCTATGAAAGTGATAGTAACGAGGATTTTCCATGTCTTCCTCAGTTGGTTCTTTCTTGACGTATGGTAACTTGATTGCACCGTCTTGAACCCTGACATCTAATAATTCAATCACCTCTTCGATGGGAAAAAGGAAATTACGTGCTTCTTGACCAGCTCCTGCGTGTTGGGTTGGAGCTTGTGCATCTCGAGTTTGATTATCCTTCCTTTGTACTTTCGAAGGGGTCGGAGAATTATGCTTGCGGCTGCGGCTCGGATTTTCGTTTGCTCCCTTCTGCAACAACATTTGTGGAAGGTTGGAGGTCGTACTGTTTGTTGATTAAACGTCTGCTACCTCGAGTTTCTCGTGGTTCGTCAGCTTTTGTAGTTTTAGATCTCTCCAATAAAGCAGGTGCAGTAGTTGCGGATCTCTTAGCCGTTTCATGAGGTTCTGAGAAAGTCTGGAACCTGAGATTTTCCAATAAAGCTCTGTAGACCGGGATCATTCCATTGATGCACAAGTCCACGAGTTGTTGTTCTGTGACATTTGGATCATGACAGTCTAGAGCTTGAACTCTGAACCTTTTCACATAATCATTAGGATGTTCATTGCTCCTTTGAAACATCCTTCCGAGATCAAAGAGGGTGATTTTCTCTGAGACGAAGAAATATTTTCTGTAGAAAGCATTAATCATTTCTCCCCAACTGGTAATACTTCCTAGTGCGATGTTGTTGTACCAGGTATATGCTCTGCCTTTCAGAGACTTTGAATATTCTTTCAGACGGATAACATTGTTGTGCTCGTGTTCACCCAATGCTTCCAGAAATCGAGAAACATGTTCTCGAGCATTGCATGTTCCATCATAACGGGTGAATGTTGGAGAGGTATAACCTTTTGGCAGAGGAATCCTTTGCGTAGCAGCAGGGTATGGAGGTTGGTGACGGTGGACATAAGCCGTCTTGTCTTTTCCAGGATCCTCCAAAAGGCGTTCCAGGTCTTCACGAATGATGAAACTGTACGGTTCTTTCACCGGTGGATTGTCTGCAACCTTAAGGACTTCCTCATCATCTACAACATGGATTGGAGTGACTTCAGGATCAGCGTATGAAGATGTTTCTTTAGCTTTTCCTTTCTCCTGAGTTTTATCTGACATCTTGTCTGTAAGAGTCTTGAGATAATTTCATAATTCTTTCTGAGTGGCAGCCATATCAGTTTGATTCTTAGCAAGAGTTCCTTGCACCTTCATGAGATCAACTATGGTAAGCAGGTTTTCTCTGACCTCCTCAGGAGACCGGCCGAAGAGAGGATTGTTCCCGATGTTGGTTTGAGGAGGAGTGGTACCGCTAGTGCCGTTGTTAGGAGCTGGAGCAGTCTCTGGAGTACCACCAGTATTGCTAGTGCTAGCATTATTTGGGTTAGGGTTTGTAACTGAACCTGACCTAATATCAACCGTCTTGTGAAAATGTGAGATTGCAACCGAGAGAATGATCTCCCACTGTGTTTCCAATCTGTAGATGGGGAAAAACGAGCCGCTGGTTTTTAAAGAATTGAGGAGATGACCGTGCGGAGGAAACTCCTTGAACCGAGCGAACTGTCTAACCTCACACATATGCACTGGAAAAAGGGAGTGCTTTGAATTCGAGAGATCAATTTGTAGGACTCCGGACTAAACCAAGACAATGGCCGTTCCAGAGTCAATTCGGTTACAAGAGGGGATGGGTGGATCTGTAGGAGGGAAGCTGAGAAACGCGTGAGATCAATAGTGATCGAAATTGTTGGTGTGTTGTGTATTCTGCGTGAAGAAATAAGATAAGTTCTGATTGATTGAATTTGCTCTGTTGAGAGTAAATGTTCAGACGATGAGTTCGTGTGCTCTTGTTGTCTGTTTGACGAAAGAGTGTTTCATTTTCAGTTATGATTCAGAGACTTATTTATATTGCTAGAATTGTAAACACCTTGATCCCATGAAGTGAGACAGTTGCTGGAGTCAAAGAGTGGGGAAGTGGAAATCATGTTGTGGATGGGGAAAAACGATTTGCTGGTTTTTACGTAATTGAAGAGTCGACCGTGTGGAGCCTTGAACCGAGCGAAATGTTGAACCTCACACAGATGCACTGCAAGAAGGGAGTGCTTTAAGTTCGAGAGATCAATCTGTAAGACCCCGGCCTAAACCAAGAACAATGGTCGTTCCAGAGTCAATTCGGTCACAAGAGAGGATGGGTCGATCTGTAGGAGGGAAGCTGAAAAATGCGTGAGATCAATGGTGATCTGAGATTGTAGGTGTGTTGTGAATTCAACGTGAAAATGCTCTGAATGATTGAATTTTGATCAATTGAGAGTAATTTATGTGAGTTCGTGTAGACGACAGATTGTCTGTATGAACTTTGATGAGAAATTGCTCAATTTGGCGAAATGTTGTTCGAATGTTCGAAAACTGTTATTCTTTCAATCAAGATTCAGATACATTTTATAATGACGGAGTTGAAAACACCATGATCCCATGAAGTGTGACAGTTGCTGGAATCAGAGAATGGGAAATGGGAAAATCGTGTTAAAATCAATTACTCATCGTGCGGAGACTTGGTTAACTTTCCACCCACTACCTTGCTGATTCTTCCAACTGATTGCACGACTTGCTCACATTCTCATCGTGGGTGAACACACGTGCCGTAGACCGCCAGACCAAAACCCTAGTTAATATCCCCCCATGTGACATAATTGAAATCTCATGATTGTGGAGTCAGTTTCTGACTTTATGGGACGATGAGTCCATGTAGCGCTGAGTCGAACATGATTAGCAAATGTTCTGAAACTCGTGAGTTTAACGTGTCTGCTGGGACAAGGAATCATTATAACCCAAGACGAGCAAAACTGTGTTGCTAGATTGTTGAATATTGATAGTTGAACCAATATTCTTTGATTTGAGAAAATATTGCTAGTCTGAGCGAATATTTTTAATTGAGTAAATATTGCCGGTTTGAGCGAATATTGCTAGTTCGAGCAAATATTGCTAGTTTGAACAAATATTGTTCTTTTGATGAATTGTTAGTAGCTGAACCAAATAAAATATTAATTTAAGTTACTGACTGCTGAGTCGAGCAAAATAAATATGAATGTTAATCATGGAATCAACATAAAATTATCAGAGTGTTCGAATCTGCTCAGAATCACGTTTCTGCAAAGCTCTGGATTCAAAACCCTAATTTTACCGAGATAATGATTTATTGCAAATCACATGAAACCGACTACATGGGATGGCGAGTTCACCATATAACGCCTAGATGATCGAATGAGCAAAAACACCAAAGTCTCTTGAGGATCAGTTGGTGAAAGAATGATTAAATGTTGGTTCAATCATTTACTGAAATAATGCTCGTGTGAGCGACAAATCATAAAACCTATTTTATGGAAAATATGAGGGACTGGCCAAGAGGTCATGAGACCGGCTCTTGGTTCCCGTGGGACCAGTAGATGGTCGTTTGAGCGAACTTCCAATTGTTTGGAAAGAATTCGAACCTAATATGAGCAACTGAGCAAATTAGGTTAAAATCATTAAAGCACGCGGGACCATCTGTTTGCAAGCCTCGTGGTCACCCTTGGTCGGTCAAGGGGATGTGCCCGTGTCACCATGATGTCCGTGCTTCAGTCCTGAGAATTTTGATACTTTCTGATACATGTTTGAGCAACATTTGGAGAAAATATGCAAAACCATGGTTTTGCTGAAACCGACAAAAATACATAAGATGATGGAAATAATAAATAAACATGAAATCACAAGGTGTGGGACCGTCCACGGCTAGGGCATGCCCGGCCGGCTGACACGCGGTCCCACATGTGTTTCCCAGTTTTATGTGATTTCATATATTTTTCTTTGATTTTAAGGGAAATTCCATGAAACCGGAGAGTTTGGCGAAATTAGGGAACTTCCATGAGATGAGAGACATAAATTAAAATATAAAATAGGGAATGAGAGTGTGGGACCGGCAATGGCCGTGGCATGGCCGGCCGACCAATGGGCGCGGGTCCCAAGACACTCTTCCCAATTTTATGTAATTTTGATGATTTTAGATAACTTTTCATAAAATCAAAGGGATTTGTTGAAAACCAAGATATTTTGTTGAAATCAGGAAACCAAACACCAAATAATAATAAAATAGTGGGCGTGTGAGACCGGCTAGGGCATGGCCGGCCGACTAGAGCCCGTTCCCACAAGTTTTCCTAATTTTTTAATATTTTTCGTGATTTTAGAGAAAATACATGAAATTAGGTAATTTTAGGGAAAATTCATAAAATCAAGGAATTTTCATAATTTGAGAGAAATAATAAAATAATGGAGACGTGAGGTGTGGGACCGGCCCCAGCAAGGACATGGCCGGCTGGTGCTCGGTCCCGCGACACCTTTCTCTAATTTTATTATTTTTTGATAAAATCATGTGATTTAGATAAAATACATGAAATTAGGTAATTTTCATGATTTTAGGGAAAATTCATAAAATCAAGGAATTTCATAATTTGAGAGAAATAATAAAATAATGGAGACGTGAGGTGTGGGACCGGCCACGGCCAAGACATGGCCGGCTGGTGCTCGGTCCCGCGACACACTTCTCTAATTTTATTATTTTTTGATAAAATCATGTGATTTAGATAAAATACATGAAATTAGAAAATTTTCATGATTTTAGGGAAAATTCATAAAATCAAGGAATTTTCATAATTTGAGAGAAATAATAAAATAATGGAGACGTGAGGTGTGGGACCGGCCACGGCCAAGACATGGCCGGCTGGTGCTCGGTCCCGCGACACCTTTCTCTAATTTTATTATTTTTTTATAAAATCATGTGATTTAGATAAAATACATGAAATTAGATAATTTTCATGATTTTAGGGAAAATTCATAAAATCAAGGAATTTTCATAATTTGAGTGAAATAATAAAACAATGGAGATGTGAGGTGTGGGACCGGCCCCAGCAAGGACATGGCCGGCTGGTGCTCGGTCCCGCGACACCTTTCTCTAATTTTATTATTTTTTGATAAAATCATGTGATTTAGATAAAATACATGAAATTAGGTAATTTTCATGATTTTAGGGAAAATTCATAAAATCAAGGAATTTTCATAATTTGTGAGAAATAATAAAATAATGGAGAAGTGAGGTGTGGGACCGGCCACGGCCAAGACATGGCCGGCTGGTGCTCGGTCCCGCGACACCTTTCTTTAATTTTATTATTTTTTGATAAAATCATGTGATTTAGATAATTTCTTTGAAATAAAGGAAATTTGCTCGAACGCGAGGATTTTCATGAGATCGTGAAAATAATAAAAATATGATAAAATATAAAATTGGGCGCGGGACTGGTCACGACATGACTGGCCGGCTGGTGAGCCTAGTCTCCTGGCGCTTTTGCTTAATATTTTATTATTATTATTTTCCCTCCCTATTTTGCATAGGTTCCTCGTTCGTTCGTATTTTTGAAATGCTCATTCGTGCATTCAAAATGCTGGTCTGTGCATTATCTGCTAATTACACTTGCACCATTTTCGTCAGGGCTTATTCGATGCTCAGATGCCTGTTTCGTGAATATTTATTACTAACCTGTGGAATTCTGCTGGGAAGAACCACAGATTGAAGTAACGAAATATAACGAGGAATCGTAGAATATTGCTGATATTCAGGCGATTAATTGACGACTCGTAGAATATTGCTGGATATTCAGACGATGGCTCGTAGAATATTGCTGGATATTCAGACGATTTAAGATAATTAATTGCTGGCTCTACACTAGAAGGGCTTCCTGTCTAGGAGCATTAATTATCTGAGGGTTGAGCAATATGAACTTGCTGGAGTGTCATATTCCTCTTGCATAGTCGGGGAAAACCTGGTTACATCCCGAAGACGTTGTCGCTCTATACTAGCAGACATGCTGTCTAGGAGCCGCCCAATCTTTCGATTCTATACAGTATGGATGTGTCGTGGCCTCAGCTGAGAGACTACACATCTTCATCTTCTCTGAGAGACTTTCTCCATCAGAGGTGGCATGAGCTTTCATGCATAGAGACATGAGTCTCGATACTCATCCGATTGCCGGATCTGGAGTAATTACTGAAATTGCTCAGTTTCGTAATATATGCGCGGCCTCAGCTGAGAGACTACACATCTACACGTACTCTGAGAGACAGCCTTCTCAGTCAGAGATTTATGCATGAGCTTTCATGCTTTAATGAGAGACATGATCTCAATACTCATCCGGTTGCCGAATCTGGAGTATAGTTTTACAATTCTACCCTTTGTCGAAAATCCACCATCTACATTAAGTCCCCTGCTTAGTGAGGAACATCATGTTCCTCAGTCAGCATTGAATGGTGATTTTCCAGGTATAAATAAAAATAAGTAATTGAACTTAGTCATAAGATAAGATATTACCGGATTTCGACTGAATGAGCAAACCATGGTTTGAGCGGAAACCTCTGTGGCATAATAGAGCGTCATCCAGTGAACATAAAACCGTGTAGAACCGCTGGTTCGATGGTGGAACCTTGGTTGGTTTAGGATTCACGGGTCGGGCCCAAAAGGGAAATCCTTATGGAATTAGGTTTTGGAAATAAAATTAGGTATAAAAGGGATTAATTCTTTTTTTTTTTCCACGGCCGACCACCATCATCTCTTCCTCTCTCTTCACGTCCAGCAGAGAACAGGAGGTTTCGCCGGCGCACACCGCCGACCGGAGCTAGCACCGTCCGGCCAACTTCCGGCGCGCCGACCAGGTACGCGCTAATTTTTTTTTTTTGTTTGCTGATTTCATGAGTTGTTCATTTTTGATCATGTTGAAATTCTATACATGTGTATATTGCGTGAGTTTTGTAGAAAACCCTTGTTTTATCAAACGTATGTTCGTTCGATCGTTAGTTTTTGAAAACTAATAAAACCCTGATTTATGAGGATTTTTTTTTATATGTGGACTTAGGTCCAGTGATAAAACTTAGTGTATGAGCTTTCATGTGAACCAAGATTTTACCTTAATAGATGTGAGCTTTCACAAAACCGAAATAAACCCGTTTTAGAAGACGATGCTTATTCGAGGAAAATATGTATATATTTTATGTATATGAACTTATGTCCAGTGATAAAACTTTATTTATGAGCTTTCATGAGAGTTAGTATTTTATCACAATAGGTGTGAGCTTTCACAAAACTAGCATAAACCTTCGTTTTTAATAAAACGCTAATACGAAGGAAAATAGATTTTTTATATATATATATAAACGATGACATATTTTATTCACATGGATTTGTTCTTATTAGATAAATTCTGAAAATTTATATGAACAAATTGCATTAATTGTTTTGTAAAATCAAGACATGGGTTTTGAGTAACCTTCAAACTAGACAACTTATTTGATGAAGTGTCTTGTTGTAAATTCATAGTCAGTTGTGTGAATGTTCACATTATGAAAATTATGTCTATGATTTTATGAGAAAATCATTTTCCATGAACTAATGAAGTTGTTCGTTATTGCAGTTTCAAGGAACGAATTGATTTCGTGTGTTAACTCTTGTATTGCAACCACTATTGTTAGTGAAATTGAAAGAGGTAAGATTCAAGAATTACCATTTTGTGGATGAATTTATCTGCATGTCGATAACTCCATGCTCCTGGTTTCAGAAAATGCCGGCTTCCAGCGGTCGTAGTTATTCCTCCGGTTCTGACAAAGATCCCAAAGCTCCCATAGCTAAGTCGAGAGCCAAGGTAATTCGCGATGAGGGAGCAAAGCCCAGCGTACCCTCGAATGAGCGGAGAGTTACTTTCGCCGAACTCATGAAAAGAAAAGCCGAAGACGATGAGAAAGATGCTCGTCAGCGCACAAAGGATCGAATCCGGCGCAAAATACAGAGAGTTGAGGAAAAACGCCAATTCTTGGACGGGGTACCCTCTGATTCTGATGCTGATGCTGAAGAAGAAACCGCCTGGGGTTTGCCTGATCAGTGTGCCAAGAATTCGAAAGTCCCATGAACATTGCAGCTGAAGCGGAAGAAGATTCAGATTCAGATGATGATTTTATGCTCATCCAGACGTCACCAATAGTCATGACAGTGATTCCGAAGAAGAGGATTCTGAGAAGGATAGTGATGAAAACTCTGAGAAAGACAGTGATGACGAATCTGACAACTCAGATGGATCTGACGAGTAGCTTTACTTTCGATCTCTTTTTCTTTTTTAGTATTTGAATACTCTCAATCTTCGTAGTAGATGTCTTCATTCAACAACTTTATTGAAGTATTTAGGTCTTCCTTTTGAACGAGAGATTTTATTAATGCAAGTTCTTCTTGATTGAATTAAGCAAACCGAGCCACTCTTCATGCCGAACTCATTGTAATCTCCCTTAACCCTTGTGGTTCTTCATCTTATGAAAATATCCAAACATAAGTTGTATAGTACATGGGGCCGTGTGACTTGCCGATCACAATTAACCTTGGTCAGTCCCCAGTGCACTATTTTACTTCCGCATCTCCAGTTTGACCTTGTTCAAGACTTAGGGTTTCAGTAAAACTCGTAACTGAATCGGAGATAAGTGCCTGCTGTATCTTGTATATATCTTTGTAGATTTAGGGTTTATCACTTGCGCCAATATTTCCTCCATTCCTAAGTTAGTTTCATCACAGAAGAAATTTCGATCATCATACCTCTCATATCATGTCTGCTGATAATACTTCTTCTCAAAACGGACTTCAGTCGAAACATGGAGTAGAAGCGCCCATCTTGGTAAGTTGCCATCTTTTCCATCTCGTTCAGTTGAGGTTACTGATCGTAGAAGATGATTTGTTGCAGGATAACCAGAAGAATCTTTCTTCTCACAATTCAAGGCCCAAGCGGACTGCTAGAACTCCTGCCCGGTATAGGTCGGCTCCTGCTGAGACTGGATCATCTGTAAGCAATCTTATAATCCTTGAAATTTTACCATGTCTAATTCAGGCGAAATTAAACACTTCCCGTTCATCACAGGCGGATGTTCGTGTCGTTGTTGATGCTAGAAGGAGAAGGAGTGGAAAGTCCGTGACTGTGGTCGAGGTTGAAGACAGTGGCAATCGAGCATGTGAAGATTCTGCAGAATCCGTGGAGACAGAAGACAGTGTTCACGCCTGTGAATACCCGACAGCTGGACTTCGTTGAAGCTCCATTGGTTAACACTTTCCCAGACAATGAGATGGTTGGTGGATTTGTCATTCCCAAGTGCCATGCACCTCTGTATACCAAGATCTGGAAAAAGTATGGGCATATTGCTACTACGGAAGTGTGGAAAGGTTTTCTACCCACTCTCTTGACTACAGTTGCAGGGCTGCTACCGATCATTGAAGAAATGAACCAAATGCACCTGCGAGACGTCAAGAATCAGGAACTGCAAGTGGGATGAGATGATTTCCAATTGTGAGATATTGCGATTCAACGTGAGCTGGCTTCGCCGTCGTCTTGAGATAATTAAGATCCATAAGGCGGCGGAGCTGCTGATGCGATTTCCATGACCACTGCTTTACTGGAGGAGGAAAAGATACTGGCTTTGGAGTCAGCGAGGGTTGAGAAGGCGGTTGAGGATTTGAAGGCAAAGACTAGGATCTTCCAGAAGAAACTCGACAGGGTTTCCTATAGGGATTATCCATTGCTGGATGGTTTGTTCTGAGTGAATATTCAGGAGAGTTGTAATGTAGGTTTCTGACAAGGTAGAATAATCTGATAGCATGAGGAGTTTTTGTTCAATTGATGAATATTTGATGAACGAATGAGCATCTTGCATGCTCTTTGAAGGAAATAAATTACATTTGAGATGTATTTGAAATAAAGGTTAATTATCTGTTGTTGATCAAGCGTAATAGGCTTTGAGCCATTTTCGTTGATAATATTTCCTTCCTTTCCTCCACTGAGTGCTAAAATTTTGTAGTATCCACTAGACACCGCTTTGATGATAACATACGGCCCTTCCCATTTCGGAGAGAATTTGGGAGCAGACATGTCTTGTTGAATGTGCTTTGCTGTCTTTAATACCAAATCTCCTACTTGAAAAGTTCGGGGTTTTACCATTTTGTTGTAAGCCCTGGATACCCTCTGTTTATAAGCCTCCACGTACTTTTCTACTTTAGCTCTCCTTGATTCAAGCATGTCTAGTTCAGCAACTCTTGACTTGGACACTTCAGCTTCATCCCATTGTATTCCGCTAGCCGCTGCAATCCTTGCTGAAGGAATTTTTATCTCGGCTGGGAGTATAGCATCAGCCCCATAGACGAGCGAATACGGTGACGTCCCAATTGAGCTCCTTGGTGCAGTTCTGTAAGCCCACAAAGCCATGGGAAGTTGCTCATGCCACGATCGTGGATTGTCATGAATTGTTCGACTGATAATCCGGATCAAAGTTTTGTTGGTACTCTCGCTTGGCCGTTTCCTTGGGGGTAGTATGGTGTGGAGAAGATTGTTTAATCCCGTACTCCTTGAGTAATTTCTCGACATCTTGATTGGCGAAAGGAGTCCCATTATCGTGATGATATGTTTAGGGACGCCGAATCTACATATAATATGCTCCTTGATGAAGGCTGCAATAGTTACCCTGTGGTACCTCTGAGGGATTGCTTCGACCCACTTAGTGAAATACTCAGTAGCTGTGATGATGTATTTGCTGCTTTGAGGATGCTGGATTGATCTTCCCGATGATATCAAGTCCCCAGCTATAGAAAGGCCATGGACTATTCACAGAGTGTAATGGAAGACAAGGGGTATGAATGAGATTACCGTGAATCTGGCATTTATGGCACTTCTGAACGTATGCGGCTGCATCATCTTCCATAGTCGGCCAGTAGTATTTCTCGTGGATTTGGAGAAACAACTTCTTTTTCCCCTGATGTTCTCCTTCATGAGTTTCTTTCAGGACTGTCAGGATTTCATCTTCGGCTAGGCATCTCAACAAGTCTCCTCCAAAGCTTTTGCGGTATAAGATTCCGTCAAGAAAAACAAATCTCTTAGCTCTCTGTATGAGTTTGATTGCATCTTTCTTTTCTGGTGGCGATTTGTTGTCTCGAAGATATTCGATGTAAGGCTGCCTCCAGTCCGCGGTGTGAAGGAGTGTTAGCACCTCCAAATGATGAGGAGGTGTCTGACAATTAGGACAAGCTCCCTGCAAAGTCCTCGACTGTGCTTCCATGGAAGGCCAATAGTACCCGAGTCTCTGGAGTCTTCTATAAAGTGTTATCACCAGCGTCTGTCCGCACACTTCTTGATGCACACTTTCGAGTTTTTCTTTCGCTTCTTCATCACCCAGGCATCGTGATAGAGAGGCATCCGGGTTACGATGGTATAAGGCTCCATGAAGCAAGAAGAAGTTCTTCAGTTCTTTAAGGCTGATCGTCCCTTCTGTAATGGAGCTGCTCAGTTCATGAATGATAGGTGCTCTCCAGTCATTTGCTTGAGCTTCTTCAGTTTGATTAAGCCACGTGGATGACACAGCTCGTCTTTGCACTATGATGGATTTCTCTGATCCTTCGAATTGCAACTTGGAGGCAAGAGTTGCTAAGCAATCAGCATGCCTATTGTTGGTTCGGCCAGTATGGGTGATGGTCGCGTCGGCGAAATGAGTCAGGAGTCGCTGTGCTTCAGCCCTGAATGGAGCAAGTGTTATCTCTTTGAGAGAGTACACCCCATTCATTTGATTGACTAGTAGTTTTGAATCTCCTCTGATCTCCAGATGCATTGCTCCTGCTTGTTTAGCTAAGGATAATCCTAGCAAGAAGGCCTCATACTCTGCTGAATTATTTGTACAGTGGAAATCCAGCTTGAATGAGTGTGAGAATACCTCTCCTGATGGCGAGACCAAGACTATGCCCGCTCCTCCAGTATCATTACTAGGAGTGGCGGATCCATCAAAGTACAACAACCATGTTTCTTCTTTAACGACTGAGATTCCTGGAAGTTCTCCTGGTACATCATCTGGTAATGTCGCGAATCTTCTCCTGGGAACGCTGCTAGTAAATCTGCTACTGCTTGACCTTTGATTGCTTTGGGGGAAACACATACTATGTCGAATTCCGACATCTGAAGCAGCCACTTTCCAGGTCTTCCTATCAGAGCGGGCTTTGAGAGTAAAAACTTTATGGGATCAGCTTTGGATACAAGCACAACTCTGTTGGATAGTAAATAATGCCTGAATCTTTGCATTGCATGAGCTAACGCCAGGCATGCTCTTTCAGCTTTCGGGTATCTGAGTTGAGCATCCTTCATTGGTTCGGCTGATGTGTGTGTGAGTGAAATAGTAAATGGATGCTCGACGCCTTCTTCGTCTTCTTGAGCCAGTAGTGCTCCAATAGCAACATCACTGGAGGCTGTGTATAATATCAACGGTCGACCCTGCACTGGAGACCTCATGACTGCAGGTGATAAAAGTATCTGTTGTATTTTCTGAAATGCTTCCTGCTGAACATCCGTCCACGTGAAACTCGCTCCCTTCTTCAGCAGAGGGGTGAACGAAGCAAAAGTTGAGCCAATCCTGGTATGAAGCGTCTGATGTAATTCACCTTACCCATGAAGCTCTGCAGTTCCTTCACAGGGTGAGGAGGCATGGTGGAGATGGATTTCGCTTTGTCCGGATCGACTTTGATCCCTTCGGCAGTGACCAAGAATCCAGAAACTTTCCAGAAGAAACTCCAAAAGCGCATTTTAGAGGATTCATCTTCAACTTGTATTCTCTGCATCTTTCAAAGACTTGTCTCAGAACTTCTAGATGGGATGTTCGAGCTTTCGATTTCACCACGACATCGTCAACATAATCTCTACTTGCTTGTGCATCATATCATGAAATATTGCTGTCATGGCTCGTTGGTAGGTGGCGCCAGCATTCTTCAACCCAAAGGGCATCACAGTGTAATGAAAATTCCCAATGGGAGTGCGAAACGCGGTCTTGGCGGCATCATGTTCGAACATTTTGATTTGGTTGTACCCACTGTAACCATCCATGAATGAGAACATACCGTGGCCGCTGGTCGCATCAACGAGCATATCAATGTTGGGTAAAGGAAAGTCATCCTTCGGCAGCATTTATTTAGGTTTCTGAAATCTACACAACATCTGATTTGGCCATTTTTTTCTTAACTGGGACAACATTAGCCACCAGGTTGGATGTTGAATAGGCTTGATAAATCCTGCTACCAGCAATTTTTGAATTTCGGCCTTGATTTGTTCCTCGACCTCATGCCTGAACTGCCTGGGCGGTGGTTGTTTGACAGCCTTGGAGCGGGAATGATATGTAGACGGTGAGTGACCAGTTTGTCATCCAGGCCAGGCATTTCTTCATACGTCCAAGCAAATATATCCCGATACTCCTTCAGTAGCTTACCAGACCTGCACGCTCTTCCGGTGATAGCGCAGAACTGACCAAGATCGGTCTTGGATCTTCCTCTGTGCCGATGTTAACCGTCTCAAGATCATCAGTGGTAGAATTCGTGCCATCTTGCAACTGTTGTGGAGCTTCCTGAACTTCATCCTCGGGTAGTTGTTCATTCTGACACGATTCACCAGTGCGGGGAGACTCTTGATAAATCTCCCCTATTAATTGTTAATCTTTGCGTCGCCGGTAAATGACCCTTCCTTCTGCGTCATGAGTGGTCATAAAATTGGATCCTGAGATCGTAGTTTCATCTTTTCGGCGCTTGAACGATGTAGCAGGCGATTCAACTGGTTCCGCTTCCGAAGATGGTGATGATGCGGATGCCTCAATAGCCTTCCAACTTGGAAGCGAGGTAGTGTAGATTTTCTTAGGAGGTTCAGGGGCGCTTCTCTGGGACTCGATGAATTCCGCATCGTAGGACAGAGCATACGGAGATGATGAAGCAGCTATGCGGACGATCTTTTTATTGAGTAACGCCTTCATGCATTGGTGGTAGGTTGATGGAACTACCTTGTTGTCATGGAGACAAGGTCTCCCAAGTATCATGTGGTAGTCAGGTCTTGTTCGACCACGTGGAATTTCACCTTTGATTGAATTGGTTCTACCCTCAAATCTATGTACGCGTATCCATATGTGTGGCTTCGGCTTCCTTCAAACCCTGTCACTAGGATGGGATGGCGAATGATTTTACCTCGTGGGAATCTGGTTATTCTAAGAGTTTTCATAGTAACAATGTTGGTGGAAGCACCGGTGTCGATGAGAGCTCTTCTAAATTCGGTGTCTTTGATGAAGCCAGTGACGTATAATGCGCGATTGTGCCCTTCGTATACGATGCGATCTTCCTCTCCAAAAGTGATGTTGTCGATTGAATGTTCAGATATCAGGGATACTTCTTCAACTGCTGGGGTTGGTAAAGTTATTTGTACGTCAGATGATATCTGGTTTAGTGCGGCAAACGTGTCCGTACGTTGTTCCCTGGAAAAGTGTAAAAGTTCACACAAATTTCCAATCAATTGTGCAACCTCTTGATCCACCGTCTTTTCATAAGTAGTGAAACTGTTGATTTGAGGGTCGGACGTTGAGCCAGTCCCCAGTGTTGGGACTTCCGAGACACCGCCCAACTCAGATGTCAGCTTGATGAGAAAATCCAGTATGTGATCTATTGTGTTCTTCATCAGATCCATGTTTCTGGTGTGGACTTCCAGAATTTGAGATAGCTCTGCCAGAGTCGGGGTTCCCCTGCCTTCCGTGTCGTCAGGTGTAACATGAGGAATCCTGGCATTTCAAAGATTCTGGATTGGTTCTGGATCAGTTGAATTAGTCCTAAGACCAACCATCTTGTGAAAATGAGATTGCAACCGAGAGATTAATCTCCCACTGTGGTCGCCAATTTGTGGATTGGGAAAAACGATTTGCTGGTTTTTACGGAATTGAAGAGTCGACCGTGTGGAGACTCCTTGAACCGAGCGAAATGTCGAACCACACACAGATGCACTGCAAGAAGGGAGTGGTTTAAGTTCGAGAGATCAATCTGTAAGACCCCGACCTAAACCAAGAACAATGGCCGTTCCAGAGTCAATTCGGTCACAAGAGAGGATGGGTTGATCTGTAGGAGGGAAGCTGAGAAATGCGTGAGATCAATGGTGATCTGAGATTGTAGGTGTGTTGTGAATTCAGCGTGAAAATGCTCTGAATGATTGAATTTTTCTCAATTGAAAGTAATTTCTGTGAGTTCGTGTAGACGACGGATTGTCTGTATGAACTTTGATGAGAAATTGCTCATTTTGGCGAAATGTTGTTCGAATGTTCAAAAACTGTTATTCTTTCAATCACGATTCAGAGACATTTTATAATGCCGGAGTTGAAAATGCCATGATCCCATGAAGTGTGACAGTTGCTGGAGTCAGAGAATGGGAAATGGGGAAATCGTGTTAAAAGCAATTACTCATCGTGCGGAGACTTGGTTAACTTTCCACCCACTACCTTGCTGATTCTTCCAACTGATTGCACGACTTGCTCACATTCTCATCCTGGGTGAACACACGTGCCGCAGACCGCCAGACCAAAACCCTAGTTAATATCCCCCCATGTGACACGATTGAAATCTCTTGATTGTGGAGTCAGTTGCTGACTTTATGGTACGATGAGTCCATGTAGCGCTGAGTCGAACATGATTAGCAAATGTTCTGAAACTCATGAGTTTAACGTGTCTGCTGGGACAAGGTATCATTATAACCTAAGACGAGCAAAACTGTGTTGCTAGATTGTTGAATATTGATACTTGAACCAATATTCTTTGATTTGAGAAAATATTGCTAGTCTGAGCGAATATTGCTAATTGAGTAAATAATGTCGGTTCGAGCGAATATTGCTAGTTCGAGCAAATATTGCTAATTTGAATAAATATTGTTCTTTTGATGAATTGTTGGCAGTTGAACCAAATAAAATATTAATTTAAGTTACTGACTGCTGAGTCGAGAAAAATAAATATGAATGTTAATCATGGAATCAACATAAATTATCAGAGTGTTCGAATCTGCTCAGAATCACGTTTCTGCAAAGCTCTGGATTCAAAACCCTAATTTTACCGAGATAATGATTTATTGCAAATCACATGAAACCGACTACGTGGGATGACGAGTTCACCATATAACGCCTAGATGCTCGAATGAGCAAAAACACCAAAGTCTCTTGAGGACCAGTTGGTGAAAGAATGATTAAATGCTGGTTCAATCATTTACTAAATAATGCTCGTGTGAGCGACAAATCATAAAACCTATTTTATGGAAAATATGAGGGACCTGCCAAGAGGTCATGAGACCGGCTCTTGGTGGCCGTGGGACCAGTAGATGGTCGTTTGAGCGAACTTCCAATTGTTTGGAAAGAATTTGAACCTAATATGTGCAACTGAGCAAATTAGGTTAAAATCATTAAAGCACGTGGGACCAACTGTTTGCAAGCCTCAGGTTCACCCTTGGTCGGTCAAGGGGATGTGCCCTTGTCACCATGATGTCTGTGCTTCAGTCCTGAGAATTTTGATACTTTCTGATGCACGTTTGAGCAACATTTGGAGAAAATATGCAAAATCCATGGTTTTGCTGAAACCGGATAAAATACATGAGATGATGGAAATAATAAATAAACATGAAATCACAAGGTGTGGGACCGGCCACGGCTAGGGCATGGACGGCCGGCCGGCTGACACGCGGTCCCACATGCTTTCCCAGTTTTATGTGATTTCATGTATTTTTCTTTGATTTTAAGGGAAATTCCATGAAACTGGAGAGTTTGGCGAAATTAGGGAACTTCCATGAGATGAGAGACATAAATTAAAATATAAAATAGGTAATGAGAGTGTGGGACTGGCAATGGTCGTGGCATGGCCGGCCGACCAATGGGCGCGGGTCCTAAGACACTCTTCCCAATTTTATGTAATTTTGATGATTTTAGATAACTTTTCATAAAATCAAAGGGATTTGTTGAAAACCAAGATATTTTGTTGAAATCAAGGAGTTTTCATGAAATCAGGAAACCAAACACAAAATAATAATAAATTAGTGGACGTGTGGGACCGGTTAGGGCATGGCCGGCCGGCTAGAGCCCGGTCCCACAAGTTTTCCTAATTTTTTAATATTTTTCATGATTTTAGAGAAAATACATGAAATTAGGTAATTTTAGGGAAAATTCATAAAATCAAGGAATTTTCATAATTTGAGAGAAATAATAAAATAATGGACGTGAGGTGTGGGACCGGCCACGGCCAATCATGGCCGGGTGCTCGGTCCCGCGACACCTTTCTCTAATTTTATTATATTTGATAAAATCATGTGATTTAGATAAAATACATGAAATTAGGTAATTTTCATGATTTTAGGGAAAATTCATAAAATCAAGGAATTTTCATAATTTGAGAGAAATAATAAAATAATGGAGACGTGAGGTGTGGGACCGGCCACGGCCAAGACATGGCCAGCTGGTGCTCGGTCCCGCGACACCTTTCTCTAATTTTATTATTTTTTGATAAAATCATGTGATTTAGATAAAATACATGAAATTAGGTAATTTTCATGATTTTAGGGAAAATTCAAAATTAAGGAATTTTCATAATTTGAGAGAAATAATAAAATAATGGAGACGTGAGGTGTGGGACCGGCCACGGCCAAGACATGGTCGGCTGGTGCTCGGTCCCGCGACACCTTTCTCTAATTTTATTATATTTGATAAAATCATGTGATTTAGATAAATACATGAAATTAGGTAATTTTCATGATTTTAGGGAAAATTCATAAAATCAAGGAATTTTCATAATTTGAGAGAAATAACAAAATAATGGAGACGTGAGGTGTGGGACCGGCCACGGCCAAGACATGGCCGGCTGGTGCTCGGTCCCGCGACACCTTTCTCTAATTTTATTATTTTTTGATAAAATCATGTGATTTAGATAAAATACATGAAATTAGGGAAAATTCATAAAATCAAGGAATTTTCATAATTTGAGAGAATAATAAAATAATGGAGACGTGAGGTGTGGGACCAGCCACGGCCAAGACATGGCCGGCTGGTGCTCGGTCCCGCGACACCTTTCTCTAATTTTATTATTTTTTGAAAATCATGTGATTTAGATAAAATACATGAAATTAGGTAATTTTCATGATTTTAGGGAAAATTCATAAAATCAAGGAATTTTCATAATTTGAGAGAATAATAAAATAATGGAGACGTGAGGTGTGGGACCAGCCACGGCCAAGACATGGCCGGCTGGTGCTCGGTCCCGCGACACCTTTCTCTAATTTTATTTTTTGATAAAATCATGTGATTTAGATAAAATACATGAAATTAGGTAATTTTCATGATTTTAGGGAAAATTCATAAAATCAAGGAATTTTCATAATTTGAGAGAAATAATAAAATAATGGAGACGTGAGGTGTGGGACCGGCCACAGCCAAGACATGGTCGGCTGGTGATCGGTCCCGCGACACCTTTCTCTAATTTTATTATTGTTTGATGAAATCATGTGAATTAGATAAAATACATGAAATTAGGTAATTTTCATGATTTTAAGGAAAATTCATAAAATTAAGGAATTTTCATAATTTGAGAGAAATAATAAAATAATGGAGACGTGAGGTGTGGGACCGGCCACGGCCAAGACATGGTCGGCTGGTGCTCGGTCCCGCGACACCTTTCTCTAATTTTATTATATTTTGATAAAATCATGTGATTTAGATAAAATACATGAAATTAGGTAATTTTCATGATTTTAGGGAAAATTCATAAAATCAAGGAATTTTCATAATTTGAGAGAAATAACAAAATAATGGAGACGTGAGGTGTGGGACCGGCCACGGCCAAGACATGGCCGGCTGGTGCTCGGTCCCGCGACACCTTTCTCTAATTTTATTATTTTTTGATAAAATCATGTGATTTAGATAAAATACATGAAATTAGGGAAAATTCATAAAATCAAGGAATTTTCATAATTTGAGAGAAATAATAAAATAATGGAGACGTGAGGTGTGGGACCAGCCACGGCCAAGACATGGCCGGCTGGTGCTCGGTCCCGCGACACCTTTCTCTAATTTTATTATTTTTTGATAAAATCATGTGATTTAGATAAAATACATGAAATTAGGTAATTTTCATGATTTTAGGGAAAATTCATAAAATCAAGGAATTTTCATAATTTGAGAGAAATAATAAAATAATGGAGACGTGAGGTGTGGGACCAGCCACGGCCAAGACATGGCCGGCTGGTGCTCGGTCCCGCGACACCTTTCTCTAATTTTATTATTTTTTGATAAAATCATGTGATTTAGATAAAATACATGAAATTAGGTAATTTTCATGATTTTAGGGAAAATTCATAAAATCAAGGAATTTTCATAATTTGAGAGAAATAATAAAATAATGGAGACGTGAGGTGTGGGACCGGCCACAGCCAAGACATGGTCGGCTGGTGATCGGTCCCGCGACACCTTTCTCTAATTTTATTATTGTTTGATGAAATCATGTGAATTAGATAAAATACATGAAATTAGGTAATTTTCATGATTTTAAGGAAAATTCATAAAATCAAGGAATTTTCGTAATTTGAGAGAAATAATAAAATAATGGAGACGTGAGGTGTGGGACCGGCCATGGCCAAGACATGGTCGGCTGGTGCTCGGTCCCGCGACACCTTTCTCTAATTTTATTATATTTTGATAAAATCATGTGATTTAGATAAAATACATGAAATTAGGTAATTTTCATGATTTTAGGGAAAATTCATAAAATTAAGGAATTTTCATAATTTGAGAGAAATAATAAAATAATGGAGACGTGAGGTGTGGGACCGGCCACGGCCAAGACATGGTCGGCTGGTGCTCGGTCCCGCGACACCTTTCTTTAATTTTATTATTTTTTGATAAAATCATGTGATTTAGATAAAATACATGAAATTAGGTAATTTTCATGATTTTAGGGAAAATTTATAAAATCAAGGAATTTTCATAATTTGAGAGAAATAATAAAATAATGGAGACGTGAGGTGTGGGACCGGCCACGGCCAAGACATGGCCGGCTGGTGCTCGGTCCCGCGACACCTTTCTCTAATTTTATTATTTTTTTATAAAATCATGTGATTTAGATAAAATACATGAAATTAGGTAATTTTCATGATTTTAGGGAAAATTCATAAAATCAAGGAATTTTCATAATTTGAGAGAAATAATAAAATAATGGAGACGTGAGGTGTGGGACCGGCCACGGCCAAGACATGGCCGGCTGGTGCTCGGTCCCGCGACACCTTTCTCTAATTTTATTATATTTTGATAAAATCATGTGATTTAGATAAAATACATGAAATTAGGTAATTTTCATGATTTTAGGGAAAATTCATAAAATCAAGGAATTTTCATAATTTGAGAGAAATAATAAAATAATGGAGACGTGAGGTGTGGGACCGGCCACGGCCAAGACATGGCCAGCTGGTGCTCGGTCCCGCGACACCTTTCTCTAATTTTATTATTTTTTGATAAAATCATGTGATTTAGATAAAATACATGAAATTAGGTAATTTTCATGATTTTAGGGAAAATTCATAAAATTAAGGAATTTTCATAATTTGAGAGAAATAATAAAATAATGGAGACGTGAGGTGTGGGACCGGCCACGGCCAAGACATGGTCGGCTGGTGCTCGGTCCCGCGACACCTTTCTCTAATTTTATTATATTTTGATAAAATCATGTGATTTAGATAAAATACATGAAATTAGGTAATTTTCATGATTTTAGGGAAAATTCATAAAATTAAGGAATTTTCATAATTTGAGAGAAATAATAAAATAATGGAGACGTGAGGTGTGGGATCGGCCACGGCCAAGACATGGTCGGCTGGTGCTCGGTCCCGCGACACCTTTCTTTAATTTTATTATTTTTTGATAAAATCATGTGATTTAGATAAAATACATGAAATTAGGTAATTTTCATGATTTTAGGGAAAATTTATAAAATCAAGGAATTTTCATAATTTGAGAGAAATAATAAAATAATGGAGACGTGAGGTGTGGGACCGGCCACGTCCAAGACATGGCCGGCTGGTGCTCGGTCCCGCGACACCTTTCTCTAATTTTATTATTTTTTGATAAAATCATGTGATTTAGATAAAATACATCAAATTAGGTAATTTTCATGATTTTAGGGAAAATTCATAAAATCAAGGAAATTTCATAATTTGAGAGAAATAATAAAATAATGGAGACGTGAGGTGTGGATCGGCCATGGCCAAGACATGGCCGGCTGGTGCTCGGTCCTGCGACACCTTTCTTTAATTTTATTATTTTTTGATAAAATCATGTGATTTAGATAATTTCTTTGAAATAAAGGAAATTTGTTCGAACGAGAGGATTTTCATGAGATCGTGAAAATAATAAAAATATGATAAAATATAAAATTGGGCGCGGGACTGGTCACGACATGACTGGCCGGCTTGTGAGCCTAGTCTCCTGG
This sequence comes from Papaver somniferum, assembly GCF_003573695.1. Classification (NCBI taxonomy): domain Eukaryota; kingdom Viridiplantae; phylum Streptophyta; class Magnoliopsida; order Ranunculales; family Papaveraceae; genus Papaver; species Papaver somniferum. Next base: position 183,340,360 of record NC_039364.1, on the reverse strand, counting down.
CGCTTTTGCTTAATACTTTATTATTATTATTTTCCATCCCTATTTTGCATAGGTTCCTCGTTCGTTCGTATTTTTGAAATGCTCGTTCGTGCATTCAAAATGTTGGTCTGTGCATTATCTGCTAATTACACTTGCACCATTTTCGTCAGGGCTTATTCGATGCTCAGATGCATGTTTCGTCTAATAGAGACATGAGTCTCGATACTCATGTGATTGCTGGATCTGGAGTAATTACTGAAATTGCTCAGTTTTCGTAAGATATGCCGCGGTCTCAGCTGAGAGACTACACATCTACACGTACTCTGAGAGACAACCTTCTCAGTCAGAGATTTATGGCATGAGCTTTCACGCTTTAATGAGAGACATGAGCCTCAATACTCATCCGGTTTCCGAATCTGGAGTATAGTTTTATAATTCTACCCTTTGTCGAAAATCCACCATCTACACATGTTAAAACCAGTTGCTCATCGTGCGGAGACTTGGTTGATTTTCCATCCACTACTTTGCTAACTCCTCCAACTGATTACACGACTTGCTCACGTTCTCATCGTGTGTATTAACACATGTGTCGTAGACCGCCAGACCAAAATCCTATTTAATATCCCCCATGTAACACGATTGATGTCTCGTGATTGTGAGTCTGCAAGGCAGACGTGTATTTAGTTAGTCAGTTGTTGACTTCATGGGACGATGAGTCCTTGTATTGCTGAGTCGAACGTGATTTACAAATGTTCTAAGACTCACGAATCGAACGTGTCTGTTGAGACAAAGATATAACTCTCGAGTAAATATTGATAGTTAGGTGAGAAAATATTGCTCATTCGATGGATTGTTGAATATTGATAGTTGAACCAATATTCCTTAGTCTGAGAAAATATTGCTCATCTGAGCAAATATTGCTCGTTTGATGAATTATTGGTAACAGAACCAAATAAAATATTAATTTAAAATACTGAAAACTGAACCGAGTATAATTAATTAAAACGTTGATCACGGGATCAACGTAAAATTATTAGTGTTTGAATCAACCATGGAGTGAAGGAGGGACCAGCTACATGGGATGATGAATCGACCATGTAACGCCCAAATGCTCTAGTGAGCAAAATACCAAAGTCTTTTGAAGACCAGTTGGTGAAAAGATGATCAAATGTCGATTTAATCATTTATTGAAATAATGCTCGTCTGAACCTTAGGTGATAAAACCTAATTAATTATGAAGAGATGAAGGACCGACCAAGGGGTCATGAAACCGGCGCTGGTTGGTCATGGGACCGACTGACGATCGTTTTATGAAATTCCAAGTTGTTTGGAAGAGTTTGAACCTAATGTGAACAAATTAGGTCAAATGATGCAAAAGTGTGGGACTTACCTATTGCAAGCCAAAGAGCCAATCTTGGTCGGTCAAGGTAATATTCTCATATCACCTAAGTGTTCGTGTCTCAGTCTTGAGAATTTTGATATTTTCTGATGCGCGTTTGAGCAACATTTTGAGAAAATATGAAGAAATCAAGGTTTTTGCTCAAACTGATGAAACTTCATAAGATGAAGGAAATAATAATAATAAAACAAGGAATCATGATGTGTGGGACCGACTATGGCCAAGGCATGGCCGGCCGGCCAATAAACCCGGTCCCATGGCACTTTTCCTAATTTTATATTATTTTCATGATTTTAGGGAAATACCATGAAATCAAGGAGTTTGTTGAAATAAAGGAGTTTTCCTTAAAGTGAAGGAGTTTCCATGAGATGAAGGAAACAATGATAATTAATAATAATAAAATAAGGAGTGTGTGGGACCGGCCACGACTAGGACATGGTCGGCTGGCTAGGGCCGGTCCCGCGAGTCTTCCCTAATTTTATATCTTTTCCTTGATGTGAAGGAAATATCATGAAACCAAGGAATTTCATGGGATGAAGGATATAATAATAATAAAATAATAAGGAATACAAGGTGTGGGACCGGCCACAACTAGGGCATGACCGGCCGACCAGTGAACTCGGTCCCGCGACACCTTTCCTGATTTTTAATATTTCCTTGATACGGAGGAAATACCATGAAACTGAGGAGTTTCCTTAAAATGAAGGATATTTGTTCAAATGAAGGAATTTTCATGAGATGAAGGAAAAATTATAAAATATGATAAAATAAGGAATTAGGCGTGGGATTGGACACGACATGACAGGCCGGCCGGTGGGCCCAGTCCCCTAGCGCCTTAGTTTAATATTTTATTATTACTGAATACACTTGCACCATTTTGTTCGGGGCTTACTCGATAGCGGCTCAGATGCCCGTACATTGAATATTTATCACTAACCCATGGAATTCTGCTGGGAAGAACCACGAATTGAAGTAATGAAATATTATGAAGAACATAGAATGTTTCCGAATATTCAGTTAATGAATTTAAGGATTAGAAATAATTAATTGATGGTCTATACTAGCAGGCATGCTGTCTAGGAGCATTAATTATTTGATAGTAGAGTAATATGAGCTTGTTGAAGCGTCATATTTATTTTATATAGTCAGGGAAAACATTGTTACATCCTGAAGACGTTATTGCTCTATACTAGCAGGCAAGTTGTCTAGGAGCCGTCCAATCTTTCGATTCTGTATAGAAATAATTACCGAAATTGCTCAGTATTCATGAGATATGTCGTTGCCTTAGTTTAAGAGACTGCACATCTACATATGCTCTGAGAGACAGTATTCTCAGTCAGAGGTTCTTGCGGCATGATCTTTCATGCTTCGATGAGAGACATGAGCCTCAATACTCATCTGATTGCTGGATCAGGAGTATGTACAATTATAGTTTTACAATTTTTACCCTTTGTCGAAAATCCACCATCTACAGATATGCAAAATTTGAACTATCATTATAATAATTCTTTTGCCTAAATTTTGGACAATATCGATCCGAGTTCCTTTGGGGAGCAATCTTAGCCAATTCGTTTGATACAAAAGAAAGTTTATCTTTTATCTTAGGAATATTGAATCTCCATTCCACATGCCCTTTATTACCACAATAACAACAATGCTTAGTAACATATGAAGTATGAGTTTTAATGTTACCTTTTTGTGGATCATCTTGCATTGGAGCTTGACGATTTTTCTTCTTCTTCTTCTTCTTCTTCTTCTTCTTCTTCTTCTTCGTCTTCCTCTTCTTCTTCTTATTCAACTTTGTTGCTTTCTTGACATTAGCAGAAGTGCTCTCTTTGATTGTCGTTCTTGAAGAGTATGGTTGAACATGATTCTTAGGCTTGACTGGTTTTCCTTCTTTACGAGCATCTTTCACATCAGTGGAAGCCTCTGGTTTAGAAGAATTTGTAGCTTTAACTAATTTTACCTCTTTGCTAATACGTGAAGCATCTATTTCCTTATAGCCCAATCCTCGTGTATCACGATGATTTCTACTTGCTTCTAACATTGAGGTTAAATTGTTTGAGCTAACATTGAACTTCTTAAGGTCCAAATTTTCTTCTTCCAACGTCTTGATTTTATCAAGAGCACTAGCTAGATCAGCCTCAAGGCGTTTTTCTCGTATGAGATATTCTCCTTATTTCTCTTCAAAGTTCTTTTGTTCAGAGTAAATCCTAGAATCATATTCAACAAGTTTCTCTTCCAACAAATGTACTTTTTTAAGAGCCGTATTACGATCTTTCTCAGCTTGAGAAATACTGGCACATATTCTGTCTTTAAGACTCTGTATTTGTTGTGAGAATTTTTCTTTCAGCAAGTTGTGCTCTTCATCGAGATTTTCAAACTTTAAAGTTAAATCTCGTTCTCTTTCAAGTGCTGAATGAAGATCATCAGAACAAATAAGAAATTGTTTGCTCAATTCCTTTAGTTCAGATGTTTTTACACTTGATCTTTCATTAGAAATCTCAAGTATAGAACTCAAAGATATCTCGTTAGAGACATCATCAATTGAGCAACCTTAAATTGAAGAACTATCTCCTTTTGAGTACATATCTTGTGACACGTTAACTGAGTCTTTCTTTAGTTTTCGCTCTCGCTTAACTCTACTTTGACTCATGTCTTATAGGTTGGAGTGTATCGAACACAGATTGTTAGATCTTTTCGTGTTTGCCTGCTCTGATACCAATTAAAAAGATGAGGGTACCCAAATATACCTCAATCTAAAACTTTTCCACCTATAAGTCCTTTCTCCGAAAGTGATTGTCTATGGACCGAGTCGAGACAATACAACTAAGAATAAATTCTCATAAGAAGTTTCCTAGATATTAATAAAACCTAAAACCATACTGAAAGACTTAGACATAATCAACAATTAGAGATCGAACGCCAGCAAGATCATCAGTTGCCTTTTTCAATTCGGTCATTAGAAAAACAAGATTCTTTGTTGTAATTTCAACTTATTGCAACAAAAAATTTTGTTTTTCTAAAGACCGAACTGAAAAAAGCAATTGCAAGATATGTGTTTGAGTGAAGCCGGCGGCGTGGAAATTAACAAAAAAGAAATTGCAAGTTATTCACATACGACCCCAAAATCTCGGAGAAGATTTCCAACTAAATTAGATGACATCTGAACGGGCATGCAAAGTAACAGGTTATGGTGAGAGGATTCTCATGAAACTCAATAACCATGCCATCTTAAATTTTGTCTTTCTTCAAGCTTCCATTCATCTTGCAGTTCATGATATCCCAAGAGTGTTTCGTAACGTACATATATCTAAGAAATCAGGAATTTAGTCTTAGATATATATATATATATATATGTTTTTCCTTGGAATAAAAGCCCTAAGGTCACATATAGTTCTTTCCAAACACGTTGGTGTTGGAACCATACGTCCGATCATATACCTAAATCACGGGTCGTTCGTGGTCATCAATAAGGATATTCAGAACCAATGAACCAATGGATCCTAAACCAGGAACAAGTTTTGAACCGATCATCAAGGACAAGATTAAAACTATATGCAAAAATGTTAGAGCACTGCTCGGTCGAACTCACAAGTGTTCTATCACAAGCTTGTTTGTCAAGTTTAGTTATCAAAACTATAAGTCTTGATTTCTAGTCTACTTATAGCTATGTCTTGGATTAGGATAAAATGTGTAGTAGCTTTATACTTCACGGCGTTCATCGATTAAAGACGAAGAACTACTAAGGGGAGCTTGTGGAACTTCATCAACAAAAGGTATGTGGAGACTTAAACTCATATATCACCCAGAAGTTTATTTATATTCTATGTCCTATTGAGACAAAAGTCGTATAGCTATACAGACTTTATATTATACACATTTGATATTTCGAGCTGAGTTTAACTCGCTTACATATTTCTCGAAATATGTGTTGGTAAGATTTTGCTTTAACCAAGTTCATCTTTATTCTTGACGAAAGTCAAAAGATGATCATGTGAAAATTTCCTGGTAACATCTTATATGATTTGTGTGAGACAGTCATTTGATGTAGTCTCGGAATATTTCGTATTGATTTATTGATCACTTGAAAATTTTCTTTGAAGCTAATAGTTTGTGTGAGACAGCTATTCCCATCTTCCAAGAATGTTTCAATAATTCAAATGAAGTTTATAACGATTAACCATTGATTGGATATAGCACAGTATGTGTACCTGTATGCTAACTGTTGCAAGTTATTCAAAGTCCGGGAACCATAGTATGCATACCCGTATGCGTACTGGTTTTATAGTTGAAGTCCGTGAACTTAGTATGCATACCCGTATGTGTACCTGCTTAACAGTTCAAGTCCGCGAATTCAACTAAGTTTGGTCACGTACGACAGTATGCGTACTCGTTCGCATACTGGCGAACCCATACCAAGTCCGGAACTCTAAGTATGCGTACCCGTTTGCATACTTGAGTGGGTTAAGTTCTAAAATCGGTTTGTTCATGAACAAATACGTTTATATATTAAGGAATGCAATCTTTTGAAAACCGTGGCTAAAATGTTCATGAATTGATTCAAGTGAATCAAAATCGATTTTGATTCAATTGTGTCTTGTATACTGCTATGAGAATATAAACAATTGAACAACTCCATAACTAGTTTCATTTGAGTCATTTGAACTAGTTGTGATTAAGATGAACAAGGTTGATATGAAAGTGTTCATATGGATAACTTCGGTTAACTATCGTTGAGCCAAACATGTGCACACGTTTGGGTATGGTTACTCATACCTAAATGAAGTCACATTTAATTTGTGTATAACAAGTTAAGTTCGATCCAACGGTTGAAAGATATTAGCTTAACTCTAATCAGGTTTTCATATAACGGTGAATATTGAATGCTTTGTTACCAAGGTAACATTGATTGCAAACCATGATTTGAAGACTATATAAGGGAGAACTGTAGCAACAAGGGAACCTAATCACATACCTCCTGTGTGATACTAGTTGCGACTAGAGTCGATTCTCCTTTAACCTAAGTTTTTCCTAAAACCATTATAAGTTAACGACTTAAAGACTTCATTGGGATTCTTAAGCCAGACCCAACTATTTTCTCTGTAGTTGCTTGTTCTGATCTTACTTTGTTCTATCGTGTTGGGTACTATATTCTCTAAGATTTGTTCGAGATTTAATCTCCGATAGGTAAGATAAGAAGTAGTCATAAACATCATCATCTCATCGTTTATGATTCCATAATATCTTGTTTCGCTTCCATACGATTAAGATTATTGTGAGGTGATTGATATTACTAGGTTGTTCTTCGGAATATAAGACCGATGTATCAATTGGTTCCTGTTCACCTTGATTTATCAAAAGACGAAACAAAAACTCGTATGTATTTCTGTGGGAGACAGATTTATCTATTCAATAGACTTTTCTGTGTGAGACAGATTTGTTTATCAAGTCTTCGACTTTGGGCCGTAGCAACTGTTAGAGCACTGCTCGGTCGATCTCGCAAGCTTTTCTATCTCAAGCTTGTTTGTCAAGTTTAGTTTCCAAAACTATAAGTCTTGATTTCTAGCCTACTTATAGCTGAGTCTCGGAGTAGGATAGAAAGTGTAGTTGAGCATTAGACTTTACGACGTTCATTTATTGAAGACGAAGAACTACTAAGGGGAGCTTGTGGAACTTCATCAACAAAAGGTATGTGAAGACTTGAAATCATCTATCACTTAAAAGTCTATATACTCTATCTCATATTTGAGACAAAAGTCGTATTGCTATATAGACTTTAATTATGCACATTTGATATTTCGAGCTGAGTTTAACTCGCTTACATATTTCTTGAAATATGTGTTGGTAAGCTTTCTCTTTAACCAAGCTCATCTTATATTCTTGATGAAAGTCAAAAGATGATCATGTGAAAATTGCCTGGTAACATCTTACATGATTTGTGTGAGGTAGTCATTTGATGTAGACTCGGAATGTTTCGTATTGATCATTCGATCACTTGAAAATTGCTTTGAAGTTAATAATTTGTGTGACGCAGCTATTGTCGTCTTCCAAGATTGTTTCAATGGTTGAAATAAGAGTTTAGAACAATTATATATAAGTACAGTATGCGTACTTGCATATGTGTAGTCCAAGTCCGGGAACCATGGTATGCATACCTGTATGCGTACTGGTTGGTTTAGTGGAAGTCCAGGAACCTTGTACGCATACCGGTACGCGTACTGGCGTGAGGTTCAGTTCCAGGAATTTCTGCTGAGTGTGGTGGTATGCGTACCCGTTCCCATACTGGCGAACCCAAACTTAGTCCAGCCACTAAGGTATGCGTACCCGTTTGCATACTTGAGTGGATTATGTTCTAAAATCGGTTTGTTCATGAACTAATACATTTATAGAATAAGGAGTGCAATCTATTGCAAACTGTTGCTATAATGTTCATGACTTGATTCGAGTGAATCAAAATCGATTTTGCTTCAATTGTGGCTTGTATACTTCTATGAGAATATAAACAATTGAACAACTCTAGAACTAGTTTCATTTGAGTCATTTGAACTAGTTATGGTTAAGATGAATGAGGTTGATATGAAAATGTTAATATGGCTAACTTCGGTTAACTATTGTTGAGCCAACAAAGGTGTACACGTTTAGGTACGGTTACTCATATCTAAATGAAGTCACTTTTCGTTTGTGTGTAACAAGCTAAATTCGATCTAACGGTTGAAAGATATTATCTTGAGTTTAATCAGGTTTTCATCTAACGATGAATATTGAATTCTTTGTTACCAAGGTAGCATTGATTGCAAACCCTGATTTGAAGACTATATAAAGGAAAACTCTAGCAACTGGGAAACCTAATCCCCACACCTCCTGTGTGATACTAGTTGCGACTAGAGTCGATTCTCCTTTAACCTTAGGTTTTTCCAAAACCATGTAGGTTAACGACTTGAAGACTTCATTTGGATTGTGAAGCCAGACCCAACTATTTTCTCTATAGTTGCATGTTATGATCTTGCTATTTTCTATCGTGATTGAGTACTATCTTCTCTAAGACTTGCTCGAGATTTAATCTCCGATAGGCAAGACAAAAAGTAGTCACAAACATCTTCGTCTCATCGTTCGTGATTCCATAATATCTTATTTCGCTACCATACGATTAAGATTATTGTGAGGTGATTGATATTTCTAGGTTGTTCTTTGGGAATATAAGTCCGGCATATCAATTGGTCCTTGTTCACCTTGATTTATCAAAAGACAGAACAAAACTCATAGGTTTATCTGTGGGAGACATATTTATCTATTTAATAGACTTTTCTGTGTGAGACAGATTGGTTTATCAATTATTCGACTTTGGGTCGTAACAACTCTTAGTTGTGGGTGAGATCAGCTAAGGGAATCAAGTGCGTAGAATCCTGGTGGGATTCAGAGACGTAAGGAGCGCAAATGTACCTTGATCAGTGTGAGATTGGTTAGGGCTCAACTACATTCCAGTCCGAACTTAACTTGGAGTAGGCTAGTGTCTGTAGCGGCTTAATACATCGTGGTGTTCAAATCTGGACTAGGTCCCGGGGTTTTTCTGCATTTGCGGTTTCCTCGTTAACAAAACTTCTTGTGTCTGTGTTATTTTTTTTCCGCATTATATTTGTTTATATATTTGAAATATCACAGGTTGTGTGTAAGTTCAATCAATTGTGAATCCAACCTTTGGTTGTTGATTAAATTGATTGACACTTGGATATTGGTTTTTGATTTCGTCCAAGTTATTTCTTATATTCAATCGGGCTCGCAAATTCCTATTTGTTTGAGTGCAGATTGAATTGAGAAATTGAGATATAACTCTATAATATACTTTTCTTAAGATTAAGTCTGACTGTCTAGTTGATTCTCTTGAAAGTATACTAGAGTTAGTCCATACAGAGCTAAGCGAAATATTGGGTGTGGTTTTTAGACCCCCCGCTTTTTTAGAAACTCTTAGTTGTGGGTGAGATCATCTAAGGGAATCAAGTGCGCAGAATCCGGCGTGGTTCAAGAGGCGTAAGGAATGCGATTGTACCTTAATCAGTGTGAGATTGGTTAGGGATCAACTATATTCATGTACGAAGTTAACATGTAGTAGGCTAGAGTTAGTAGCGGCTTAATATAGTGTGGTGTTCAAATCTGGACAAGGTCCCGAGTTTTTCTGCATTTGCGGTTTCCTCGTTAACAAAATTTCTGGTGTCTGTGTTATTTCTTTTCCGCATTATATTTTTATATAATTGAAATATCACAGGTTGTGCGTAGTTAAATGAATTGGTGAATCCAACCTTTGGTTGTTGATTGAAATTGATTGACGCTTGGATATTGGTATTTGGTACCATCCAAGTCATTTCTCATATTAATCCGCTCACAGATTTCTATCTGTTCGATTGCAGATTGATTTGAGAAATTGAGATATAACTCTTGGATGTATTTTCCTCGATTGAGTCTGACTTTCTAGTTGATTCACTTGGAAATATATTGGAGTTTGTCCATACAGATTTCCTAAATGAAATATTGTGTGTGGTTGTTTGACCCACGGTTTTTCAATTGGAATCAGAGCAGGAAAACACGTTAAGACCTCATAAGTCTGTGTTTGTAGCAATCTGACTCTATGGACAGAAACACTATCTCAATAAATGCAGCACCTGTTCCAGGGATTTCAGAATTCTCTTCCATGAATGATTTAATAAAATCTGTAGAAGAAATTCTATCTAAGCCTCCATCATGTTTAAAATCCCTTGAAGTGTTTTCAGGGATTGAAAAGAAACTTGAAAGCTTATCTCTTGATGTTGAGTTATACCTCCAGAAAGAACAAGAATCTCTTGACAAACTGAATCAAGTTATGATGAATAATATCCATGTTGAGGTTGATCTTGATTTACTAATTAGTAAATGTTGTGATCTTCCTTTAGGTAATCCAATTAGTTGTAGCAAACTAAGCGTATTATAAGAGGAGTTTAAATCTTAGTCTTCTGACTGTATCACCTCAAAGCATGAATCAGTTCATTGGTCTTCTCAAGATAATGATATTGCCCTCTTTTATGAGAAAGTAAGGATGTCTCTTCTTATCAAAAAAGTTTCCCTGAGCAATACTGAACATTATCTGCATAGAATGTTTTTTATAAGTTGTAAACAAAGAAATCAGGAACACAAATTGTCTTGTGCTCTTTTTATGTTCTTTGAAAAACTTAAAAAAACAGTTTCTTGGGTTCCTCTCAATACTGTAAGAAGCAAGAGTTGTTGGAAAGAAACTCTCTCTTGGTTTCATGGTGCGCAAGGCTGTTTTTTCTCTTGCGTTCACAAAGAGTTGCTCATTAAAGGTTTGTTGAGCTTTGCTCCAATTTTCTTTTTCATATTTCGTTTAATCAAAATATGATGTAGCATAAAACAAACGAGCCCTTGACTATACACGTACGGTTCACGTACTTTGAACTCGTAACCTTTACGTGTTTGAACCGCGTTTCAGAACGAACTTAACCGGTTCTGGTTCCACCGCTGACACATAAAAAGAGAAAGAACTCTCTTCATTCACTTCACCTCTTCTTCTTCACAGTTCAAGCGCGAAAAAGAAACCCAAAATTCCGTATACCTTCGATCACCATAACCTCAATTCTCAATCGTTTTGGGCTTTCTTGGTATCATTGGAATCACAACAAGAAACTACTCCACGGGTTGGTCCTTGTTTCTCTTTTCTTTGCAGTTCCGGAGTTTCACCATTAACGTCAGTTCGTGTACCAAGAGAAGTTTTTATCCTTAGGGTCAAGAACGATTTTCGTCTTAATCATCTTTTCAAAGCTTTACCATTTTTAACAGTTCAGGTATCCGAGTAAGTTTTTCTTCTTCCTTTATGTTTCTCTTTTCAACAATGACATATAGGAAGAGGACAAGTCATGGTGGTATCTCAAGTGGTCAAGTTGGTGATAATACTTATAACGATCCCAGTATTCGTGCTAGGTTTGTTTACCCTGCAGCTCGTGACCTCTATTTGGAGTATAAGAATAAACAACCTATTTTTGAAAGATACTATAATGCTTTTGAAATAGATGTAGAGAACCTGACTGATTTTTTTCAAAAATCACACATGGGGTTTTTTCACAAACCAATGGGAACTGCTCACATTGATATGACTGCATAATTTTATGCAAACATTCATGATCCAGACCCTGTTGCATGTTCAAGACTATTGTAGGAGATAAAATATTCACTCTGGATCGTCATGTTATTGCATACCTATTGAAAAGTGGGGGTACAGAAACCACACCCAATATTTCGCTTAGCAATCTGTATGGACATACTCCAATATACTTTCTAGAGAATCAACTAGACAGTCAGACTCAATCTAGATAAAAAGTATATCAAAGAGTTTATATCTCAATCTCTCGATTTGATATATACTCAAGCAAATAGAAATCTGCGAGTCTTTATCAAATACTAGATAGATAACTTGGATGGTACCAAAGACCAATATCTAAGTGTCAATCAATTTAAATCAACAACCAAAAGGTCGGATATTCTAATTGATTGAACAACGCACAACCTGTGATATTTCAATTATATAACAAAATATAATGCAGAAAAGAAATAACATAGACACCAGAATTTTGTTAACGAGGAAACCGCAAATGCAGAAAAACCCCGAGACCTAGTCCAGATTGAACACACACTGTATTAAGCCGCTACAGACACTAGCCTACTCCAAATTAACTTCGGTATGGACTGTAGTTGAACCCCAATCAATCTCACACTGATCCAAGTTACAGTTATGCTCCTACGTCTCTGATCTCAGCAGGATACTACGCACTTGATTCCCTTATCTGATCTCACCCACAACTAAGAGTTGCTACGACCCAAAGTCGAAGGCTTTAATAAACAAATCTGTATCACACAGAAAAGTCTACGGTAATAGATAAATCCGTCTTCCACGAATATACCTACGAGTTTTGTTCCGTCTTTTGATAAATCAAGGTGAACATGAACCAATTGATAAACCGGACCTCGAAGAACAGCCTAGTATTATCAATCACCTCACAATAATCTTAATCGACGCAGCGATAAAAGATATTGCAGAATCACAAACGATGAGACGAAGTATTTGTGATTACTTTTATATCTTGCCTATCGGAGATATCAATCTCAAGCCAGTTATTACAATTATACTCGTACGATAGAAACAACAAGATCAGATCACACAACTATAAGAAAGTAGTATCGGTCTGGCTTCACAATCCCAATGAAGTCTTTAAGTTGTTAACCTGGTTTAGAAGAAGAAACCAAAGGTTAAAGGAGAATCGACTCTAGCTTAGCACAACTAGTATCACACAGAAGGTGTGGGGATTAGGTTTCCCAGTTGCTAGAGTTCTCCCTTGTATAGTCTTTCAAATCAGGGTTTGCAATCAATGTTAGCTTGGTAACAAAGCATTCAATATTCACTGTTAGATGAAAACCTGATTAGATTCAAGCTAATATCTTTCAACCGTTAGATCGAAAAATAGCTTGTTACACACAAATGCAATGCACGTTTCTAGGCTTGTGTAACCGTACCCAAACTTGTACATTTGTTGGTTCAACAATAGTCAACCAAATGGTTAGCCATATGATCACTTTCATATCAACCATATACTTCTTCACCATAACTAGTTCAAGTGACTCAAATGAACTACTTAGAGAGTTGTTTAATTGCAAGGAAATATTATGTAACTACACAAGACACAATCGAAGCAAAAACGATTTGATTCACTCGAATCGTTTCATGAACTATATAGCCACGGTTTGCAATTTGCATTCCTTAGTTTATATAAGAGTAAGTTCACAAACATCGTTTTTAAATATAACCTACTCAAGTTCGCGGACTTAAGTTCCCGGACGGAGTTCACAAACTCCATCAGAATTTCTCGGGTCGAGAACTTCTGCCAGTTCGCGGACTTGGCTCACGCCACCATTCCGGTTCTCTTGATCAACAAAGTTCACAAACTTCGGTTCAAGGAATATGGACTTATACATATATGTGTTTCCACAACAATGCTTATATCCTCCAATGGTTATATTATCTAAACTCTCATTTAAATCATTGAAACATTCTTAGAGGACGTTGATATTCTATAATTGTTATCCACAAACTATTTTTCGTCAAAGTAAGCAATTTTCAAAGTGATTGAAACTTGTCATGACTTTCGTCACTAGGTAAAGATGAACTTGGATAAAGCGAAAGCTTACCAACACATATCTCGAGAAATAGATAGGCGAGACAAACTCGGCTCCAAATAGCAAATGTGTATAATCTAAGTCTATATATCAAAACGACTTTTGTCTCAAGATAGGAGATAAATAGACTTTTGAGTAATGGATAAGTTCAAGTGTCCATATACCTTTTAGTCGATGAAGATCCACCGGTTCCTTGAGTAGTCCTTCGTCTTGTATGATGAATGCCATGGAGTTCTTGAGCTAAACTACACTTTCTATCCTAGTCCGAGACCTTAGCTATAGTAGACTAGAAATCAAGACTTATAATTTTGATCACTAACATTGACAAACATGCTTGAGATAGCAAAGCATGCGAGTTCGACCTAGCAATGCTCTAACACTTGTTGAATTTGACTCAAACTGGTAATATCCGATTCCCACCTCCTGAGTAAGGAAGGTTGACTCCAGATGTGATGTCAAATCGTCTTCTTAATAGAGACGTTTCTCAGAGAGATGGCAAGATTGATGTTCATGGTGATAAGTTGTTTCTCAAAGTTGTTGTAAAACTGATTATGGCCAACATGATGCCACACGCTATTGACAAAATGTTATGAACCAGGTATCTTGCTGAATTGGTCTGTTATATTGTTGAAGGGAGAGGCATTGATTTATGTGGACTTATTGTTAACCAGATGATAAGTGTGAGACAGACTTCGAAGAAAACTCCAGGCTTCCTTGTCTCATTTTAAGGATTTGCAGCCATTTTGGCATCACCTTCTTTGGATCTGATCTTGGAGGACCAAAAGTCTTGACCATGAAAAGCATCGAAAAGATGAAGTAAACTTCAACTAGAGCCTCAACAAGTACTTCAGCAACTGCAAACTCTGAATTTGTCCGTCTTCAGCATGAAGTTGGATGCATAAGAGAGCAGTTGGAGTATGCCCAAGAAGAACATCCTGATCTGATTGAAAAGTTTGATAAAATTGCTATTGCTTATTATGACATGATAAATTAATTTTGTTTGAACATCTTGGGGTAACTTTGATAATTCTGTGTTTGTTTTTTGAAAAACCTCTAAACAAGTTACTTTCTTAAAGGGTTACCAATCATTATTGGTCGTTTGACAATCACTCAAATATTGTTTCAAAAATTTATGTTATGGGATATGTGTGTTTACGTCCGTGAACTATGATTGTCCCATACATGTCAAAAGTTAAGTCTATCATGTCATTATGCAAATATTGATGGAAGATATAATGAAATTTTGATTACAAAGATTAAGTTTATGATATCATTATGCAAATATTGATGAAATATAGAATGAATTTTTGAATATTCCGCAGTATTGATCTTTCCTTGATACATTTCTATGTGAAAGTACTGTATGGTCCGTTTCTAAGTCAAACTCCAACTTGGCTGACAAGTCCGTGCGTAAGTGTAATACTTCCATGCAGACCATGCAGCCTTTGCGTCAAAAGAAACAAGTTTAGGAAAGGTTTCTGGTAGTGTGGCGTACGTTGATAAATCCAAATCTTATTCGGTTTTGGTTGGTAGTACTCAGGTTTCTGCTGGTTTAGAATCCCATCAAACTAAGGAAATCTATAAAGAAGGGAAACAAACTAACGTGAAGATGATGGCAAGTAAAAATTCCGTGAACATGTCTGGCACTTCTAAAGAAGATTGAACACCAGTAAAGGGTAATAACTCTCCTAATAAAGGTACTTCTTTTACTCCTTTTGTGGATAAGTTATTAAGAACAGAAGTATTGGTTAAGAACAAGTATGACGTTCTATCTTATGAGTTAGGCATTGATAATAATATTAGTGAGTTTATGGAGGAGGGGGGGAACAAGATTTAGAGGATTCAACTGACTCAGATGATAGTATGGGCTCGAAAAAGTGGGGTGAAGTTGATGCAGATATTCTAGCAAGGAAACAAGCTAGGAAAGTGGCCAAAAAGCTGCTAAAATCATGGCTACACGTTTTTTGCAATCTGATTCTAGCTTGGAATCATCTTACATCAAGAATTCCAAGTCCAATGAGGAAACTCCAAGCCGTGACTTTGATCATAACAAGGAAACACAAACAACGTTGGAGGATATTGTGTTTGATAAGAATGATATTTTGTCTATGGATGAACTAAAGGAGGAAAGCACAATTCAAAATGATGAAGTGCGTGCTAATTTCATTAGAAATCCATCCTTTAGACAAGAATATTTCCAAGGAAAAAAAGGAGCTAATTGATAGAATGTCAACTAATAAACCAGCTCAATCTTCTAATAAGTTTTCTCCTATTAAGCTTGTTCCTGGTAATTATACTTATGAGGATGAAGATGGAGAATTTTATGTGGATGAAGATGAGGGTATCTCTAGTAATTATGCTTTTGATATGGATATTATGGCTGAAACTTTTTCCAAGAGCAAATCGTATAAAGTTGTTAGCAACAGAAGTAAATTGAGTGGAGTTGGCTATAGATTTAGGTAGCTTCTTTTAATTTTCTTGTTTGAGGTTATTATTTTAGCTATTTATTAGAAGTTATTTTAACCCCTTTGGTTTATGGGGGTAGGGATCTTTATGCTCTAAAATTTTTATTCTTGTAATTACGTTTTTTTTTGCTTTAATAAACTATTGGACTTAGCAAAAAAAAAAAAAAAAAAGTTTTCTGGATACGAATTCATGTTTCATGTGATTTGTTAATGTCCAAAGAAATCTTTCTTTTCATGCAAAAGTAAGGTCGCTCTTGTTGTTCTTTCGGGAATGACATTTTATGGGGAGAGTTCTTTTTTGAACTTGTGCTTAATTGCCAAATATTTGTGGGGAGTGCGGCTGTGGAATATTGTAGGAGTTTTCTTATATCTTTATAAACTCCTTGATGAATAAACTAAGTTTCGACTATGTGAAATCATCGAAACAAAGTTGACATGTTCTCTTTTAGTCATGAAGTATCTCTATGAGAATTTCATTATGATCCCATTAGCTTTCATACCTTTGCCAATTTATATTGAGAAAAAGGGGGAGAATTATTGTGTAGTTCACACTACAAATACATATGGTTTACGGATCATTATGTAAGGGGGAGTGGTTTTCATTGTGAGATGAAGTATTGACTAAGGGGAGTGATACATATCACCATAGTATTATTTCAAAGTTGTGATATAATTGGACTTTGATTATCTATAATAATACTATGACACTGTATGACAATGATTGAGAACATATGTTTTCTTATTGTTATGGCTACGGATCTTCAACAACTATGTTGCTGAGTTGAACACGTTCAAAATCAGTGGAGTACTTGGAAGTGACGAAGATTTCGAGTAATGTTGAAGAACCAAGGAAATCAAACATTTGGATGAGAACCTACAAAGTTTATTTATTTTGTAATCCATATGTATTGATAGTTTTGTCACTAAAATTGACAAAGGGGGAGATTGTAAGAGCATTGCTCGGTCGAACTCGTAAGTGTTGCTATCTCAAGCTTGTTTGTCAAGTTTAGTTTCCAAAACTATAAGTCTTGATTTCTAGTCTACTTATAGCTATGTCTCGGATTAAGATAGAATGTATAGTGGAGCTTTAGACTTCACGACGTTCATCGATTGAAGATGAAGAACTACTAAGGGGAGCTTGTGGAACTTCATCAACAAAATGTATGTGGAGACTTGAACTCATCTATCACTCAGAAGTCTATTTCTATTATGTCTCCTATTGAGACAAAAGTCGTATGGCTATATAGACTTTATATTATACACATTTGATATTTCGAGCTGAGTTTAACTCGTTTACATATTTATCGAAATATGTGTTGGTAAGCTTTTGCTTTAACCAAGTTCATCTATATTCTTGACGAAAGTCAAAAGATGATCATGCGAAAATCGCCTGGTAACATCTTATATGATTTGTTTGAGACAGTCATTTGATGTAGACTCGGAATGTTTCGTATTGATCTATTGATCACTTGAAAAATTGCTTTGAAGCTAATAGTTTGTGTGAGACAGCTATTCCCGTCTTCCAAGAATGTTTCAATGATTAATATGGAGTTTAGAACGATTAACCATTGATTGGATATAACACAGTATGCGTACTTGTATGCTAACTGTTGCAAGTTATTCAAAGATCAGGAACCATAGTATGCATACCAGTATGCGTACTGGTTTGATAGTTGAAGTCCCGAAACTTAGTATGCATACCCGTATGCGTACCAGCTTAACAGTTCAAGTCTGTAATTCAACTGAGTTTGGTCACGTACGACAATATGCGTACCCATTCTCATACTGGTGAGCCCAGACCAAGTCCGGAACTCTAAGTATGCGTACCAGTTTGCATACTTGAGCGGGTTAAGTTCTAAAATTGGTTTGTTCACGAACAAATACATTTATATATTAAGAAATGCAATCTTTTGCAAACCGTGGATATAATTTTCATGAATTGATTCAAGTGAATCAAAATCGATTTTTCTTCAATTGTGACTTGTATACTTCTATGAGAATATAAACAATTGAACAACTCCATAACTAGTTTCATTTGAGTCATTTGAACTAGTTGTGGTTAAGATGAATAAGGTTGATATGAAAGTGTTCATATGGATAACTTCGGTTAACTATTGTTGAGCCAACCATGTGCACACGTTTGGGTACGGTTACTCATACCTAAATGAAGTCACATTTAGTTTTTGTATAACAAGCTAAGTTCAATCCAACGGTTGAAAGATATTAGCTTGACTCTAATCAGGTTTTCATCTAACGGTGAATATTGAAAGCTTTGTTACCAAGGTAACATTGATTGCAAGCCCTGATTTGGAGATTATATAAGGGAGAACTCTATCAACTTGGAAATCTAATCCCCATACCTCATGTGTGATACTAGTTGCGACTGGAGTCGATTCTCTTTTAACCTAGGTTTTTCCTAAAACTATTATAGGTTAACGACTAAAAGACTTCATTGGGATTCTGAATCCAGACCCAACTATTTTCACTGTAGTTGCGTGTTTTGATATTACTTTGTTCTATTGTGTTTAGTATTGTATTCTCTAATATTTGGTCGAGATTTAGTCTCCGATAGGTAAGATAAAAAGTAGTCACAAACATATTCATCTCATCGTTTTTGATTCCACAATATCTTGTTTCGCTTCCATACGATTAAGATTATTGTGCGGTGATTGATATTACCAGGTTGTTCTTCGGCAATATAAGATAGGTGTACCAATTGGTTCATGTTCACCTTGATTTATCAAAAGACGGAACAAAAACTCGTAGGTATTTCTGTGGGAGACAGATGTATCTATTCAATATAATTTTTTGTGTGAGACAGATTTTTTTATCAAGTGTGCAGAATCTGGCGTGGTTCAAGAGGCGTAAGGAACACGACTGTACCTTAATCAATGTGAGATTGGTTAGGGATCGACTACATTCCAGTCTGAAGTTAACTTGTAGTAGGCTAGAGTCTGTGGCGTCTTAATACAATGTGGTGTTCAAATATGGACTAGGTCCCGGGGCATTTTTGCATATGCGGTTTCCTAATTAACAAAATTTCTGGTGTCTGTAATATTTCTTTGCCACATTATATTTTTATATAATTTAAATATCACAGGTTGTGCGTAGTTAAATCAATTGGTGAATCCAATCTTTGGTTGTAGATTGAAATTGATTGACGCTTGGATATTCGTCTTTGGTACATCCAAGTTATTTCTCATATTAATACGGCTCACAGATTTCTATCTGTTAGATTGTAGATTGATTCGACAAATTGAGATATAACTCTTGGATGTATTTTCCTTGATTGAGTCTGAGTGTCTAGTTGATTCTCTTGGAAATATATTGGAGTTAGTCCATACATATTTCCTAAACGAAATATTGGGTGTGGTTGTTTGACCCCCGGTTTTTCATTAGCTCAATAAATAAATTTAGAGCACAAGAGATTTATTAAAAAAACAACAAATCAATTGCATGTTTGAAGGAAGAACTTATTGAAGCTTCTAATTGCTTGCAACAAAAAAAAACAGATCATTCATAATAATAAGAGCAAATATTAACTTGAGCAATGCTCGACGGTAAGATGATCGTTTTTCCTTTTATTCATAACAAAAGAATAATATCCCACGTACAACAAAGACCACTTTGTCAAGAAGAAGATGTCTTCTTGAGAATCTTGAGCATCCTCACATGGTTTCAATGGAGGAGGCACAAACAAAAGTAGTCAAGTTGTAACATGATGAGCATTTTGCTCATCAAGGGTGCTGACTTTCTCTCCCTTTATTTATTGAGAAACATCAGAAAAAGCAATAAAGTTAGTCTCAAGAGAATCAAAAGAAAGAGGACAAGAATTACCTGATGTTGCTGCCTTCTTTTCCTTCCTAATGTTACGCTTGAGTCTATTGATACTGATATCGAGTTCTGATATACGATTATTGATATGAATGTATCCAGGAAATGTTGAGCCTTTCGATCCAAAACATTATTCAACCATAGACGAAGAGTTTGAAAGATTTTCCTTTTGAAATACCATCTTTCTTCTTATTGGAATACGAATACATTCATCTGTCCTTATAACATTAACTCTTTGACAATTGTTGCAGTTGTGAAAAAGTTTTGTATTACCCTTACAAACAAAGGTTGGCTCATCACAACACTTTGTTTGTCTAAAGGTTGTAAAATTAAAACCAGTAATCTGAGATACAGGTTTGATCATTTCTTTAGACTCCAAACAAGAATGTTATGAAGTTTCTCATTTCGTAGACGAAAACGACATCTCCTTTCAAGGTGACCTTTGTTTCCGCAGTAATGGCAACTGAATGGAATGCTACTGCCTGATCTCATGTGAGCTGTTTTTGGAGATTGATGAACCTTCTTCTCTGGTACTTCAGCTGCTGGAGGTAGATCATCACTTTTGTTATCAATGTGATTCTTCTGTTGGAAAATGCTATTAGCATGAACAACACCAATCTTACTAATACTTGGAGCGTTTATTCTTTTATAGCCCAAACCTCGTATATCACGATGTTTTTTACATGCTCCCAGCATAGTGGATTCAGAAATTGTTTCCAGGTGCGAAGCTTTCCCAACCGAAGAATTTACCAGCTTGTGTACGGTTTCCATGCATGCTCTCTTAGCCTCTTGTTCAGCTCTAAACTTGGCATCAGCTGAGCTTTTTGCCACATCTGGGCATATATTGAGAACATCAAATTTGTTTCTGAATCCAAAGACGCGGATTCAGAAATTGTTTCCAGGTGCGAAGCTTTCCCAACCGAAGAATTTACCAGCTTGTGCACGGTTTGCGTGCATGCTCTCTTAGCCTCTTCTTCAGCTCTAAACTTGGCATCAGCTGAATTTTCTGCCACATCTGGGCATATATTGAGAACATCAAATTTGTTTCTTTGCAGCAAATATTCACCAGCCGTTAGTTGATCACAAAGAGGAGTCGGAGTACCAGTCCTAACAGGTTTGGGAATCCTACTTGCAACCAAACCTGTCTTAGTCGATGGATCAGTTTCACCCACTTTTCCATTCTTAAATAAAACTGATTTTGGATCCTGTGAATGTTTTGTTCTTACCAATTCAACATAGGCATCTTCAAAATCAGCTTTGGAATTTGCCATAGCAACCTCCAACTGCTGAGCATTCTCCAGCTTAGCAGCATACTCCAAATCAACTTCTTCACCCACACTGTTATCAACAACTTCATGAACAACAGAATTGTTTCCCTTTTTCTTACCCTTCTTCTTACGCTGAGTAACCTGTCATTCCCCACCAGATTGCGTAGATTGAACAATAAGAGGCTGAACAACATGAGGTCGAACAACATTATTTTGCGCCTTGTTTAAAACTGATTGTCGCTCATTATTAACTTTAGGTTGCTTTCTGCATTCCTGGTCAGTATGAACAATAAGCTTGCACTTCAAAAAGTATTTTGGCATCTTTTGAATTTCCACAGACTTCCAAAAATCCAATCCCCCCACCGTAACATGAATAACATCTGTAGCAGACTCAGCGAAATCATATCAACAAGGACTGAAGCTAAGTGCCCATATTCATGAGAAATAGTACGCTTGTCAACCACAATCAGAGTACCTAATGATTTAGCCATGGACAACAAAGTTTCTTCAGTCCAGAATTCTAACGGTAATCCAGGAAAAGTAACCCACACTGAAGCATGAGATGTTCTTTGTTTTTCAACGTCAAAACCAGGGAACCACTCAATTAGGTTTAGCTTTTGATGTCCAAAAAACCAAGCTTCAACATTCAATAACCTTTCTTTTGCATCTTGTGATTGTAGCTTGATGGTGAAGAAACCCCTACTCATAGGGATGAACTGAACCACACCTTGACCTAGCTGCCATTAATGTTCAAGGTCGTTCTTTAAATCCTGGAAATTAATCCCTTTCAAATCCAGATGCACAATAAGGCTAAACTTCCAAATATCACAACCCTCTAAGTAAAAAGACTCCGGAAGAATCACAACTGGTTTTCCATCTTTCAAAGTTGGTTTAGGTAACAAACTAAGATCAACAGATGTCGTTTGAAGCTTTTGTTTTCCTTTCACTTGTTCAGCATAAGTGAGAGTTCTCAAATGAGAAACATCTCCCATCTCGAATCACCAAAAGATGATTCAAGATGAAGCGCGGTTGAAATTTTTTGAAAAAAATGCAAAACCCTAAAATCGCCAGAGCAAAATTAGGAGAGAGAGAGAAAAGTGGTATTCTCTATTTTATTTAGTTTATGCAATTATTATATGATTATTTGCCTTGATAAATAAATTGATAAAAAGGTTTTTGTTAAACAATTGTCATTTCAATTGATGGAGCATGCTTAGCCTAGGTTTTGATGTCCCATACTTTCGATCTACAATTGTTATTTCTAAAAAGTCAACTTTTGCAATAGTTTAGAATCAAATTGAATGAGAAAATTGCATGAATATAAATATTGGATTAAATCACTTTGATATTGGTAACTAGTGGAATCCTTAGCCCCAGTCTTCTCCATATTTTTCATATCACTTTTATTTAAGTTTGCTATATTTTTAATTTAAAAATTAAGTCTAAAATCTGCTTTCACAAGTCTCAACGAACTCATTACTACAACAACTTTGAAAAACCATCAATTTTTGGGCACCCTCACTTTGGATAAGGGGTCCAAATAACACTTTTTGAGCAACTTTTTCCACACAAGTGTATTTCTCCAAAAACACCTACACAAACACAAAAACACCATAATATATACAAAATCAAGCACTAATAATAGAGACACTGAGGACAATTCAGACACAAAAATGTTTCTATCAGGTTGTTAGACCCCCGCTTTTTCAATTGGTATCAGAGCAGGAAAACACGTTTAAGACCTCAAAAGTCTATGTTTGTAGCGATCTGACTCTATGGACATAGGTGTTATCTCTATTAATGTACCACCAGTCTTCGATGTCTCAAACTACTTATGGTGGAAAATTGTTATGCAAGCTTTTCTTCAAGCACGTGATTTTCAATCATGGGTATATGTGGTTAATGGCTATGATGCTCCCGTTGTGGCAATAGGTAACGCTATTGTTCCAAAGAATATTGGCGAATACGATGCTGCTGAGATACTTGTTGCGAAGCAAAACTCCGATGGTTTGAATGCCATCATACATGCCATTACCCCAAATCTTCAGCACCATGTGTCAAATTGCACTAGGTCTAAAGATGCGTGGGATATCTTAGAAACCGTATTCGAAGGAAATACCAGTGAAAAGGAATCCAGGCTTCAAAACCTAAATTCCGATTGGGAAAACCTTCGTATGGCAGATGAAGATTCATTTGATAAGTTTAATCACAAAGTGTCTGAAATTGTTAATGCATCTTTTGCATTGGGTAAGACTATTCCTGAAAAGGACATTGTGATGAAAATTCTCAGATCGCTGCCATCTAGATATGATTCTAAGAAGCATGCCATCGTTGAGGGAAATAACCTTGATACCCTCTCCAGAAATACCTTGGTTGGGAAGCTAAAGATCTTTGATCATGAAAACTCGTCCAAATCCAAGGATGTGGCGTTCAAAACACTAAAAGACACAAAATTACTTGATAAAAGTAAAAATGTGTATATCTCTGAAGATGATCAATCTGAGACAGATTCATCAGATGAAGATCTTGACAAATCGGTCTCGATGATCACAAGACAGTTTAGGTATCTTCTGTTGAAGAGAAGTAAACGGTTCTCCAGAGATAAGCCAAAGGCATCATTCAAACCTCATAAGCGTATTCCTCCTAAAACATGGACGCTGATGAAACTGATGACGAGGATATGCCTCAGTGCTTTAAGTGTAAGGGTTTTGGTCATTTTGCAAACGAATGCCAAAATCGTAAAAAATACACTGGGAACAAAGGTCTTGCTGCGACACTTGATGAGATGTCTGACAATTATGATTCTGATGAAGACAAAAAATCAAGTGTTGCTCTTCTATGTGAAAATATTGATTTTGATAATTGTAGCAATACATACATCAATCTTGATTAAGGGGGCACACGGTACGGTTTGGCTCGGTTCTTTACGAGACTGAGTACCTGTACCTCCCTAGCCTCGGTTCTTATTTTTTGGACCGGTACCTGTACCATGTACCTCGGTTCCGATACTATTCGGGACCACTACGGTACCAGGTACGGTTCCGGTACTAGTCTCGGTCCCTAATTTTTCCAGACATTTTTTTTCCTGTTAAGACTTAAGAACCTGTTTTACTGAGCAACAATACTTTTTTTGTCCTTGTTAATACATAACAATTAACAACTAACAACAAGTAGCAATAATATTAATACTAGCAAAGAAAAGTCTCAAATACCAAGTCTTGAAAAACTGAAAAAGTAACAAGTAGCAAAAGAGTCAAAGACTGACAGACACAGTCACTCACACACACAATTAAACAGTAGTCTTAACAAGTAGCAAAAGAGTCAAAGTAACAAGTAACAGTAGCATTGAATGGACAATGGTGGTAAAAATGTAACAAGTATCACTGGTGGCAATGGCAAATACAAACTCTTGAAAATCTATTCCATGGCAGCAGCACTGGTGGTGGCATTATCGTTGATAGGACCAAGTAACGCTGCAAATAAAAAAGTAATAGTAGTTAATAACTATTAGTCTATGTCTATTACTGCCAAAAACAAGTAATAATGTAATATGTATATGTTAGTATGTTACCCTCTTCAACTTCAGCATTGTCATCTGGTATGTATTCATATAGAAGATCAAGTTGTATTGTACAGCTAAACAAAGTCATATACAGTTCCTCAACCAAACCTAAATCAAACCAAGAAAGTTCACTAAATTTATTTCAAAAAACTATCAAACTCAGATAAATCCAGTTACAGTCTGCTTGCAATCACTATTAAGTAAACCAAAGAAAGTACACACATTAAAAGAAGAAACTCAACAGTCAACATCATCTTTTCAGTTCCAAAAGGTGCAAACTACAATATTTCCATTAACTGAATTAACATCTCCAATCAATCTCTAGCATATCAGATCACTGAATTAGAAACCCCAAAATCAAACAAACAGAAATACTCCACAAAAATGAGATATTTCACAAAAACATAAGAAGATTTCACAGGATTGCAAGCAAAGATTTTGATGAACTTACCCTTGGTTAACAATTTCTGAGTTGGATGGTTCCTTGAATCCTTTCCCTTCGTCTTCTCCTTGGCGTGATAACTTACCCTGTGAAACCCTAAATTAAATTAATCCAGTTCCAACCAACTGGTCATTAAAAATCAAAATAAAGCTCAAATTAAAAAAAAATCACGGAACCCAGTAGTCCAAATCAAACGATTTAAACACAATAACGAATAGAAATTGATTAAAATTGGAGAAGAAAAAAATCAAAAAAACTTACAATAGAAACACAATCACTGATTTTTTTTCTCCTTCTTCTTCTGGATCGAGAGGTGGTGTAACTTGTAAGTGTAACTGGTGGTGTAAGTAACTGGTGTTCGTGGAGTTGAGAAGTGAAGAAAACTCTTCCCTGTAAATCTAATGGAGTTCTTCTCCTTCTCAGAGAGAGAAGACGGAAAAAAAAAGAAGAAAATGAGAAACCCTAGCCTTATTGTTCTATATATACCCCCCTAAATCTAATGCTATTATTAGTTTACTACCCCTAAATCTAATGGCTATAATTCTTATGTATATTCGGTCCGGGACGGTACGGGAATTTGACAGGACCGTGTACCTGTACCTCCTTAGCATCGGTTCCTATTTTTTGGACCGGTACCTGTACCCCCTTTCTCGGTTCGGTACAAAAACAGGTACGGTTCCACCGGTTCCGGGGGGGTTCGGGATTTCGGCTCTGTTCCTGTGCACCCTTAAACTTGATAATCTTTTAGAAGAGAACCCAATCAATATGGAAGAATCAATTGACCCTTATTTTGGAAACTCTATGTTTAATGTTTCAGGATCTACTTTGTGCCTAGCAGCTTGCACTTCACAGGCGCCTGAATCATCTTATGCGTTGACATGCTCCTATTGTTCTCTTAAGGGTCATGAACTTTCAAAGTGTTTCAAGTACAAACACAAGATGAGATATGTCAACAAGCTTCAATGAAGAGCAGATCGCCTAGCTACCAAGCTTAAATTAGCGGAGAAAACAGCTGAGGTATGTAAGATCTTATCTTCATCGAAGAAGTTAGTTTCCAAAGATAGATTTGGACCACTAGAGAAGAAAACATGGTCTAAACATAAGGAAAGGCAGGGATCCATGAATTCTAACCAAAAGGGTCATGGTGGACAAATTGTTGTTCACCACAGCACAACTTGATTGTGTTGTCATGTGCATCTTGTCTCATGTGCCTGTTCAAAAGAGACAAGACCTTGCACACCATAGGATTTAAAAATTCAGTTTTGTTTTTAGCTTTGTGTTGTTTGGTTTTTGAAATTCCTCCATATCATTGTTGATATTGAAATGGATCATTTTTCCAAAAGAAGAGGGTTATTATCGACAATTCTACTCTTTATAGGGTTGTGAGTTGGACGCGTACGAACCTATTTAAAGGTTTCGAAACCCTACATTCCTTTTTTCCTTCTCTGATACTCTTTATATCTTAAGACTGCTTGTTGAGATTGTGAATTCCTCTCACAAAAAATCGGTTGTATAAGGGTACTCCAAGCATCATGTCTTCTGATGGAAAAGATATCAATATGATTGTTAAGCCATCAATCACCAAGGAAAAATAGAAATCTCCTTTGTCTCCAACTTTGAAAAGAAAAAGAAGGAATGCGAGGAAGCCAAGAGCAGTTCCTTCTAATTCTCAGAAGTTTTCTGATGTTCTTGAAGAGTTGAAGCTGGAAAGAAAAGAGATTCAACAAATAAAAGTCTTGTGTTTTAAGATCGTTAGAAATTCAAAAGGCCCTGGTTCGACATCATCAGCCAAGACGGTTTATTGGTATTGACTCCTTCCTCCATGAACCATACGTACCAATGGCTGTTGACGACAAGGAGTTCGGGGACGATAAGGAATTTTTCAAAGATCTTAATGTCTAGTAAAACTTCTTAAGAGAATTTTTATTCTTGTTTTTGTTTAAGAAGGATAACTAGGGTTTGGAATAGCCATTATTGTGAGTACACATAGCTATGTCCAACGTTTTCATCTTGCAATGTTTTTAGATTTATTTATTTAAATTCTAAAGTGATTTGGAAGATGATGTTCGCAGTATTAATCTTTATGGTTTTATATATTGCAATATGTTATGGGATATGTGTGTTTGCGTCCGTGAACTATTATTGTCCCATAAGTTGTCAAAAGTTATCACTTTCATATGTCGATATGCATGTATTGATACAAGATCGATGAACTTTTGACAAACAAAAGTTAAGCCTATTTTGTCAATTCTTTGATGGAAGATATGTTAAAATCTTTTGTTTACAAAGATTATGTCTATTGTATGTCATTGTGAAAATAGTGATGAAGATAGAATGAATCTTTGTATACTCCGCAGTATTGATCTTCCTTGATCCATATTTTATGTATATACTGTGCGGCTCCATAAGTTTTCTTATGTGAGCATTTCCAACTAAACAAATCATAGACTCGTTTGTGATTAATTTGGTTGTGTATTTCGATTAAATTAATCATGGGTTCTCTTGTGATTAGTTTGATTGAGAATTTTTGGATACAAAATCATTTCCTTATGGTTTTTGGTGTCCAAAGAAATCCTTCTTTTCTTGTAAAAGTAAGGTCGCTCCTGTTGTTCTTTCGGGAATGACATAAAATGAGAGAGAGTTCTTTTGAACTTGCGCTTAATTTCCATATCTTTGTGGGGGAGTGCAGCTGTGGAATATTTTAGGGGTTATCTTGTATCTTTATAAACTACTTGATGAATGCATTTAGCTTCGGCTTTATTATTGCATCTAAACAAGTTGATATGTACTTTTGTTTGGTCTTGAAGCATCTCCGTGGAAATTTCATTAGGATCCCATTTTCGTACCTTTGCCAATTTTATTGACAAAAAGGCGGAGAATTAATATGTAGTTCACACTACAAATACATATGGTTTACGCGTTTTACATATCATTATGTAAGGGGGAGTGGTTTTCATGTTGAGATGAAAGTATTGACTAAGGGGGAGTGATACATATAACCATAGTATTGTTGTCGAAGTTGTGATATAAGAACTTTGATACTATGACACTTGTTAGAGCATAGCTCGGTTGAACCCACCAAGCGTTGGTATGTCAAGTTTGGTTGTCATATTTTAGTGGACCAAAACTCATTTAAGAGTCGCTTGATTAAATGTACTAGAGTCAACTTCGTATAGGTTAGCTTGAAAGTATTAGGATATGAGACATTACAAATATTGCGAAGACTTGAAGAAGTACGGAGATACAACTACAACATCATCCTTCCACTTGAGGTTAGTGATATTTGACTTGAACTGTTTCATTCCCTAACGTATCTTTCAAGTCGTGCATATTGAAAGCAAAACTGCGAAGCATGAACACTCTAGATAGACATAGTATTAAGGAATTCAATACGAGGTTTATTGCTTAACCATTAAACTTGGTAGATAAGACATCAACTTAATCGTATGAATGTTATTGTGATTATGTATGGGTATGAGGTGAGGATTTCATCCTAGGAAACAATGTTGTTACATGTGTTTTAAGGAAGTAAGTTCATGAATTTTGTTTGTGAACCGGAAAGGAAATCGCCAGGAGTTATTGGGGTTGTTCTTCATTGCATATCTTATGAACGACCAATATGTGTGATTAGTATAACCGCTCATGACTTATTTGTGTTCTTGGTAAAACTATTCACATGAGGCCTGACTTTTGTATTGGTATGAATTTTATTAGTGAAACCGATCTTAAGTAATCACCTGTTGGTATGATCGAGTTTGTGTAGTTTGTAAGACCTAACACTGGGTAAAGGGGAACCGATCCTAGTAAGAGGTGCAACACGTCATAAAGGGGAATCGATCCTTGTACAGAAGTGCAGCAAGGTTTATAGCAGAAAGGGGAACCGGTCCTATGGACATGTGCAACACGTTTTTAGGAAAAGGGGAACCGATCCTATGGACATGTGCAACACATATGAGTTAGATACCATATATATGTGGGGAACTGATCCTAGTACCTAGTCAACCGAATTTTGGAAAGCTAGTGTGACTATGCACAATACTCACATGGAGGTAGAACCGAAACTTGTTTTGGTAGAACCGTTAAGCCCATGAATTGTGATTGAGAAGTTCTTAACCAATCGCATAGATCTTGAAAGTTAAATGAACCAATTCTAAACTTGAAGTGTGGTAAATCGGTTTCAAGTGAGTAAGTATGAAAGAGGACTTACAAAGAAAGGATGCCGATACACTTTGAACACATGCAGTAATGCGTATATTTTTTTTATTGTTCAAAGATATTCCTTAACGACTAAGAAGGAAATAAATCCCATGATCGAAACTAAATAAGTTAAGAATCTTTTAATTAATATTTTTAATTATATTTGGAAAATAAGAATTAGTAATGTGCATTTGCTAGTTAAAGATTTTCCAAGGAGATTTTCGATCATTATTTTGGACAGAGCATTCTCAGGAATTATGAAAACCGAATATGGAAATTATTATACAATATCTTGAGAATATTTTCGGTTTTGGAAATTCCTTGGTGTCCAAACTTCCTTGTCTATAAATACTTTAAGTTTTCCTTTCTAGCAAAATAATCCTTCGTGACAGTAAACTTCCTCTGTGTATTGTTACTGGTGAAGGCGCCTATCCGGAGAGGAGAGTAACCTAATTAGGCAAAATCTCTTACGGCCGCGCAGTTTAAAGTCTTCTTTGGGATTGAGAAGCTCTAGCGCGTAACGTTGGTGGGAAACTAGATAATTGCGGTTTATCTTTTGTTTTCATATTGATTTGATTAACTAACGGTGGTTGAACTTTGATTGCACCTAGTTTGTTTATGCTTGAGAATCTTCTCTTCTGATATAAGATTCACTCAAACTAGTTCAAGGTTTCGACAGGGATCTTTAGACTGTTGTTAGTGCTAAAGATGATCTTGTGATAATCCATTGTTAACAGACTCCGTTCTGTGTGTGATTGATCACAAGAGATTCAAGTAGTTGTGTGTAGGTGTTTATTGAAGATCTAAGAATATTTGAAGACAAGGAAGAGATAGAAGATTTCTGACTTGGTTATATAAATGTTTGGTGTGCACAATACTTGTTTCGGTAAAAGAGGATCCAACTATAATCGATTTATCCTTGTGGTATTTTGATAGAATAGTTGTGTAGATCGGCATTAATACGTTTCCTTGGGATTAAAGGTATTGATTACAAAATCTTAACGATTACCTTTTGGTAATTGAACATAAGATAGATCTTGGATCCTGGCAAAGGAGTTTATGTTAAGATAAACAGAAGAGCCTTTGTCCAACTCATATCACTTGGTTGAAGAGAGTTGATACCAAACAGATTTGTTGTTCCTTTACTGTTTGGAATACGAACCAAAGGAATTGGTCCAAGTACGTGACTTGTTTACAGGTCGGAGGCGTGGGAATACAGACGGAACTAGGTGAACTATAGGTTTAGTTGCTTGGTCTCAACTATACGAAGTTGGTTTATTTTGTATAGCGGCTTAATCCAGAGAGTATTCAATTCTGGAAAAGGTCCCGGGATTTTTATGCATTTGCAGTTTTCCTCGTTAACAAAATCTTGCTGTGTCATTTACTTTATATTTCCGTATTATAATTTTTTTATTATAATTAAAGTAAATTACACAAACGTTAATTCCTATTTACTTGATAATCAATCCTATTGTGTTTGGTTAAGTCCGAACCTTTGTATCAAGTAAACATACTTTGTTGTTGTATTGTCTCGATCTCGTATCCATAGACGATCACACGAAGTGTGAACCAGTTTGTTGTATTGTCTCGACTCAGTCCATAGACAATCACTTTCGGAGAAAGGACTTATAGGAAGGAAAAGTTTTAGCTTGAGGTATATTTGGGTACCCTCGCCTTTTCAACAATGTATAACAATGATCGAGAGCTTTTATATTCTCATTGTTATGGCTACAGATCTTCAACAACTATGATGCTGAATTGAACATCTATGGAATCATGGGAGTACTTGGAAAAGATGAAGTTTTCGAGTAATGTTGAAGCACCAAGGAGATCAAGCATGTGGACGAGAAGATATAAAGTTTTATTTATTTTGTAATTCATATGTATTGATAGTTTTGCCACTAAAATTGACAAAGGGAGAGATTGTTAGAGCATTGCTCGGTCAAACTCGCATGCCTTGCTACCTCAAGCATCTTTTTCAAGTTTAGTTGTCAAAACTATATGTCTTGATTTCTAGACTACTTATAGCTAAGTCTCGGTTTAGGACAGTTTAGTGTGGTTGAGCTCCAGACTCCATGGCGATCATCTTATGAAGACGAAGAACTACTCAAGAAACCAGCGGAACTTCATCCGACTAAAAGGTATGTTGAGACTTGAACTTTTCTATCACTAAAAAGTCTATCTACTCTATCTCCTACTCTTGAGACAAAGTCGTATAAGTATGATAGTTTTCATACATACACATTTGCTATTTCGAGCCGAGTTTACTCGCCTAGCTTTTTCTCGAAATATATGTTGGCAAGCTTTCGCTTTAACCACTTTTCATCTTAACCGATGACGAAAGTGACGATGACGTTTCAATCTTGAAAATAGCTTTGATGATGATAGTCGTATGTTTTAATGATTGAAATGTAGAGTTGAGATTATGTAACCAACTATGGATATAAGCATATATAGTGTGTTCGCACATTAGTGTATAAATCCATGTGCCAGAAACCAAGTATGTGCATATGTGCACATACGGTATTGGTGAAGGAGACAGGTTGAGTACGCATACCCGTACGCGTACCAGCGGAAGTTTTCGAACCGAAAATTTCTGTTGAGTTTGTAAGTTTGCAAACTTGTTAAACCAGTCACCTTGGGTATGCATACCCGTACGCGTACCCACGGAAGTTTTCGACCGAAAATTTATGATGAGTTTCTAAACTCAAATCCGTAGCTATGGTACACGTACCCGTACGCGTACCCAAGCTGGTTATATTTCTCAAATCAGAAGTTCATGAGCTTAAACAATAAATCAATAAGGAATGCAATCTTTGCAAACCATGACTATATTGTTCATGAACTAATTCAAGTGAATCAAACCTATTTTGTTTCAATTGTGTCTATTCATAAAGACCTAAGCAATTGAACAACTCTTCAACTAGTTCTTATGAGAAATTTGAACTAGTTATGTGAAGAAGATGAATATGGTTAATATGGAAGTCCTCATATGGCTAACCATTGGTTAACTATTTGTGAACCAACTAAGTGTACACGTTTAGGTACGATTACTCAAACCTAAATGAAATACATTTCATTTGTGTGTGACAAGCTAAGTTTCGATCTAACGGTTGAAAGATATTAGCTTGGTTAAATCAGGTTTTTCATCTAACGGTGAATATTGAATGCTTTGTTACCAATGTAACTTGGATTGCAAACCCTTATTTGAAAACTATATAAAGGAGACATCTAGCAACTGGAAAAAGTAATCCTCACACCTCCTGTGTGATACTAGTTGGTTTTGCTAGAGTCGATTCTCCTTTAACCTTAGGTATCTTCTCGAGACCCTGTAGGTTAACGACTGAAAGACTTCATTGGGATTGTGAAGCCAGACGAAACTACTTCTCTTGTAGTTGAGCGATCTGATCTTGCCATTTTCTATCGTACGAGTTCAATTGAATAATTGACTTGAGATTATATCTCCGATAGGGCAAGATAAAAAGAAATCACAACGGCTTCGTCTCATTGTATGTGATTCCACAATATCTAGTTTCGCTACCATACGATTTATATTATTGTGAGGTGATTGATAATTCTAGGCCGTTTTTCGGGAATATAAGTTCGGGATATCAATTGGTTTATGTTCACCTTGATTTTATCAAAAGACGGAACAAAACTCTTAGGTTTATCTGTGGGAGACAAATTTATCTATTATCGTAGACTTTTCTGTGTGATACAAATTTATTTATTAAAGTCTTCAACTTTGGGTCGTAGCAACTCTTGGTTGTGGGTGAGATCAACTAAGGGAATCAAGTGCGTAGTATCCTGCTGGGATCAGAGACTTAAGGAGCGCGATTGTACCTTGAATCAGTGTGATATTGATTAGGGTTCAACGACAGTCCATACCGAAGTTACTTTGTAGTAGGCTAGTATCTGTAGCGGCTTAATACAGTATGGTGTTCAATCTGGACCAGGTCCCGAGGTTTTTCTGCATTTGCGGTTTCCTCGTTAACAAAATTTCTGGTGTCTATGTTATTTCTATTCCGCATATATTTTGTTATATAATTGAAATATCACAGGTTGTGCATTAGGATCAATCAATTAGAATATCCAACCTTTGGTTGTTGATTTAAATTGATTGACACTTGGATATTGGTCTTTGGTACCATCCAAGTTTATCTCTCTAGTATTTGATAAAGACTCGCAGATTTCCATTTGCTTAAGTAAAGATCAAATCGAGAGATTGATATATTAACTCATTGATATACTTTTATCTAGATTGAGTCTGACCGTCTAGTTGATTCTCTAGAAAGTATATTGGAGTTAGTCCATACAGATTGCTAATCGAAATATTGGGTGAGGTTGTTAGACCCCCGCTTTTTCAAATACCAAAGACGTAAAGTAGAACAAAAAATCTAAAAAATAATAAAATAAAAATAAACCTAAAACCTAAAGCTAAATATAAGTCCGCGTCGGCGGCTCCAAAAATTGATGTAGTTTTAAAGTGGTAAATAAAGTTGTCGTTCACTCAGACTTGTTGAGATTGGTTTTAAGACTTAAAAAGAGAAAATAATAAAAACAAAGATAATATTTACACAAGATTGTCACAATATCGAAAGGTACTGAGATTCAGGATTCCACCATATAACTCATTCATGCGATTCATATAGTTATTCCAAACAATTATAGCTCAAATAATAATAAATATTGACTCTAATTCTTTGCCAAGGTAGATTTTTAAAAGATTTACTGAAATCACAAGCATGACACATCAAAGTGTTTAGACCAAGCATACATCATCAAACAAAATCACAATAAATTAAGAAAAATTATAAAACGATTAATAACTAATGCAAAAAGTCATAAAAGAATTAAATATAACTACCACATGCATGAAATATGGCTTCCTCCGTCGTCCCAGTGTTGGGGTTTAGCTCTTCATATCAAAAACACGCTCAAAATAATAACACATGGCTTAATAGGTGTTTTTATTG
Source organism: Papaver somniferum (assembly GCF_003573695.1). Lineage (NCBI taxonomy): Eukaryota > Viridiplantae > Streptophyta > Magnoliopsida > Ranunculales > Papaveraceae > Papaver > Papaver somniferum. The sequence continues at coordinate 183,306,025 of NC_039364.1, read as the reverse complement.
AAAAAATAATATAAAACAGAAGTTTGCAACGCTGTAATGGTGTTGTAGACGTCACTGTTACAAAGAAGACAGTTGGAATGGTTTTTCTCAGTCGCTAGGATAGTTTCTATAAGTCTTTGCTAGAACCGCTTGAGAATGATACTTAGCTTCTGCTGTTGAATATAAGACTGATACTTAGCTTCTGCTGTTGAATATAAGACTGTCTCTGAGACCGTTCTTCTGCTTCACTGTTCTTCTTCTTCTCCTTCTCTTATGCTGGTGAAGAACTCGCCTGCAACTTCTCTGCAGCGAACCAGAGCTTCCCCATAAACTCCGTTCGCTCCCCCAACTCCCGATAGCTCTCTCTGGGACTCAAACATCCTTTATCTACATCACCAGAACCTCCAAATTCTGAGAATCTCTTGCTTTTTCCTTCACCTCAAGTTAAGGTTTCTTTCCTATTTTATTTCTACACGTATTTTTCTTTTAGTTTTAAACAAAACTCTCCGTTGTAATTGCAGAATTGAATTCATAAGGAGATATTCTTTCCCATTCTTACGCGTATTCACCAGAATTAAACCAAATACCCGAAGCTTGCCAACACCTTGTTTTCTCGCATCTCATTCAAATCTTATTTTTACGCATCTTCCAAGTAAAATCAAACATCACAGAATATCTCAAGGATAATATTAAATCGACAGAGATCACTCTTTCCTTATCTGTGTGTAACTAACAAAAATATCTCGGAATATCCTTCTTCCCATGTTTAGTGAAATATACGTGTGAATCTCCTCTTTATTCGGTTTTAACACACATATCAACCCTGTTTCAATGTAACATGGTTAAACTTATCCAAATCCGTGATTAAATCCAACACAAACTCGTCCAAATTTGATCCAGATAATTACGCAGTTGGTAGCAAACTTTCCCGCCAAATTTCTTATTTGAATGATGAAGATGGGTGCCCCCTATCCTCTGCTAGGGTGCCGATAACATGTGGGTACCCCTTATCCATTGTAGCCCCCCTTATCAGTTGACCTAGGGTGCCTTTAGTAATTTTCTCCCGGAACCACTTTTCGAGCCAATTTCTCTGCAAAAGCTTATTTCTCCAAAAACACCTACAAAGACATAAAATGGCAAAATAAATACAAAAATGGGTACTAACAATATAGAAAATCGAGAAGAAAATAGACACATAAATGCGTCTATCACGCATATATACGAATGAAGTATGGGGATATAACCGTTAACTATCGACTTTCCATCGAACAATGGAATTTGCAAAGCCAACGATAATCATTATATAGCTGGCGCTGTCTCGAACATCGCTTGATAGAATTTCCGTCAAAATACACTTTTCACATAGCGTCGCTACTGATTTTCCAGGCCATCTAGTATGGCAAATAGAGTTTTTTTTTTTTTTTTGCAACTTGCATAAGAACCATCCTTAGAGATCGGTTTATCTAAAATGTATATCGTTCTCACCCAAATAACCATTTGCTTTAAAAAATCAAGAGCTCTGGAATCCAAGAAAAATCCAAATCCTCATGGATTTGGAATTGCATTCATCAAGGAATTGAAGAAATCAAGAAATATAGTATTTGGGAAGTAGGAGATGGGAAATCAACAAACATATGTAACGATAGACAGATACCAGGAAGGGATACAGCTCTAACCCACATTTACATAACACTTGTGTCAGAGTTGATTGACTTTAACACCAATAAGTGGAACCAGGTTACCCTAAATGCTTTGTTTAACAATTCTCTTGTCCCTGAAATCATTAACACTAAGGTTATACACAACTAAAGAAGGGTTCTAAAATAAGATCAACTTAGATGGTCTTTAACCAAAAACGAAGAATTCTCTGTGAAGTCTCTCTATGCATATCTTCTAAATCCTTCTTCCACAGTTTCTAATTCTTCTAATAAATTCTGGAAAACATTATGGAGCATGGACGCCTCTCAAAGAATTAAACATTTTGTCTGGAAATGCTTACAAGATGTTTTATCTACTAGGGAGAAACTGGGATCTATTTTAGATGTGGATACCAAATGTGTCTTTTGTCAGACACATATTGAATCAATCCAACATTATTGTGCATATGCGAAGGAAGTGTGGAATCTGCCACTAATTGCTATACATGGAGTATCTCTAACCTCATACACAGTAAATGATAAATCCTTTTTTAGCACATTACAATGGATGGAGGAATGGTAATGAGAACTGAAAATCAATGGCCTTGGCCTCTACCAAGCGCTGGTGCATATGGAAGGAGAGATGCGTCAGAGTTTTTGAGGAAAAAAAACAGATCTCTTTCTCAATTAGCAATGACCATTTCAAATCATTTCGCATACTGGCATCCAAACTTAAACCTCCAAACATACCAGAAGTAGCTACATCATCAAACAGAGACAAATCCTGGAAACTTCCTAGTGTGCATACTTTCAAAATGAACTATGATGCTTCATGGATATCTACAATTACCAATGCAGGTTTTGGAATTATTTTCTGCAATTGGACAAGAACATTTGGAGGAGCTGAAACAGGAAGCTTCAGATACGCATCATTATAAGAAGCAGAAGCAGTAACTCTGCTACAGGCAGTTGAATGGGCCAACATAAGAACTATTCAAAATCTGGTCATGGGGGGGGATAATTTATCTACAATTTTATATCTATAAGGAAAAAAACTCAGTCCAATGACAAAGCAAGGAAATTTAAGATGAAGCTAGAAGTCTCGCAGACAACTTGATCTCTTTTTTGAGTTTTCAGTTTGCTGTCAGAAAGGCAAACGGGGTGGCGGATATACCAGCAAAGAATGGAAGAACGTATACTCCCACAGTTTCTTATGAATATTCAGCACCAGTTTTTCTAATTCATAGTTTAACTTTTGACAATGTCAAAGCTCTTAATGTTATTGCTTTAAATAACTTTGTTGTAACAAGATTAGAGGAAACTAATCCAACTGATCTTTGGGACATCTTATATGGATTTGATCCCAAACGAGCCTGAATCTAAATATTTGTCAATTTCGTGTGAATTTGATTTGATCCCAGCTTGTTGCTCGGCTACCTTCTACCGACGTGTATTAATTTTATTATTATAATAATAAGATGAACAATACTCCGTGGGAGTTGTTGTACATTGTAGCTCGACTCCCACCCATTCATGTGTAATAATACTGTTTGTTTCTTTTAATAAAAGCTTTGGCTGACTCCTTTTTTTATAAGATGAAAAAAATAAATAATAATAATAATAATAAAAATTGTCACCCACCTAATGATAACGGTTATAAGTAGGGCTTGGTATTCTTTTTTTGATACCCTAGACTAGTGGTCCCTATACTACATCCAAACTCCATAAATTAGAGTGAATTTTGGCAATTACAAGGTTTGAACCCCTACCTCCGGTCCTTCGCAGTAAGGCCTCGGTATTCCAATTGTCTTGAGTGAAAGTTAACACCAACGATGTGAATGTTTCTGAACCATTTTTTGGAATGCAAATTTAATTTATCAGGGAACCTATAAACTTAGATGATTCAAATATAATACATTCAGTGGGAGAAGAAGAAGCAGTTTGTTTGGTGAAAGTGGTTCTTCCATGGATAAATAAATTTATCTTAGAGTTTAGGCATCTCTTATCCGGTGACCCTGCCACTACAATGAAGGTACCTTTATGATCCCCCGCTTTAATTTTGTTTCCATTTCTTTTATAAAGCAAATGGTCCTTTTATTTATATTGCTATTTTAAAAAAAAAGACATATTGCTATCAATGTGCTTATGGCCAGTCTGTATGCCAATTAATATATTAGTTATTGCACATGGTTTTGAAGATCAGTTAAAAGTAGGGCTAGCAGTATAGTACTGAGGTGACTAAACCGCTTATTTCAGTTGTGGTCTATATCTTAAACCTCAGATAAGAGTTTGAAATGTGATCTTCATCTACGGATATAAGCTTAAATTTGGCTTGTGGCTTCTGAGTCATGTAAAGACAACTCTATTGCTCATGAGCAGCTGACTAGGCTTGTTAATAAGTTAATTGAACTCGGTTAGGAATTCAAATTACATTTGACTTGGTCAAATTGGTCACCCTTAAGTTTGTAGATTTCTCTAGGTATCTGCTGCAGCATCATCTCAATGTTTGCCGAATCCCAAGCCATTTGACTTGTGAAGCAGTCATAAGTACTTGCACCGGTTCGTGCACAGCTAGACTGAATAAAGGAATCTTGGCCTACTTTGTTAGTGTTAAAACAGTATTCATATAAAAAAAGCCCCGACTCAGTTATTCATAACCTCAATAACAGCAGTTGGGTTCTGGATTCTCTGGTCCTAAATTACAAACAAGGCCTGACTGATCTACTTACTCCAAGTTCTAATATCTTGTCCTGAACAATGTCTATAGATACTAGGCTTCTTTGACCCCCAATGATATTGGTTCATGATATGTGAGGTCAGAACTAGAAGCAACTGTAAACAATTATGTTCTTGTTTGGGCACATGGGTATTTTGAAACCATAGGAGTACAAAGCAGAACTGATAGTTTTTATAGGTTGTTTCCTTTGTTTTTTTGGCTTACATCTAAGAATATATTCATATAAATGCTGGATTGCTAGTTGTCCTATCACAATTGAGTATCACCTCTTACTGGCTTACCTGTGATAGAACCAAACTATGGCAGCTCTTTTGACCCCCATATATTCTAAAGCTTTTTTTTACTCTTGGTCATTTTGAGGTTTGAAATGGGTGGCAGAAGATATAATTTTCTAGAAGACCAGAACTTTCCCCAAACTGTCAATTTTAGCATGTTAAGGGATTTGACCAGAAACATACCCTTCATACTGAACTGCCGCTGTGTACAGAGAAGCACGGGTTGTCATTCTTTTTGCTAATTGTAGGCGCATCACCATGCATCATTCTTCTCTCTGCACCACTCTTTTCATCTTCTTGATTGGTGTATTTATATATCATATGTTTACAGTTTGCAGTATCACTGTTCATTCTGGCACGCTTGGGGAGCTTCATAACAGTGTGGAGGGTCACTGTGTTGGGTAAGTTTATTTTCCTAACACACTGAATACAGAAGATAAAACGGCATTCAATGTACTATATAATGTGAAATGTCCAGTCCCCTTTATTTTAAAAGAATGAAAGTTTCAAACCCCACATTCTGAGACTATCCCGTAAACGATGGTGAGGTGCACTCTGTTTGATGGCTGCTTATGAATTGGTAAAGTATGCCCCCTCATTGTCAGAGGTTATCTTCAATCCTGCTGTGGAGGTCGCAGTGTAGCCATGTAATTTCATTTCTGTTAAAAGTTTTATTTCCTCAATGGTTAGACAAAGAGTTAATCAGAAGAGGTAGAGAGTACTAAATAAAGACACATATGACGATAGAAAAAAGAAGAAAGAAAAGTACACCCTTGTAGTCTGTATAAATATTACTCTTGTAGTCTTACCTATTAGCTAGAGTTCGATACATCACAGAAATGCACATCTTATTTAAAGCTTGCATTTGATAGTAAAATTCTAATTATGTGGTTGAGCAAATGTGTTTCTCGAAGGATCACTTATATATACGTATAGATCCTTATAAACTCCTTACTAGGATTTAATTAATATCAATAATCATGTATAATTTATACATATCAAGCATAATACACGCCTATGTTATTTGATTCATATGGGACATACATGTGCCATCTTAACTAGTGAATTTCGGCTTTGACATTTTGTTTGTATGTTGCAGCTTTCCTCGGAGTTTTCAGTCTACCAAAATTTTATTCTACATATTCAAGGCAGTTAATTGAAGAAGGTAAGAAATAAAACCTTTCAGTAAGCTTGTTTTCTTCTTCATTCATATATATGCTCTAAAACTACAACATTGAAACCTAGCTATATCTATGGTTTATGGGTTGCAGGAAACCGTCCGTATTGTAGTTACAACTTCCACACTATCCATAAAATTTTAAGGAGGAAGTTAACTAGTAGAACCAAAACTAGTACCGAAACATGTGCGGTACTGCGGTTGGTCCTGATCTTCTGTTAGCTCTAAAACACGTAGGAGTAACACTGTGAAAATTCAATTGATTTCCTATAAACACAGATAACAATTGATTTCCTATATTCTAAATTTTTGGTTGATCTTGCCAGCCTATTCCTTGTATGAACAGAGAGTCCTTTAGACAAGATTATAAATTGACTGTATTTGTTATGATGACCCTGAACGTCTGATCAGAATAGATCTATAAAAAAAAAACTACCTAATTATAGTTGTTGGGCCTGTATGAAGGTATATTGTGGTTGAGCCAGTGCAGGAACGTCTGGAATTCCAACACTTATACGAAAGTCATAGCTGTTGTCGTTTTGACCCTGGTGTGGATTTCATCCTCAACAGTAGCACGAGTTTGGGAAGGCAAGGATAGGACCCTTTTGGTTATAGTAATAAAGGGATGAAGGAAACGTTTACGAGTAAAATTATGGTTCATTTCATCATCTTTTATTATTACATTAGAACCTCTGTAAGCTAATACTCGCTAAAATAATAATCTCGATAAAATAATAAAATTTATTGGTCCCTTCTTGGGCCTATAGTGCTAAAATAATAATTTCGATAATATAATAATTTAATACATTTCAAAAATCTCTCTTAATTATTTATAAGTCCCAAATATTATATTAATTAATAATTACTAATAAGAAAATTGAAATACACATCAAACTTTAGGAAAATATGAATCAATAGTTGCTTGTTTTTCTTTGAAGTTCAAATCTAATTGTATTTCATCCTTAATTACGGTGATTGACCGACCAACAATTTAAATGGTTTAATTATGGTTATTGACCGACAATTTCCAATGGATGAATATCTAATTTTCTGTAGTCAATAGTCAATAGTAGATTACTTCAAATTCCAAACCGTTAAGATTAAGTGAGTCAAATTCAATTTATTGACGTTATCAATAGGAACTATTGTCTAAATAAATATATTATTAATTTATTTTTAAAATAATAAATTATTAATTTATCAATAATTTAATATCTCTTTAAATTAATAAAATCTAGTGGTCCCAAAACTATTAAATTATAGAGGTTTAACCGTATAATAACTTATACCAGCAATATTTATGTTATTGTGCAGTGTTCATGTGGATAATATCTATAAGATATTACCGGGAGACCTTAATACAAGCGACTGAGACTGGGAGTGGAAGGGATATGCCAGAAGGAGATTGTATACCTAATGAATCCCAAATAGGCAAAGAAGGAACAGCAATGGAATCTGATTGGCGGGCGTTCTTTAGTTAAAACCCTTGAAAAACTAAGAGTTTGATGAGATTATTGTAAAAAAAAAAAACGCAACAAAAAAAGAGTTGTATAAATGACGCGTAATTTATATTCAACTAAGAATTTGATTGGCGGGCGTTCTTTTTTTTTTGAAGCATAATTTTTTTTGGGAAAATTAGGCTAAGGTCCAACTCATAATATGAGCCTTATGCATATTGTCAAGCCTAGGCCCCAACTTATTAAAAGACTTTGATATCCTTATGCATATTGTCAAGCCTATAATTAAATAAAATTTAAAATTTGAGCCCAAAATAATTAAAATATTATGTGATGATGTTCCAACCACCTCCGACCACCACAGCCACCGCCAACCACCTCAGACTGCCACCGCCACCAACCACCTCCAACCACCACCGTCAAACCATCTTCGACCACCACCGCCAGTCAAACCACCTCCGACCACCACCGCCAGCCACCTCCGACCACCACCACCACCGCCGCCGACGCCGCCGACCACCTCCCGCCACTGCTGCCGACCACCACCAACATATGGATGTGTACACAAAACTTACACATGCATATGACATGTGTATCCAGAAGTTACACATTCATATAAAATGTGTAATGCAAAGTTACACTTGTACATGGATGTGTACTCTATAGTTACACATGTGTATGCAAAAGTTACACATGCATATGGCATGTGTATCTACAAGTTACACATCCATATGCATATGTAACTTTTTATTACACATGCTATATGTACATGTATATACAAGTTACCCATCAGAAAATCATTGTATTACTTTAATTTATCCAAACTCCAAATCAAGGATATAACAAAAGCAGGGGTAAAATAGTTGTTCCCCATCCACAGTGTGAAATAAAACCCTTGCATCTCTTTTTTACAAAATTTTACAATACAAAATTATCATAATTTATTAAACATAAAGGATATATGCAGGAGCAGTCAAGGTTAGCATCCCTGGCATATGCACAACAGTTAAATGAATATATTGTTCAGAACTTCTGAGTGAACTTATTATGTCCATATGTATTGATATTTCATATGCTTATCAGATGCATGTGTCAATCCTACTTACACTGCTTGGGTACATGTGTAACTAAAAATTACACATGTCATATGCATGTGTAACTGCCAATTACACACCCCTATGACATATGTAATTACGACTTATCTCACAAGGTTACATTATCTTGTAACATTATCTCACAAGATATGGTATAAGGATTGATTCCCATGCCCTCCCTGAATGAAGAGAGGTGGAGGGGGGGTCTAAAGAGCTGAGCCGTCTCTGCCGGCTCAGCTGGCGGGATCTGCTGCCCAGGGGGAAGGCACAACTTTGCGTGTATCAATTTAAAAATAAATAATAAAAGACAGTTTCTAACTAGCATATATCAGCTGGTCTGCAGATTACACTTACATGGCCCCATTATCTGTTCATTTAGATAACAAACCGATAACTAGCATATAAGATAATCATGATTATTCATTTGATCTGAAGTTCCAGATAAGTTGGCAAATATGACAAACTAAACAAACATTATTCGGACCAAATCAGAATCTGAAGATTTTTTTTTTGTGCTTGTGATATGTTGCAGCTTATTGACTACAAATGACAAATAAAGCCTTGTCTTCCATATTGTTACTAGAACTATGTGGGCCATAGCACATAAGACCATAAAAAAATGTTACTATATATTGAGCTTTTAATTTGGAAAAATACATGATCAATTTGACATGTCTTAGATTCCTCTGAGACTTAGAGAAACACAACCAGCTTGGTGAAATATCAATGCGCAACAAAATATGTATCCAGACTTGCATGTGTTTTGAATTAAAAGAAAAAGTAAATAAAAAACATAAATATTCTTTAGTTTTAAGTATATATTCTGAATGAAGTATAATAGATAATTCAACTAAATTTATTCAATGATAATGTGATCAACTTCTTACTAAGCTAATTCAAGTTTAGAAACAGTTCATCACTCAGAAAAAATTTAGACAATAGAGCGTATTGTACCATGTTTAGGGCAATCACTTGTGCAACATGCTGCAACATTTCTTTCCTATTTCCAACAAGACTTCTATGCCTCAAGAAAAACACAACAAAGGACCCAACCTGATCATTGCATAAAAAGTAAACAACTACATGAGATGAATGGAAAAGAAACTAGTAGTTCAAGTATATGAGTCCTACAATATTATAACGCCGGAGACGTCAAACCTTTTTGACCAACTGTAGTCCCATAGAAGATAAAAAAAGATCATAAATAGAAGAAATCTTAAAAACCAGTGACAGCTGGTCATAGTAACTAAGCAGGGTGTCTCAAGAATTACTTAATAGCTAGCTTGTTACCCATTAAGTGACATCAAAACTGGTTCATAATAAATGAAAATATCTTATATAGTTAATATCTTATAAAATTGATAAGAACATGAAATAAACTTGAGAAAACTTACCAGTCCAAATATGGCCCCAGAAGCACCAACGGCAGGTGTTGGCTTCCTCCTCGCAGGAAGTCATCCATTTGTCTACCCTTTCAAGTGTATCTTTCCTTCTAAAAGCTTCCTCTTTGACCTTTGCAACTTGAAGCTCCATTCTGTTTAACATTCATCCCAGAACCTCCAGAATCCACGACAAGCACCCACCTGGTTCGATGACCTTCACAACTAGATTCAACAACCAAACACTCAACCATGTTCAAGCCATAAATAAAACCCCAGTTCAAATCCCTGTAACATCCACCATACTCAGACACTTTCTTCTTTCTCTGATTGAAATCTTCACAACCTCAATTATCTCTCAAACCCATCATAAAGACCCATACATACCACTGCCTTTGCTTACTGGCGGCTTTAATAAGAAGAACAAAATCAGTTACAGTAGAACCACCCATTTCCATCTGGTATATGTCATGAAACTCCACCAATTCTTCATCGAACGACTACCAAAACTCATGGCAAAACAAATACAACAACATCACTTGCACAAAGACTCAACAAGAATCAAGAGCTCATTCAGGCCTTTTCTCGAACATATGATGTGTGTACTATCTCTGTTAATGGAGAAACAACTTTTCCAGTAATTTCTGAACCTCTCTGAATCACCTTCCCTGCAACAATTCCACATCCAACACAAAACACAATGATAAAATCATTCAAAAAAAACTTCCATGTCTTATATACCAAGAACATATGAAATCGAAAATTAAAAGCCAATGAAATTCAAATTAAATCTACGGGTAATAGAGATGAGGAGTCGTTGATATCGAATCTCTAATTAGTTTTTAGATCGCAACTTGAAATTGAGAGTTACGATGATTTTAACGAAGAACAGATATGAAAATTTTGTTCAAGATTCTTCAAAAAAAAATTACATTGATACAACCGCAGATAGTAGATGATTGTAAATCTAAAATATAATTTCGATTCAGACAAGCTAATTGAAAAACGCCTGGAGATTTAAGTTTTGAAAATCTAAAGTGTTTTTCTCAGATTTGTTTTTGAAATAAATAAACTAAAATCTCTCAATCGAAGCATAATCACTAATAGAAGAGGATAGTACTTATCTATACTTAGCTTGTTGATGAACTTGTGTTGAATCTGCAGATCAATTAGTTGAAATTTGTTTCTCGGATCCATTATTTTCTACTGCAAGTGATGCTCCTCCTTCTCCTGATGGTGGATTTATGATATCTATCGTCGTCATCGTTTGTCTCTGATCAAAATAAATCAATTAGTTGTCTCTGCTCAAAATCAAAGTAGTAACCCTAGAAAATGTTTTCATCAGAACTGGAGAGAGGAAATGAAATAAGAAATGAAAATATCTTTTGATATTCCTCTTGTTTATATACTAAAGGGTAGTCTTGATGTTATTAAAATCCATATTAATTAATTATGGGCCAGATCCGAAGAAAATTTGGTTTTTTGGCCTAGCAATATCATTTTCCTAAAGTATGGAGTTGATGATGGATGATCCATTTAATGGGGCATCTATATATTGAACCCATATAGTAAAGGGGTTCTAGTATTTTTCACAATTTCTTTTAGATAAAGAACTAATAAAGTTGTACTATATTCAACTTTCTTTTCATCGTCATCAGTCTATTAACGAAAGAATTTCCTACTATAGGGGTTGATGATTCCATTGGAGGGACTGAACTATGATGATAGTCTACTAAATTGGTTAGGAGGTGTCCTAGTGTCATGTTAAAGGTCTAGATTACCCTTCCATTTTTAAAAGACTAAATTATCCTCTTATCCATTCAAACCTAATCGTAAAAAAGAAAACGAAATCAAAATCAGTTTTTCTTTGATAATTATCATCAAATATATTTAAACCTCAAAAAAAAAAAGTAAAATCAAAAAGATAAAATGATTGCAGGGACAATAATCAAAAAAATCCTCCAATCCTTCAACATCCTTTAATTGTCGAAGAACGCCAATTACCCTAGACCGCCGGAAAGATCAAGTGGCATGACTTACGTTAGGGTTGCAGATGGAGTTACGTTTGGTTATTCTTAATTAACCAACCGTAACTATAATTTCTGAAGGTGTTATGGTGATTGAAGAACTACCAACCGTAAATCCTAAAAAACTATTTGGAATATCCAGTTACGGTTAGTTTCGATTTTAAAAATACCAACAGTAAAAATCCTGAGCGAAAATAATTTAAGTTTTTGAGTTTGATTTCGGTTAGCTTTGATTTAAATGTTATCAACCGTAACTAGTTACGGTTGGATACTAGCCACCGACAAACGGACCGTAACTTATTTAAGGTTCACCCTGTAAGATAACAATCCAACCGTAACTGGTTTATGATTGGGTTTTCCCAATTTTAACCAGTTACGGTTGGATGTTCATCAGATACTAACTGTAAATAGCCCTTACGGTTGGCTTCTGTGGTTAATTTTAACTGTAAATGGCTCCTACGGTTGGCTTCTATAGTTAATTCCAATCGTAAATTGCCCTGAAATGGACATTGGAGCTAAGAGATCAACCATTGTAGGATCTCCATCGTGGGGTATCTGTAAAATATGGTTTCTCTATCATATAGAGATTCACCCACTTCCAATTTGCCATTGAAATCATTCGTTTTGTTTGAGTATATCAAAACCTAGGTTTTTGAAATAAATCTCTAAAAAAAAATCTCTCTATTTTATCTCTCCACCAAACCTAACTCTTAATCTGATTTAATTTTCTTAATCTGATTTAATTTTTCATTAAGTATAAAAAAAGTTCATTAACCTAATGATTAGCTAATTAAATTAACAACACTAACTAAATAAGGGTTTTTTAGTCATTATGAAAATTATATAACTAAGGGGTTTTTTAAATTACTAACTGGTGACCCTTTTTGTCCTATTATATCAGCCCCTCTAATGGTTTCATCAGCCCCAATAACAGGTTACTTTTTTTATCGAAAGAAAATTGGGGCCGAGAAAAGAGGGGTTCTGGGGGTGACAAAAAAGGGTCATAAAATAGTAAACAAAACCTCTTATCCAACTAATTTTAGTAATGGCTAATATGTTCTTGATTAATGTATTAACAAACGATTAAATGCATTAATTAAAGATTAGCAATTAAATTAACTTAATAATTCGATTAATATTTTGAAAATCTTTTTTTTTTTAATTTACAAGGAGAAGGAATTTTTCTTAAAGTTCTGGAAGAATACGATGAAACATTTCAAAATAGTTAGAAAAATCTCATATTTAACTCCTATTATGTTTTTGTTGAGTCTAATCCATTAAAATACGTTTAAAAGTTTCCTTTTTCTTTTTGCAGTCACGACTAGGAAAACATTACATTCCAGTCGTGACCGACATTTTTCAGCTGGGAAATTAAGAGCTCATAGCCGTATACCTGCGTGTCAGAATTACTTACGGCTCGGAAATACAAACCGTAAACAACATCCTACTGCTGGGATTTTTAATTTTCCCAACCGTAAGGCTAGGAAATCGTAAGCGAAACCCGACTTTTTTTTTTCTTTTTTGATTATCAGAATAGATTAGGCAAAGAAATCCTACCGTAAAAAATGTTTAACCGAATCGGATCTTTTTGGCAATCAAAAGCAAAAGAAATGGTAGATTTTCTTAGTTTTTTGTTTTTATGATCGTCATCTTCATCGCAATGCGATGGAGAAAAAGAAGAGGGGAAGAAGAATAATAGATATAGGTTTTCTTTTATGACCATCATCTTCATCATGATTTATGAATGATAAGAGAAATATAAGGAGAAGATAATATATTTAGTTTTTTTTTTAGGATCATCAACTTCATCATCTAGTTTAGAATACAAAACAAAGCTTGGACAAGTTAGGCAAGATAAAGAGTGGTGAAGATTTGTATAGGGAAAAGTAAATCTATGGTTGTGGTTTGTTCAACTTAAAAACATTATAAATGTTCTTGGTAGAACTGTTCCTTACCTATATTATGAGTCATGGTAGAACCGATCCTAGCTATTGTTGGGAGTCATAGTAGAACCGATCCGTACCTATATTTGGAGACTTGGTAGATTCGATCTTAACCTATGTTAGGAGTCATTGTAGAACCGGTCCCAAGAGAAAAATCGATCCTTTATATTCATATTACTTTACAGTTTTTTGTGAGTTTGGAATTAAGGTTTGCTAAATAGGTTTTTTTTTTGTTAAGTCCAAAGTTTATTATAACAAAAAAAACGTAATTACAAGAATTTCAAATTTGGAGCACAAAACTCCCTACCCCGTAAACCAAAGGGATCTAAATAACTTCAAATAAATAGCTAAAGTAATAACCTCAAACTAGAAAATTAAAGAAGCTACCTATATCTATAGCCAACCCCTTTCAATTTACTTCTGCTACTACCAACTCTATACGATTTGCTCTTGGAAAAAATTTCAGCCATAATATCCGTATCAAAAGCATAATTACCCAAAATATCTTCATCTTCATCCACATAAAACTCTCCATCTTTATCCTAAGTGGCAAAGTTACCAGGAACAAGCTTAATGGGAGAAAATTTACTAGGGAAATTCTTCTTTGGATTCATTCTTTCCATTTGCTTCTTCTTTTCTTTGAAATAATCTTGTCCAAAAGCTGGACTTCTAATGAACTTAGGACCCACATGTTCGATCTGAATATTGCTTGCTTCTAATTCTTCCTTAGACAAAATATTATTCATATCAAAAACAGTATCAACCAACCCGGCTTGAATTTCCATGTTAGTGTCACGGCTTGGAGATTCCTCATTAGACTTGCTGGGAGAAGATTCCAAACTTGAATCAGATTGCAAAGAACGCTTTGCTATGATTTTAGCAGCCTGTTTGGCAACTTTCCCAGATTTTTTCCTTGCTAAAATGTCAGCATCAACTTCGCCCCATTCTTTGGATCCCATACCAACATTTGAGTCACTAGAATCCAATACTTGTTCCTCCTCCTCCTCCCCCTCCTCGATATTAACATTATCAAGGCCTAACTCAGATGAAAGGACATCATATTTGTTTTTAACCACAACTTCAGTTTGCAATAACGCATCCACATAAGGAGTAAAATCATTCTCAAATTATGTCGACATCTGGACTTAACAAAAAAAACAATGCTTTTCACAAAGTCATCCCATGAAGCAAAGCCCTTCGGAGGAGGAGGATCATTATTAACAAGACCATTGGCAGGAACAACACATTTCTCATTAGAACTCATCCTCTCAATTCCTTCTTTCTTTTACCTATGAACGAGGTATCTAATTTCTTATTTCTAGGATCCAAATCTAGCTAAATATAGTGTTTTTTTATATACATATCTAGTATGCAAATATAAATATAGTGGGTGAGTTATGTTTACCATGAATATAACAAACGAAATATTTCTAAGATCCAAATCTAGCTAAATATAGTGTTTTTCTTTTTTTCTATACATATCTAGTATGCAAATCTAAATATAGTGGGTGGGTTATGTTTACCATGAATATGACAAACGAAAATCAAGGTGATATATGGAAAGTGCGATTTTGAGGATTTTGCGAGACCCAGCAGAAAAATATTGCATTAGGATTGTAGGATTAGACTACTGATTGTCAAATCTAATTAGACGCCTATAATCTTGCTGAAACCCTAAAGAAATCTCTAAATAACCTGACATGTTAAGCATTCATGTCAATGAGATAGTACACTTGTTAAAATTAAAATTTTACCTTCCTTATTTAACAAAATAGTCCTTCCTTATTGAATTTCAGATGCAATTTTTGGTACTACATTATTACTACAATCATAATTGATTTTTTTGCAAAATTCATAAACACCAGCACTTGTTGATCATGCACGGTTTACCGGGGTTTATGCGTTTGCAGATCCGGAAGAGCCAACACCTGTTGACAGGCATTACGTGACGCTGGTGTATTGCAATATCTAGATTTGATTAATCAGAATACTAGTGTATTCCTGACATAATTGATTAATTAGTTAACAGATGGGCCATATCTTGAACCGCGGCATGGTTTGGCTCATGTATCATGCCATATCTCAAGTCCCTGACCAATAATTAAAATTAAAAAATGGTCAAACATAATAGGTCAAAAAATAAGGTCAATAAGCAAAATAAAATCAGCACACTTGTGTATATTTATTGAATGGTACAATTTCTTATGGTGATTATGAAGTATGAACATCTCTATGTTTCGCCAGATTGTAGATTCAGACTAGGTGTATATGCCTCTCCATCAAGTGAATTAGACTGGATAGAGAATAATGCCTATTTTGTTTCAACATACCACAGTTTAACATACCATTGTGCCTTTTATTAGAAATCACAAAGAGAAACCGAAAAAAGAAACAATTGCAATTTCATTAACCACATTTTCAAACACCATCACCATTACAGATCAGACCGCTAAAAATTGATTCTTAAATCATGGTGGGGTTTTGTATGCAGAATTGCAGATGGGTTTTAGCAATGTTGGATGACTTTGGATTCGGCTATACTGATTGTTGAATTAATATTCTGTCATGCTAGGATTAGTAGTAATAGTACTAGCTACTTGCACATAGATTTTTTTTTGGACTTGGGCCTAAAATAATCTTCGAATTAATCTTACTCCAACAACATTTTATAAAATGGAGTAATACCCTAATTTCTACCATCTTAACCAATATTTTATATGCCCTATTGATTCACTAATTCAGTCGTTCCTACCAATCTCTACTTAACAATTATTGGAATTTTAGAATCATACATCAAGAACATTGCTTGTTTGTACATACTATGTTCATGTAACACTAAACTAAATTGTCCATGTTAACTAGCATGAATAGCACGTGTGTAAATGATTTCTGAATGTCACCCACTTGTCGCAATACAGATGACTTTCAAAATAGAAAAGTCGATTAGACAAGTCACAAGAGATATAATTTGATTTATGGAGAATCGAAACGACGGGAGGGGGTAGTTTTTCTCACCAAAAAGGTGATAATGCATTGAGAATCGAACCAGTTAAGGCTTAAAATGATGTTTCTTTTCTTCATTATCATTATCCCAATTGCTTCCATTAGAGTCCAAACCAGAAATCCCATTTCAAATTTGAGACTAAGAGAGGGAGAAAAAAATTCATCCTGAATTTTTGAGAAAAATCTATCATCAATCCCTTGCAATCAAAGTTCATCAGATAAGCATTCAACACCAAATGGATATTCCTCCAAGAGCAATAGAGAGAAATATCTCTGATACGCCAGTGAGGAATGATAATTGCATCCAATTGGTTAATAATATCTCCGAGAATCAGGGTACTGCATCATCCACTTCCCGGATTCAACAAATGCCTCCTAGTGGGATTGAAGATCCTCCATTTCAAGATTGTATAACTGAACATGGAGAAAGCAGTGGTTGCAGAGGGAGTGGTGCAGTTGAAGAAGAACCAATGGCTACTGAGAACTGCGAAGAAATCTTGTCTGATGTAGATTTTGATCCTGGTGATGGTGTTAATGATGAGTTCGTTGACAGGGGGTGTTGGTGGTGCAGCGGCTGCCGGACCCGGACCCATTAGAACATGGTGAATGCGGGATGGCTGGATTGTGACTGCTGAACACCCTACCGAAGGTACGTATGTGATTAACGAGGGGGTGGTGCTTATTGGTCTTAAATATGTTGTGGTTGTATGGGGAAGATATTGATTTTATACTATCACTTTGCTTGCTGCCGCCAGAAGAGAGCTTCTTTATCGTGCTTCTCAGCCAATACCCGCTCATGGAATGCCCTACACCCTGCTGAATTATGTATGTCCTGCAGTTGGTAGATCAGCATCCAGAATAGATGCATTTTTGGAGGCAGGTAATGGTCAGCGAAATCCAGCGAGTGCAATACCACCAAAGAAACCGGCTGAGCCAGCACTGATGAGCACGAAAGTGCGAAACATTTTCACCCATAAATACATTAGGTGAGACTCATTTTATCACTAATAAACTTGTTTGTAGGTGTTTTTGTGAAATAAGCTCTTGTGGAAAATGTTGCTCGAAAAGTTGTTAAAAGCACCCCCGGAGGACACATGTTATTCGGACTCTCACTATTGGTTAAGGGGCACCTCAATTATTAAGGGACACCTCATTGATAAGGGGCACCTTCTTTACTATTTACACCCTTGGCTATTCGCACCCCATCTCTATTAAGGGGCGACCATCTTCTTCCCCATTTGAATCTGGTTTTTGGCGGGAAAATGGCAGCAAATATTAGGGTTCGATTTTTGGTGGCAATTAAAGAAGATTCAATCGCTGGATTCAGTTTTGTTGGACCTGTTAGCAGTAAACAGGCTTGGTATAGTCATTTTATTCGAAAGAATTGGGCTGGATATCCGTGTGAAGCGAAATAGAGTGTGGAAAAGATATCGAGTTTCGGGAAGTGATTACAAGAGATCTTCTCGAGATTTTCTTTCTGTTTTCGTTGGAGAATGACTTATTCTTACCAAACAAGAATGGTAAGTGCGCTGTAATTAAGAAAATCAAGGAGTTACACGGAGTTTTGATAATGCAGGGAACTGCATTCAAGAGGAAGATTATCACGAAATAGTTGATGATACGTATTGCATGGGAGAAGATTTTCCTCTTTACTCAACAAAATTCTACCCTATCAAGCCAAGATAAACAAGGATATTTTGCACGTCATTCACAACTGCATTTGAGAAAGAAAATATTTTCTTTATTACCGAGTAAAGGAAGATTATTGGGAGTTAATGAGCGAGATTTATTGTTGATGTGGTATATATAAAGGCTGATGGGATGTCAGTGAGGGATATCGAGTGATTGGGGAGGCTACAGAGTCGAGAGAATTGTTGCAGAGAAATCTGCAGCAGCAGCAGCAGAAAAACAGTGAAGAACAAAGAACATTGACCCACACAAGCAGTCGTTTATGCTACATTGAATACGACAGTCGTAAGACAGTATTATATGCTACAGTGGTAACGACCCACAACCGAGGGTCGTAGTTCTCTGGTTTGTAACAAATATAATTGTTACAAACCCGATTTTGAATTATTTCTCCCTTTTCATCATTTGTAAACACCCTTTGAGAAATAATAATGATTTTTGAGCGTGTTTCCAACAACATGATGATCTAGACCCCATCACTGGGACAACGGAGGAAGCCGGACTTCATACTTGGGTGAATTTGTTTTATTTTCTATTTGACTTTTGCACTTAATTAAAATAGAATTATGATTTGAAAAAATTAGTTATTATTTTATTAGATGGGTCATGCTTGCTTAGATGTTTGATGTCTCATGCTTACGATTTATAATTAATGTTTGGAGAATCTACCTTGGCAAGAATAAGAGTCGATATTGTTTTATTTGTCGAGCGATAATTGTTTGAGAATGAATAATTGAACCTATTGATATGAGTTTGGCCGAATCCTAAACCCAGTAACTCTCTATTTTATTCCTTTAAAATTAATATTAACAAGTCTTAGAGTTCGAATCTTTACTACTACAACAACCACATCAAAAATTACATCAAGCACCAGCACCAGTCCCTGCTTCTCAAACGACTGCATCTGAGCAACCATCTCCAAGGGACTAAGCAATAATGAAGCCAGGTGATAGAATGTAGTTGTTTGTGTTTGCTAATAGATGAATGATTAGGTTGGAACATTTTTTGGTTTTTGTTTAAAGGAATTGGTTAGTGTAAATTATATACTCTTAGCCTTTGTTTTTGGTTTTGGGTTATACTATTTTGGTAATGATGATCATTATGGTACTGAATTTGGTTCAAATTTAAGTTAGCAGTTTGGATTTTCCTGTTAACTAGAGAATGAATGTATGGATTGTTGAAAAAAATTTATTTTTAAATCATGGTGGGGTTTTATGCAGATGGGTTTTAACAATGCTGGATGAGTTTGGATTTGGCTATACTGATTGTTGAATTAATATTCTGTCATGTTAGGATTAGTAGTAATGGTACTAGGCTTGCACATAGATTTTTTTTTAGAATTGTGCCTAAAATAGTCTTTGAATTAATCTTACTCCAACAGCATTTTATAAACTGGAGTAGTACCCTAGTTTCTACCATCTTAACCAGCATTGTATATACCCTATTGATTCACTAATTCAGTCGTTCCTATCAATCTCTATTTTACAATCATTGTAATTTTTATACATCTATTGTATTCAATCCATTACTACTGAAATCAAAAGAGTAAGAAAAACTGACAAATATCTTCAAACCCTTCAGACCTACATCCATCACAAGTTTAATACTACTAAAATTCAAACAACTAGAAGAACACAACTAGTTTAATTACATCTAAATAAGAAAACAGAATACCAATTCTAAACACCCGACAGGCTACCAGTGCCATTACAACTTTCTTTTTACAACCAAAATTCAAAGCTGCAACATTACTAATCTACCTGACATAAAAGGTTTACCCATCATAACACTGCAACTCTCCCAGCTGCTATCCAAACAATGCACCTGCTGCAAACTGAACCCCAAAATCACCTTACATCTTCTAAGATCTTCATCAACACCATGCATCTATCAAACAAAAAATAACCACCAAATGTCTGAAATTGAACCTCATTCTCCATACACTTCTTCAGCAACATAAAGTACCATCAATATCCCCACAAGTTTTCACGAAGATGCACAAGAGAAATAGTAATCAAAATATCACATTACTCTAGTTCTAATGGATTTGACAGTACCTATAAGGAAATCACCAAGAATCGACATCACTGTTGCTGTTGTAGTTTAACTCAACATCTTCATAGTAGGCACCAGTACCATCATCATTGTCTAAAGATGTGTAGGGACCCTGGAGATCATCATCTTCGGTTTCTTCTTCCTCATCTTCTGCTTCACTGCAAACCACCATCTCACCGCCGGAAAAAACAGGCTCCCCATCGAGGTCTAACCCAGGAATCTCCTATCCGTCAGAATCTGCGTTCAGGGGTTCTGACATGGTCCGAGCAAACTTACGAGGGTTGTTCTTTTTTTCGGCGAGATAGCACTTGTACATCACATCTTTAAACTCTTTCCTTTTCCTATTCTTCCCCTCTGCTTCTTTTGCTCTCTCATCTCTCTTCATCGAATCATCACTGCTCTCCTCATATTCTACTCCTTCACAGTTCTTTTCTTCATCTTCACTATCACATTCACTCACACTGCGAGTTTTCCCCCATGAACACTTCCACTCTCCTCGTCGTTGAAGCTTATGCATGTGTCGACGTGCCTCTTTGGCATCCAACTTTCTCATCCACAACTGAAATTCCTCATCATTTTCAACCCTTTATCTTTCAAATTCTTCTCGCTCCTCTTGCTCTTTCTTCCTTATCTTCTCCTTATTCAGAAAAGGAATCAACCTTTCAATCTTAGAGCTTGATAAAGTCCCAATTGTCAACTTTGCACGTACCATTGCATCTGAATCGGGTGGTGGCTCATTGTGATTTCCATTTGCTGAACTACTAGCATTCTCTGCCATTATCTATTTTCGTAATCTCTATTTCTATGATTTCTTATTTTGGTATAATAATCCGTTTATCCCCCTGCCTTGTTTAAATAATGGTAGTAGCTTAGCCATAAATGGTCTTTTATGGAGCTTGGTCAAGTGTCTGTCGCTTGGCTATTAACGCCTTTTCAATGTCATGCGCACCCTCTTCAAAGCCGTCATTACTCTGCTAAACCCTATTTTCAAAGCCTAAATCTAGTCGCTTAATTCATTAGCTTTTACTCCAATTAAGAGGTGCATTGTTAGGTCAACCGTTTGGTTTTATGCATTCATAGAAGGAAAATCTATCAGATAAGTTATTTATAGCCATTCAGCTGCAGGTTAACTTGGCAGAGCATCTTGGACTTGTTGTTGTTGTTTTCTTCTTGTTTGCTGTTGAATCATTAAAACACTTAAGCACCAAAATATTAATGGATTCAGCAGCAAACAAGAAACAAGTACCAGTGAAGATTGTGTACAGAATGAAATTTTCTCCAGATGAAGATTGTGTCAAGAAAAGTTTTCACAACTTACAGTCTTCTCCGGTGGCTATGAAGTGTAAACAAGTACCAGTTGTTACTTCTCCTCCACGAATCTGTACCTTCCGTGGAAAAGGAAATCACTATGCTATTCATTGTTTTACCATAAAGAAATGTGTTTCTGAACTTCACAAATTGATTCTTTCTACTGTCAATGGAGTAAATAGTCGGACGACTGCTACAGTGAAGGTCCCTTTCACAGGAAACCAGGCATCTTATAAAAATGATCTCTCTCCTAGAAATCATTACAGGACATTTGTAAACTCTCGGGCTACCAATGAAAGCATGTCATGTGCTTATAAGAACAAATCTGGTAAATCTAAGTCTAGTGTGTGGAGACCAATTTCGGAAAATCCCCTAGAACCTATTTCTAGAGGACCTAGACTTTGTTATCAGAAAGGTTTCTCACCAGTGATTCCCAGAAGGACTGCGAGACGCACCCTTTTTCCTGGAAGCTGCAGTGAAAGGACAAGAAATGCTGAGATAAGATATCCTGGAGGAAATTACAACTACTCTCTCAGAACCTATGGTGAGACTAGCAGAATATTATATTCTTGTGTCTAACTTGAGAGATACAAGGATAAGGATTTGAGAGATGCTCATGTATTGTGTTATTTTTCTCTAGCTTGTACATCTTTTGATGTAATGCTCTTCTCTAGTTTCCTTTTCTTTTTTCACTATGACCTTTTGGGATGGAGAATCTTTGAAAGCTGGAAAATGTGCAATATTTCCTCTTAGGACCATTTGTCTTTTGGTCGGCCCTCGAACGTCCGCATCTCCTCAAGGAACTCTAGGGTTTCTAGCCATGGCATTCACAAACATATATAACTCTTATACGTGTTTCATTTTTCTTCAGAAAGGAGCTCTATGGAAACTGTTCCCAAAGAAGAAGTTAACCCTATGGTTGAGGATGATCTCAAAGGATGTGATTCTGGTCAAGAGTTTATACTGAATAAGATGCTTGAAAGAAAATAATATAACTCTTGGACTGGAGAATTTGTCAAGGATCTGTTTCATGTTCAGAATGAATTTAAGAACGAACTGGCTAACCTTCTATTGCAGATAAACCAGCTTATTGATGGACATTTGAAAATCCTTGGTTCTTAGAATATCTTGATCAGAAATCAGAAGAAAGTTATTCTTGATTCTGCAAAGGCTCGTCATTATGCTCGCACTGTTGATCGTAAAGTTAAAGTTCTATCTTATGAACATGGTGTGTCTACAGTCAACAAGATCAAGGATATCAGTGAATCATACTTTGATGGACCATTTCAGAGGTATGAAATTATCAAGGAAAACTGAGGATATTTTTAGATACCTAGTATGTCTTCTTTTGGATTAGTTGGAAGAATAACTAGCGTTTTGAATAGCGAAAATTGTGACTACACATAGCTATTTTTGTTTTCATCTTCTTATGTTATTTTTTAGGTTTATTGGTTTTTAAATTCTAAAAATATTTGGAGGATGATATGATTGCAGTATTAATCTGTTTTGAAGTATTGCAATATTTTTATGGGATATGTATTGTTTGCGTCCGTGAACTTGAAGGTCCCATATTGTGTCAAAAGTAAAGTCATTCATAAATTGATATTCGTATTGATGAAAGGACGAATGGAATTTTGACAATTACAAAATTTATGCCTATGCAGTCATTTATTTGATGGAAAATAGGATGAAATCTCTTGTTTGACAAGGATAAAGTCTATTATGTCGTTATGCAAATAGTGATGGAAAATAGAATAGATCCTTGTATGTTATACACGGTATTGATCTTCATTGATCCATTTTGTTATGTTTTACCGTGAAGGCTCCATTGTGTATCTTATGTTGAGCACCTTACAACTATGCCGATTAATATTGGCCTTGTTGGTTGTTCCATGAGATGCTATATGTTGAGCATTCTTGAATTAAATTAATCATCTTGATTGGTTATTTAGTTATTTGCTGCGAAAGTCTTCTTTTGTGGAGCAAAATCTTTTGACAATTAAATTGATCGCTTCGGTGATTAGTTTGGTTGTGTATTCCAATTAGATTAATTATAGGTTCTCTTGTAATTAATCTAGTTGAGTTTTCATATATTCCACAAGTTCTTGTGTTGAGTATATGAACGGCTATACTAATCATGTTTTATTGGTTGATGTAGTCGTATATTCCGTAAGGTTTTCCTTATGTTGAGTATTTGAACGATTAAGGTAGTCATCTCCGTATGGTTATCTTAGTCGTAGCTCCGTGAGTTTTCTTATGTGGAGCACAATCAATTAAATTGATCACTTTTGTGGTTTGATTTAGTTGCGTATTCCAATTAAATTAATCACGAGTTTACTTGTGATTAATATGATTGAGTTTTGGATATATAAAATCATTTCCATGGTTTTTGGTGTCCAATTAAAAAATCCTTCTTTTCTTTCGAAATTAAGGTCGCTCTTGTTGTTCTTTCGGGAATGACATCAAAGGGGGGAGAGTTCTTTTGAACTTGTGCTTAATGGTAATATCTTGCGGGGTGTGCGGCTGTGGAATTTTATAGGGGTTATCTTGTATCTTAAAAATCCTTGATGAATGCATTTAGCTTCGGCTTTATGATTGCATCTAAATTAAGTTGGTATGTATTTTTTCTTTTAGTCTATGAAATGTCTCTTGTGGAAATTTCATTATGATCCCGTTCTTTTACCTTTGCCAATTTTATTGACAAAAAGGGGGGAGAAATAATGTAGTTAACACTACAAATACATACGGTTTTTGGATCATTGTGTAAGGGGGAGTGGTTTCCATGATCGAGATGCAGTATTGACTAAGGGGGAGTGATACATATCACCATAGTATTGTTGTTAAATTCGTGATGCAATTGGAATTTGATGTTACATAATGATACTATGACACTGTATAATAATGATCGAGAATCTCGATTTCTCTCATTGTTATATCTACGGATCTTCAACAACGGTGGTGCTAAACTTACAACCTTTGGGATCATTGGAGTACTTGGAAGGATGAAGATTTCAAGGAACGTTGAAGATTAGACTATGGAATAGGAGCCACTAAAGTTTATCTTTTTTTGTATTCCATATGTATTAATAGTTTTGTCCCTAAAATTGACAAAGGGGGAGATTGTTAGAGCATAGCTCGGTCGACCTCGCATGCGTTGCTATATCAAGCATATTTGTCAATGTTAGTGATCAAAACTATAAGTCTTGTTTTATAGTATACATAGCTAAGTCTCGGACTAGGGTAGAAGTGTAGTTGAGCTCAAGGAATTCATGGCGATTCATCATACAACGACGAAGATCTACTCAAGGAACCGTGGAACTTCATTAACAAAAAGGTATGTGGAGACTTGAACTTATCTATCACTCAAAAGTCTATCTATTCTATCTCCTACTTATTATGAGACAAAAAGTCGTATGCTATATAGACTGGATCATACACATTTGACATTTCGATCTGAGTATTCACTGCTTATCTTTTTCTCGAAATCGTGTGTTGGTAAAGCGTTTCGCTTTGATCAAGTTTATCTTCACCTAGTGACGAAAGTCATGAAAAGTTTCAATTACTTTGAGAATTGCTCTGACGTGAAACGGTCTGTGAATAACGGCTATATAACACCTTCTAAGAATGTCTCAATGATTGGAATGAGAGTTTAGATTACATAACCATGTATTCCTTAATCCGAAGTTTTCGAACTTTGTTGATTGAGAGAAACCGGAGGAATTGGCTTTGCCAATTCCGCGAACTCAGTCCACGAACTGATGGAAGTTCTCTTGCCGAGAATTTTTGCTGGGATTTTCCAAAAACTCGTTTGCGTGTTCAGTCCGCGAACCTAGTCCGCGAACTGGCGAAAGTCTCTTTGCCGAGATTTTCTGCTGAGTTTGAAAAACTCTGCCGGTTGCCTTAAGTCCGCGAACTTGTTTGTGAGCTTAAGTGGTTATGATCTAAAGATGTGCTCTTAACATGAAACTTAAATTACTAAGGAATGCTTTATGCAAACCGTGGCTATAAAGTTCATGAGCTGATTCATCGAATCGAATCATCTTTGTTTCAATTGTGTCTTGTGTAGTTACATAAGATCTCATAGCAATTGAACAACTCTCTAACTAGTTCATTTGAGTCAATTGAACTAGTTATGGTGAAGAAGAACTAGGTTAATATCAAATGCTCATATGGTTAACCTTTTGGGTTACTATTTTGAACCAACATACACGTACACGTTTGGGGATGGTTTTCACAAACCCAGTAAACCTCTACCCAAGTGTGTGTGACAAGCTAAGTTTTCGATCTAACGGTTGAGAAATATTAGCTTGAATCTAAATCAGGTTTTCATCTAACGGTGAATATGGATTGCTTTGTAACTAAGGAAAAACCATGATTTGAAGGCTATATATAGGAGACATCTAGCATTGTGCAAAACTAATCCCCACACGTCTGTGTGATACTAGTGCGCTCGCTAGAGTCGATTCTCCTTTAACCTTTGGTTTTCTTCTCTAAAACCAGGTTAACGACTTAAAGACTTCATTGGGATTGTGAAGCCAGACCGATACTACTTTTATCGTAGTTGTGTGATCTGATCTTGCATCTTCTATCGTACGAGTACAATCATTGATTGGCTTGAGATCGTGAGAGTTCTCCGATAGGAAAGATAAAGAAGTCACAAACATCTTCGTCTCACTGTTTGTGATTCCTCGACAAACCGCTTGTGTAGTCAAGAAGGATTGTTGAGAGGTGATTGATTTATCTAGGCTGTTCTTCGGGAATATAAGACCGGATTATCAATTGGTTCTTGTTCACCTTGATTTTATATCTTAAGACGGAACAAAAACTAGGGTTTTTCTGTGGGAGACAGATTTATCCTTTGATAGACTTTTCTGTGTGAGACAGATTTGTTAATTATCAAGTCTGCGATTTTGGGTTGCAGCAACTCTTAGTTGTGGGTGAGATCAGCTAAGGGAATCAAGTGCGCAGTGTCCTGCTGGGATCAGAGGCGTAGGAGTACAACTGTACCTTGGATCAGTGGGAGACTGATTGGGGTTCAACTATAGTCCAGTGGAAAGTTAGCTTGGAGTACGCTAGTGTCTGTAGCGGCTTAATACAATGTGTATTCAATTTGGACTAGGTCCCGGGGTTTTTCTGCATTTGCGGTTTCCTCGTTAACAAAACTTCTGGTGTCTGTGTTATTTCTTTTCCGAATTATATTTTTTATATAATTGAAATAATACAGGTTGCGCGTTAAAGACCATCGATTGGAAATCCTACCTTTGGTTGTTGATTGATATTGATTGATCCTTAGACATTGGTCTTTGGTACCGTCCAAGTTATCTCTCTTTGATAAAGATTCGCAGATTTCCATTTGCTTGAGTAAAGATCAAATCGAGAGATTGAGATATAAACTCTTTGATATATCTTTTTATTGCTTGAGTCTAACTGTCTAGTTGATTCTCATAAAAAGTATATTGGAGTTTGTCCATACAGATTTCTAAGCGAAATATTGGGTGTTGTTAGACCCCCACTTTTTCATAATACAACCGGCGTGGCTATAAAACGCCCACTATGGACACGCATACTAGCGTGTCTAATAAAACCAAATTTATAGCCACACAAATTAACCGACGTGTCTGCAAATCGTACACTATGGACACGCATATTGGCGTGTCTAATAAAACTAACATTTTAAACACGCCTCAAGTGGCGTGACTATTTTTGTGGACACGCCACAACTAGTTAACGTGGCCATAGACTGGTCTATAAACACGCCCAATCAAAAATTAAAAGTTAACGTGACTAAACGGTTGATATTTGGACACGCTACTAACCCTGGCGTGGATGGAAGCACTTATATTAACACGCCCATAGAACATGGCATGTCTATAGGGTAGAAGTATACCCTATAGACACGCCAAAACCAAAAAGGCGTGACAGGGAAATTTATATCTGGCGTGGCTAAAGGCCATTTCTGTACTAGTGTCAATATTCACCGTTAGATGAAAACCTGATTAGATTCAAGCTAATATCTTTGAACCGTTAGATCGAACTTAGCTTGTTATACACAAATGAAATGTAACTTCATTTAGGTTTGAGTAACCGTACCTAAACGTTTTCACTTAGTTGGTTCAACAATAGTTAACCAATGGTTAGCCATATGACCACTTTCATATCGACCTTATTCATCTTCACCATAACTAGTTTAAATGACTCAAGTGAACTAGTTAGAGAGTTGTTCAATTGCTTAGATCTTATAGAAGTATACAAGACACAATCAAACCAAGATCAGTTTTGATTCACTCGAATCGATTCATGAACATTATATCCACGGTTTGCAAAGATTGCATTCCTTATTATATAAATGGTTTAGTTCATGAATAAACCGATTTTAGAAAGTAACCTACCTAAGTATGCAAACGGGTACGCGTACTTAAGTAACCGGATTGCCTTTGTTTTTCACTTTCAAACTCCAGTAGAAATTCACGGACGTGAACTTTCCGCCAATACGCGTAGGGGTACGCATACTTTGGGTTCCCGGTTTTGGACTTTTACACAAATGTGAGAACACACTATGTTTATATCCAAAGATGGTTACATGTTATAGACTCTCATTTCAATCATTGAAACTTTCTTAGAGGATGTTATATAATTATTATTCACAAATTATTTTTCATCAAAGCGATTTTCAAGTTATTGAAATAATCAACATAACTTTCATCACGAGTAAAGATGAACTTGGCTAAAGCGAAATCTTACCCACGCATATTTCGAGAAATAGATAAGCGAGATAAAATCGGCTCGAAATAGCAAATATGTATAATCGAAGTTTATATAGCAATACGACTTTTATCTCAAAATAGGAGATAAAATAGATAGACTTTTTAGTGATAGATAAGTTCAAATCTTCACATACCTTTTGTTGATGAAATTCCACAAGTTCCTTGAGTAGTTATTCGTCTTCAATCGATGAACGTTGTGGAGTCTAGAGTTCAACTACACTTACTATCCTAATTCGAGACTTAGCTATAAGTAGACTAGAAATCAAGACTTACAGTTTTGGCAACTAAACTTGACAAACAAGCTTGAGATAGCAATGCTTGCGAGTTCGACTGAGCAGTGCTCTAACAATCTTCCCCTTTGTCAATTTTAGTGACAAAACTATCAATACATATGGAATACAAAATAAATAAACTTTGTAGCTTCTCATCTAAATACTTGATCTCCTTGGTTCTTCAACATTACTTGAAATCTTCGTCACTTCCAAGTACTCCAATGATTCTAACGATGTACAGTTTAGCATCATCGTTGTTGAAGTTCCATATACATAACAATGAGAAAACAATAGCTCTCAATCAATGTTATACCGTGTCACAACATTATTACACAACATCAAAGTTCAATTGTATCACAACTTTGACAACAATACTATGGTGATATGTATCACTCCCCCTTAGTCAATACTCCATCTCACATGAAAACCACTCCCCCTTACATAATGATCCGAAAACCATATGTGTTTGTAGTGTGAACTATACATTAATTCTCCCCTTTTTTGTCAATAAAATTGGCAAAGGTACGAAAATTAGTGGGATCCTAATGAAATTTCCATAGAGATACTTCATGACCAAAACTAAAGCATATATCAACTTTTTTAGATGCAATCATATAGCCGAAACTAAATGCATTCATCAAGGAGTTTATAAAAATACAAGATAACCCCTATAATATTCCACATCCGCACTCCCCACAAAGATTTGGCAATTAAGCACAAGTTCAATTAAGAACTTTCCCTCATAAAATGTCATTCCCGAAAGAACAACAAGAGCGACCTTACTTTTACAAGAAAATAAGGATTTCTTTGGACATTAACAAATCACATGAAACATGAATTTGTATCCAACAATCTCAATTGGAATCAATCACAAGGAAAATGATCAATTTAATTGGTCATGCTCCACATAAGAGAACTTACGGAGAAACACAGTACATACACAAAGATGTGTATCAGGGAAAAACCAATACTACGGAATAATCAAAGATTCATTCTATATTTATTTGCACAATGACATATAATAGACTTAATCTTTGTAAACAAAATTCATCTTTTCTTCCATCTGTTGATGGTGGTTTTTAGTATATGGGAAAACTGTAAAAGTCTGTCTACCTGACCCGACATCAGAAGTAGTAGACCTTCATATGTCTATATTCTGCAAGGAATTTGAAGAATATATCAGAATCTGATGAGTTCCTATGTCTCTCTTCATATTATATTGAAACTCAAGCTCGTAGATGAATTGTTCACTAGTGTAGAGCCTAATGAGTATTTAAGCTCATAACTGCAATACTCACTAATGTCGGAGCCTGCCGAGTATTCATTCCATGCTATGTTCCCCAGCCGAACTCTTGATGTTGACATGACATGACAATTAATGTTCGCTCGCAACTGAGTAGCATGAATTTCCCGAAGTATCAGGATTACGATATGCATGGAAATACTCAATTAGAGGCACGCAAAGTTATGCTGCCCTCTTAAACATAATTAGTGATTTTGTATGAACACACAAAATTCAGCAGAAATTGATTGATTTTGTGTCAGCTCATAAAATTCAATCTTTCTAACCTAATTTTATAAATTTACAAAATTAGGTTTTTTGCGCCCTGGGCGATATTTCAAACCTTATTGGTCGAAACTAAACCTAGGAAAACTAGGAAATTGATCCATCATGGAGCTAGTAGGAGTAAGATCCTACCAAAAATCAGAAAACAAGAGGAACTGCGGCAAGTAAGAGCAGCGGTAAAAAGAGGCGTGGCCGCGCCACTTGGCCGACCGATTTGCTTCAGCAGGTGCCGCCTGTGGCCGGCTAGGCCACGCTCCATGTTGCTGCTTGCCGGCCCCTTTCCTATCGACCAATCAGATTGTTTTAAATGCGCCACACACACTTTAATAAAGTTAGAAGTTGGCTGGTCGACACATCTAATTCCTTAAGGAATTCAATATAGGTTGCCCATGTCAGTCTTAAAACGAACACGGTTGTACGTTTTGGCGACTCGATTTATCAAGTCTAGCCACTTCTTAACACAGTCGGAAAAGCACCACCATGCACAACGGCGGTCTCACTAATGCACTGGCCAAACAGAATCGTTCTAACTCGCCAACAGAGCCACTAACTGATTGCTCAAAGTTAGTTGGCCGCGCGACTTGGAAAACCCTAATTTTTGGCATTACATTACTGCCGCAAAACGATCTCGGCCGCCCAACCTCGCCAGTCGAATTGACCAGCCTAGATTCAATTCCGATCGTCGGACAAGGCGATGATACACTTACTAGCGGACAAACTATAGCGCTGGCTGGTCGAATGATCCACAACATGCCGCCAACAGCAAAAACCGTTGGCCCAAAATGGGTTGGCCACACGGCTTTTAAAACCTAAATTAAATCAACGACAGCCATTTACTGCCACAAATCATCTCGACCGCACAACTTCGCCAGTCGAATCGGCCGTCCAAACTCCTATTCTAGGCGTTCAACAAGATGTGGCCATGATCATCGGCCACCCCTCTTCCATGAGGAACAATCGGCCAAGCCGCGACCTGCCCATATGGCTCCTAAACGATCGCCCAAAGATGGCTTGTCGCGTTCGTTATAAAAATCTTAAATAAATTAGCGGCAACCAATAACTGCCGCAAATCATCTCAGCCATCCAATTTGGCTAGCAATTTAACCGGTCTAGATTTAATTTGGACCGACCAATAGGATGTCAAAATGGGTACCAACCATCACTCTCCTATAGGGACCGACCAACCTACCTTTGGCCTGCATAAATAGCTCCCGGCAGCTTCCTTAAAGTGGTCGGTCATGCTTCTTTTAAGACACTAGGTCTTGCGACCAACCAAGACAGGCTCAATACAACGATGCTTCACATGCATCGATTATTTTGAGCTCTTACATAAATAACTTAGTTATTTAACCTAATAGTGTTGCATGTTATTCTTTGCGGAAAGTCTCATGACTTGACTCATCACACATGAATACCCGCCACCTAGCTTGCGCGTGATCGGTCAGAATAATTAGGCAAGACCCACTCAACAACTTACTACATATTTTCTATAAAATATTCGATACATCAAACATGTCACACACTGGGGGATGCCCATCAAGGTATTGGTCTGGCGGTTTACAGCGTGCGGCGTGCAACATGACCATTATGAGTAAGTATCAGAAAATGCGGACAGTTAGTGGAAGCAGAGTAGGGACGTGGTTTTCAACGACCCTACTTCTCCATCACTCAACTACTCCCACTTCCTATGAGATCAGGGTACGTGCAACTATGACTATATAAATAGGTTTTTCAACTTATTTCAACCAACAACGGCTATCAACACAGTATCCAGAAAAAACATCAAGAACTGATAGTTTGCATTCTGCAAGCCAATTCCATATTCTGATACAAGTCATAAAATAGCCACACCTTCAGAGTTAACCATTCTGATCTCAACACTTTCCTTGATTCCCTACCTAAGATCAACCCTTCTCCTTCATTTTGTGACAGAAGCAAGACTGGAACGACGATTTCTTGGTTTAGGCCAGGATTATACAAATTGATCTCTCGAATCAAAAGTACTCATGCGTAGTGAATTTTTTTAGGGTTTAGATTCATTTCTCGGCGGCACACCCAAATTTACCATTTCCAGCAGAATCAGTTTTTACCCCAAACAACTGGCGACCACTGTGGGAGATTGATCTCTCGGTTGCAAAATTCATTTTCCCTATCCCATTTTCAATTTCCTAAATTTCTCAAGATGGTTGATCTTAGGTATGGTTCAGAAACCCTCAATCCCAATTTTACTTCTCCTAGCACTGACAATACTTCATATGTTATTCCTGAATCCGTTCTTTCATTCAAAACCCTTGTCGAGGTTATGGAGTCTCAATATTTAACAACTATTCATGATTTGATGAAAATCCTGAATGATATTGTCAGGAATCAAGCTACTATTGTCAAGTGTAGATGGTGGATTTTCGACAAGGGCTAAAATCGTGAACTCATAATTATACGAAGCTCTGATCCAGTAATCAGACGTGAGTATTGAGTCAGGGGTCTCTCATCGAATTCTGAACGGAGAGTACTTTCTCTCAGAGTACATGTAGATATGTAGTCTCACGACTGGACAACGACATATCTCATAAACACTGGACACTTTCAGTGATTATTTCTATATAGTATCACGAGATGGACGGCTTCTAGACAGCTTGCTCTGCTAGTATAGAGCGATAGCGTCTTCAGGAACAAAACAACGAGTTTACCCTGACTATGTAAAGGATATGACTTACCGACAAGATCATATCGGGATAATTAATGCTCCTAGACAGCTTGCTCTGCTAGTATAGAGCGACAAAGTTAATTACTCCTAATTAAGATTAATTCTGCCCTGACATTCACTACTGAATTCCTAGAATAATCTATTATTGCTCCTATTCCATGGTCGAATCCACGACTGGTCCCATGAAATGGAAATAACAATTGCTCCTATTCCATGGTCAAATCCACGACTGGTCCCATGGAATGGCAATAAATAATTGTTCTGATTCTATGATCGAATCCACGACTTGATCTCATAGAATAACAATAATTATATTATCTCATTACTCTGATTTCATGATCGAATCCACAACTGGTCTCATAAATGGTAATAGATAAATCTTAATTACTCCGATTCTATGGTCGAATCTACGATCCCATGGAATGGTAATGCTCACTTTAATATTCTGAATTCATAGTCGAATCCTCAGCTGATCCTATGAATTAATAATAAACATCTTATTACTCAGTTTTGCGAATTATTCTTCACTGAATTCCACAATTAGTAATAAATAATCAACAACCGGGCGTCTGAGCTACCTCCAAGTAAGCCCCGATTCAAATGGTGAAAGTGTATTCAACGACGATGCACTAATAGTCACCATACGAACGAGTATTTCAAAATACTATGAAACGATGAACCTATGCAAAATAGGGAAGAAAATAATAAATAATTAAAAATATTGACCAAGGTGCTGGGAACACGGACACACGACCTACCGACCGTGCCGTGGTCAGTTTCACGCTAGTTTTATATTTTTAATACATTTTTATTATTTTCCATGATTTAATAAAAATTCTCTCATCTGATCAAATCTCCTTCGTCTCGAGGAAGCTCCTCGGTTTCATGGTACTTCCATAAATCCATAACAAATAATATAAAATTAAGGAAAGGAGTGTGGGGCGTGACCATTGGCCAACCGGCCATGCCTTGGTCCCAGCCGGCTCCACACCCCACGGTTCCTTATTATTATTATTTTTTATTATTATTTCTCTAATTTCATGAAAAAACTCCTTGATTTCATGGTATTTTTTGCACAAATCATCATATAATAATAAAATAAAATAAAATAATGAAAACTTGTGGGACCGGGCCACTAGCCGTCCGGCCATGCCCTAGCCGGTCCCACACGCCCTTTGCATTATTATTTTATTATTATTTATCCTATTTTTCCTTGAATTCATCAAATTCCTTGATTTTATGGTATTTCTCTCAAATTAGGAAAAATTCCCTCAAATCATCAAAAATACCAAAAAATATTAAAAAATTATGAAAAACTCGTGGGACCGGGCCATAGCCGGGCCGGCCATGCCTCCATGGTCCCACACGCCCGTTTTTTTATTATTTTAATATTTTTCTTCCATGAACTCATGAAAACTCCTTCAATTCATGGAAACTCCCTAAATTCATCAAATTTCTCAAAATTCATGAATTTTTCATAAAATCACAAAAAATATTATAAAATTAAGAAAAAAGCACCACGGGACCGTGGTCACGACCGCCCGACCATGTCTTGACCACGGCGGTCCCACAACTCTCATTCCTTATTTTATAATTATTTTTCATCATCTCATGGTGTTTTCCTCAGTTTCGTCGAAACCCTAATTTTGGCATATTTTCTCGAATGGTTGCTCAATTGCACGCCAGAAAATATCAAAATTCTCAGGACTGAGACGCGGACGTCTTGGGGACACGAGAACGCTATTTTGACCGACCAAGATTGGATCTTTGGATTACAGAAGCCGGTCCCATCAAGTTTCACAGTTTTGACCTAATTTGCACAATTGCACGTATTAGGTCCAAGACTCTTCCAAACACTTTGGATTTTCATGAAGTGATCGTCAGGCGGTCACGGGACAACCCATGGCCGGTTTCATGACTCCATGGTCGGTCCCTCGCCTCGTCATAATTAATTAGGTTTTCTCACCTAAGGCTCAGACGAGCATTTTTGAATAAATGATTAAGCCAGCATTTAATCATTCTTCCACCAACAAATCGTCAACTCTTCAGGAGTTCTTCGTATTTTCTCACGTGAGCATATGGACATTACATGATTGATCCACGGTCACATGTAGTCGCTCCCTCCTTCGTCCCATGGTTGAAATTCTGACGAACCATGAATTGATCATCAATTGATCAAATTAGGTTTTCTGAATTCAAGGATCATCATTCCAGATTCCAACCTTAATAATTTTACGACGACCTCATGGTCATTAATTTTATTAATTATGCTCGGTTCAACGACCAGTATTCTAATTAATATTTTGGTACGTTG
The DNA here is from genome assembly GCF_003573695.1 of Papaver somniferum. Taxonomy (NCBI): domain Eukaryota; kingdom Viridiplantae; phylum Streptophyta; class Magnoliopsida; order Ranunculales; family Papaveraceae; genus Papaver; species Papaver somniferum. Next base: position 183,270,644 of record NC_039364.1, on the reverse strand, counting down.
CCAATAATCCATCAGATGAGCAACACATGCTCAGACGATCAAATATTCAACAATTCATCACATGAGAAACACTTGCTCAGGTGATAAATATTTTCTCAAACCTAGGGATATTGGTTCAACAATCAATATTCAACGATCCATCGAATGAGCAATACTTGCTCACTTCATCGTAAGAACTATACCTCTGTCTCATGACATGTTCAACTCATGAGTTTCATAACATCATGTTCAACTCAGCAAATACATGGACTCATCGTCCCATCAAACCACGAAGTCATCAATTGACTAACAAACCACGAGACGTCAATCGTGTCACTTGGGGGGATATCACTTAGGGTTTTGGTCTGGAGGTCTACGGCACGTGTGTTCAAACACACGATGGAATGTGAGAAAGTCGTGCAGTCAGTTGAAGGAATTCACGAGGTAGTGGGTGGAAAATCGACCAAGTCTCCACACGTTGAGCAACTGGTTTCAAACACGATCTCCACTTCCCCACTCCTTGATTCCATCAACTGTCACACTTCATGGAATCATGGTGTCTAAAATTCCAGCAATATAAATAAGTCTCTGCATCATGATTGAATCATCATCATCATCAACAATATCATCAATCTCGCGTCTCATCGACAACACGAGATCATCAACTCATCAATTGAGCAACTACTCTCAATTGAGAAATTTCAATCATTCAGATCTTATCATATTCATAATTCATACACCCACAATCTCGATCACCATTGATCTCACACATTTCTCAGCTTCCCTCCTACAGATCAACCCATCCTCTCTTGTGACCGAATTTACTCTGGAACGGTCATTGTCTTGATTTAGGCCGGAGTACTACAGATTTATTTCTCGAATCTAAAGCACCCCCTTTGCAGCGGTGCATCTGTGTGAGGTTTAACATTTCGCTCGGTTCGAGGAGTCTCCTCCGTATGGTCGTCTCCTCAATTCCTTAAAAACCAGCAAATCGTTTTCCCCCATCTACAGATTGGAGACCACAGTGGGAGATCATTCTCTCGGTTGCAATCTCGCGATTTCACAAGATGGTTGGTCTTAGGTCCGGATTAGTTACAGGTTCTAATACAAATGGTGCTATCACTAGCAACAACAACAACAACGACATCGAGGATATCCCGGGAATGATTCCTGCCTCTAACACTGACGGTGGTGACGTTACTCCTCCTCACGTCAACGCGGAGGGTCATCCTTTGTTCGGCTGACACCCTGAGGAAGTCAAAGAAAATCCACCACCTGCCATTGCTGATCTCATTAAAATGTAAGAGACTCTTGCAAAGAATCAAACCGATATGGCTACAACACAGAAGGAGCTATTTAATCAACAGAAAGCTCTGATAGACGCATTTATGTGTCTAATATATCTCATTTGTATATATTGTTAGTGCCCATTTTTATACTTATTACGGTGTTTTATTTATTTATAGGTGTTTTTGGAAAAATAATCTTTTGAGGCGAAATTGGTTTAAAATACGGCGTTTGGAGCTCCGTTGATAGCGCACCGGAAGTACCCCAGAAGTGCACCGGAAACATCCCAGAACTGTCCTGGAAGAACCAAGAAAAATTACTATTTCCACCCAAAATTACTATTTCAGCCCAAATTGCTAAAGGGACACCCAAACTGGATTAGGGGGACACCATCTTCAACATTTCAAATATTTGAATTTTGGAGGGAAAATGGGTGAATAGTGCTGTCAAATTAGGGTTAGGATTTTGGAGGTTTTATAGTGAGACTAAACAGCTAAAAATCACTGGGTATCTTCCATTGAGCTAAACAGAGATAGTGGTATGATCGAAATCAGTTAGAATTGGCTGGATAATCACCAATTGATCAAAACATCAAGAACAATTTTGGCGGGAAACAAAAAATTCAAATAATGGTTTTGGCGGGAAAATATATTCTCTCCCTGTGCAGATTTTCAAATTGATTTTCGATGGATTTGTGGAGAGACTAAATGGCTGGAATTAATTGGGTCATATCTATTGAGTATCACAAGATTATTCTGAGTGTTGGAATGAGTTAAATTTGGCTAGAATCCGCTAACTTTCAATCGAGAGTTAAACAGGGGAGATACGCTCGAGTTCTCTGTGAGAGGAATTTTTGGGAAGTTTTGTGGACTAAATGGGGAAGATATCTGATCTTCTTAAGTGTTTATGCAACTATGGAAGTATTACAGCTCATATGCGCAGGCAGAGGGGATGGAGAAGATCATATCTCGGCTGACAGTGAAGAAAATGGAAAAAAAATATTTTCCGAGTAATGGAGGATTATGTGGAGTTATCGCGAGTGATTCGTTGCGCCTGTTTGGTATAAAAGGGACCCTTGGGAGCTGATAGAGGGTTATCAAGAATTTGGGGTCGACCCAGAGCTAGGAGGAGCGAGAAAATGGAACCAGCAGCAATGTTCACCTGCTGCTGATGCTTCCATTAAAAAGCTTCAAGAATACAAAGAACAAACACTTGAAGACAGTCGTTCTTCAACAGTTCCAGCTGCGGAAAGGAAGTGTCGTTGTTTACAACGCTCAGGTTCTATCGTTCGTTTACAACAGTTTAGTTCTATCGTTTCTTTCTGGACGCCTTCTGTGAGTCTTAGAATCATTGTTTTATAACTTTTGACTCTTTTAATCATATTTTGATCATCAAATATATATTTTTAGAACATGATTATTATGAATAGCTAAACCCTATTACTGGGATGATGGAGAAAACCATTCTTTATGCATGAGTAATTCTATTTAATTCTTTTATGACTATTTGCACTATTATGAGTTGATTTATGATTTTTCTTGATTATTTGTGATTTTATCTGATGATGTATGCTTAGTCTAGGAGCTCTTGATGCATCATGCTTATGATTTACATCTAATACTTTACAAAATCTATTTTTCGCAAAGAAAAGAGTCGATATTTATTATCATTATAAGTTATAATTGTCTAGAATTAATAGTTGATTCGCATGAGTATAAGAATTGGTGGAATCCTGAGTCCTAGTATCTCTTGATCCTGTGACAAATTTTGTACATATTTTTTTTTAAAAATCTTTTCAAGTACGAGAAACAAATTCTTATTTACCGCAAAATTAATACTACATCAAGCTCTCACTGATACAAGGAAGACCCAAGGAAAAGAGAAGGAAAAATCCTCAAACGCTGATCCTGAGGTAATTCCGATTCATACAGTAGATGATGATGAAGTCCGCAAAGCTGCAGACGATCCATCGGCGAAGGAGTCATCATACTTCATCACTCGGGAGGATTTGGAACGCCTTCTGGAGAACCGTGGAAAAGAAAAAACCCCACATGTCCATCGTCACCATCCTCCGTACCCTGCTGCTACACAAAGATTCCTCTTCCAAAAGGTTATACCTCTCCAAACTTCACTTCGTATGACGGAACAGGCAATGCTCGGGAACATATTTATGTTGGGCGAACATGAGCACAACCATGTCATCCGTCTGAAGGAATTTTCAAAGTTTCTGGCAGGCAGAGCATACACCTAGTACGACAACATCGCACCGGGAAGTATCACCGATTTGGGAGAGATGACTAATGCTTTCCAAAGAAAATATTTCTTCGTGTCAGAGCAAGTCACTCTCTCTGATCTAGGAAGGATGTTTCGAAGGAGCAACGAACATCCTGATGATTATGTGAAAAGGTTCAGAATTCAAGCCTTAGACTGCCACGACCCAAACGTCACATAACAACAACTTGTAGACTTGTGCGTCAAAAAAATGATCCCGGTCTACAGAGCCTTGCTGGAAAACCTCCGGTTCCACACTTTCTCAGAACTTCATGAAGCAGCCAAAACGATCATAGACTACTACACCTGCTTTACTGAGCAAAGTCTACAAGGTCAAGGAACCTCGGAGCAGCCGACGCCTGATCAACAAAAAGTACGATGTCCAACCTTCCATGAACGTTGTTGCTCAAGGAAGAAAAAGGAAGGCTTCTGCTCAAACATGCGACATCCAACACATCTTCCTACAAAAGCATCACGGAAGGATAACTAATCTTGCACAAACCTCGACCTGGCATCAACGAACGGAAAAATGATCGGACATACTCAAACTTCTCATGAAGGAGTGATCGAGTTACTGGAAGTCTGGGTTCAAGACGGTGCAATCAAACTGTTGCTCATCATAGAGAGCTAACATGAAGAATCCAAGGTACTGTCACCTTCATAGATTTATCAATCAGTCGACAAGTAACTGCAATATTTTGAAGCACGTCACCAAAGAGAAGGTTGATCCACAATAGCTTCAACTAGGCACTGGAGGAGTACACAAGAATCCTCTCCCAATCATAACCTTTACGCTCTCTGAACAACCTATCAAAGAGGCAGTTCAATCCTTGGTAGAACGTGAATTGCTCTATCTGTCGAAGGCACAAAAGAGAGACATGTTCACAGCACTGAACCACATCGTGTCAAGAAGTCCATTCCGGAAATACTTCTTGAGCCTCCAGATGTACGACTGGGGACTGCTTTCCACAGTCGAAGAAACAAATTTGGAAGAAAATGTTTCTCGGTTCCTAGAAGCCCTGGGTGAACATGGACATAACCACGTTGTTCGCCTCAAAGAATTTTCAAAATCCTTGAAAGGCAGGGCATACACCTGGTACAAAAACATCGCACCAGGAACTATCAACAATTGGGGAGAAATGATTAACGCCTTCTACAGAAAGTACTTCTTTGTGTCAGAGCAAATTATTCTCTCTGATCTTGGAAGAATGTTTCAGAGGAACAATGAACATCCCAATGACTACGTGAAAATATTCAGAGTCCAGGCCCTGGACTGTTATGATGCAAACGACACGGAGCATCAACTGGTAGACTTGTGTATCAACGACATGATACCGGTATACAGATCTTTATTGGAAAATCTTCATTTACAGACCTTCTCAGAGCTTCATGAAGCGGCGAAGAGATTGGCAACTATTGCGCCGCTTTACTGGAAAGAACAAAAGCTACAAAGGCTGAAGAACCGCGAGACACTCGAGGTAGCAGACGTATGATCAAGAAGCAGTAAAACCTCCAGCCTTCCATAAACACTTTTGCAGAAGGGATCAAACGGAAATCCAAACCCCCGCGCAAGCATACCTCAGCTCCATCAAAAGCACAAAGGAAGGATAAGCAAGATGCACAAGCCTTTGACCAACGGACAAGAGTTTCTGATAAAAAAACACCTGGATTTCCTTTTTCCATTGAAGAGGTGATCAAATTCCTGGATGTCTGGGTCCAAGATGGTGCAATCAAGTTTCCATATGTCAAGAAAGAACCAACTGAAGAATACATGGAAAATCCTCGTTATTACCGCTTCCACGGGTTCGTCAATCATCCCACAAGCGACTGCGGAGTTTCGAAGCACAATTTTAAAGAGAAGGATGATCCACAATATCTTCAACTGGGGACTTAAGGAGTACACAAGAATCCTCTCCCGGTCAGAACCTTTACACGCTCTGAACAACCTATCAAGGAGGCAGTTCAATCCTTGGTCGAACGTGAATTGCGTTATCTGTCGAAGGCACAAAGGAGAGACATGTTCACAGTACTGAACCACATCGTGTCAATAAGTCCCTTCCGAAAATACTTCTTGAGCCTCCCACCATAGACCAAGAGATGTACGACTGGGGACTGCTTACCACAGTCAATCTCAGAAGAAACGAATTTGGAAGAACGTTGATCGATGCTGACACCGCCATCAACATCATTCTACTGAAAACCTCAGAGCCGCAGGTATTAGTCGTCAATAAGCTACTCATGCTCCCATCTCAATCAAAGACCTTGAAGGAGCGCTTGGAATACTTATGGCTACATTACTCTCAAAGTGAACATAAGTTCAACACTAGACAGAAACCAAGTTTCACATAATCAGGAATATCCAGGATATGACATGTCCTTCAGACGAGCGTGGATCCACGCTGAAAAGATGGGTACTTACAAAGCGTCTTTGGTTACACGTCTCTCCAACGAAGAAAGTTCTGATCTAGAAGATTTGACGGACATTCCATCATTAGAGTACTTGGAGGAATTTCAAATTTGACGAGGTTGAAGAAAGAACCTGCAAAATATGCATATACATCCATCAAGAGGTTCCGCACTCAGGAAAGTCTCATCCCACGTCTATTTCATTTATTTCCTCACATGTTATCCTAGCATGGGGACTCAATTCTGCTAGCAACTCTGCAAGACGTTATGAATGGTAGATTCACCACATTAGTATTTTACCAAGTGGTTGAATCTGACGCTCCTCCGAATCAAGCACTGAAACATTCATTACCGAGATGATGTCCAAACATGGCAAAGAACACTTTGGATGTTTCTCCTGCAAGTCCATGTGTTCCACAAAATCAGAAAGCTCTGATATCTGCACAAGTGTCGAATCCCACTACCGCAAGGAAAGGGATGATGAATCAATGGAAGATACTCCAGGGCCGAGATGATCAAACATTCGATGCTTAAGGAATATACGCTTCAACGCTCAAGCATCTAAGAAGCCATCAAATTGTACTCCCAATCAAAGAGTACAGCTTCAGCACAAATATCTCGACGATGACACATTGATTCAACACCAGCACATCAAAGTGTAACTAAACGATGAGTCTTCATTATCCAATGATAAGACTTCTGAAGCATATGCAACATCATACATGGATGACACTAACTCATTCAATATACACTGGGAAACCTGAGGTGATTTCGTGAAACTTCATCAACGGGTTTTCGCTACATCACAATCCCCTGCATGATTGAGGAACTTTCTCTCTTCACCAATCACATCCAATATGAAAACTTTTGATGCCATCTACCGCAACAATGTCGACTCACTGACAAAGCCAGTTCGTGGTAAAGTTATGCTTTCAAGAGCATTCAGGTTGAACTCTCAGTACACCTTCATCTTACGGACGCTCAACTCATCAACTAGTTCATGAATGTAAAAGACTCACTGGATGGAGGAGCAAAGATTATATCTATAATCATGGTTCTAGCCTTTTTCGGTCTTTGGAGCAATTCCAACCATGGCATCAACATCAAATAATCTCTAAAGGAACGACATCCATGATCTCAGCATCGACAAGGATCTCTGGAGCGTAATCATTCATGGTCTCAGCACCAACAACGGTCTCAGGAGCAACATCCTCAGGGCTTCATCAACTAATCATTCTCTTATGTGTTACACATGAAGCAGACTTCTCCAAGAACTAATGATTCATATCAAGATGTGTAGACTTGATAACATGCTCACATGAAAGTCTTCCAAAAGATGGCACGATTGGTGGGCATAATCCAAAGTCTCCTCCAAGATGTTCTCATCGCCTCTACAAATGAGATACGACATGCTCCGGGCCATGGGTTTACAGAAACGTACCAATTGGTGAGGAATGGGACCATACTTCCTCAACAAAAGATGTTCGTATATGTTTCTTCTAAAACATACCAAAAGGGCGCATCAATCGGACATACGAGCTGAAAGATATGGCCTTTACCGTCAAGTCTACGGAATCTGAAAAAATTGTACGGGATTACAAATTGCAAATGCACACGCTTCTTTGGATGACCTCTACAACTCCAAATTGAGTGATTATTTTCTCATGTGATAACTCAGCCTCTTAGCTTCGAAAGTTGGGTCAAGCATCGAATTCCGACCTTGTATGAGGTCCCTACATCTTCTAGAGCGTACAACATGCAAGCAACAATTCTTATACGGTATTCATGACTTCCACAGTCGATCGGTGTCCACCAGGTCTCTTCGCTAAGTCCTTCATCAAGGTACCTCCAACTTCAACCACCTAGGTATTTACATCAATTTTTCTACCTGGTTCCTCTATCTAGGTCTCACTAGAAGAAGGAAAAACGAAAGGGAGAGACTTAACAAAATACTGAGGACTGACGGTCCACTTGTAAAGACGATCGATTTCACAATCCAAAACAGATCAAGAAATCAAGACCAGAATAAAACCTCACATCTCTTAGAAGTCCAAGGTTCAAGATATCATGGAAAGAAAACTAAAGAAAGTCATCAAAATAAGATTTCTGCTTTTCTTCATCCATCTTCTTCAACACCGCATCACTGGTGGTGAAAGAAGTGTCACCTTCCACCGTTTTCCTTATAGCATCAATCTTTTGACGAAGCCACTTCAAATTGATCAAATTGAAGCCAAGTTCTTCAGCTTTCTTCAAGTTGTACTCCCAATCAAAGAGTACATCCCGGGTGACAGTATTTATAGTTGTGATGCAGATATCATTTATAACACGCAATATGTCTTCTACTTGCCTCGTCAAGAAATAACTATGCTCCGGATCCTTGGTAACGACGATGTGCCCATACATCTTCCACGGTTTCTCGTACAAGCCTGTATATCCAATGGGAATGCTAAATCCGCCAACTAGTTCATGATACGGGAGTGAAGCATCGAACGGATGATCAAAACCAACTCCTGCACTTGGATATTCATGCACCACTATACGGTTCTCAATTACTGGAGCAGCCTCCAGGGCAACAGTTTCTTCAGTATTCTCTACTGGTGTTTCGGTTTTTCTATCACTGAAGCAGCAACAAGCTGAGTTTCCAAGACTTCAATGATAACCTTCTCATGGCCTTGAAGTTCAGAGATGGTTGTCTCTTCATCAATAACTCCAGGGCAGTTTGAGTTATCCTCATTGGTTTCAATATCCTCAACTTCGGTATTTGGCACCTAATACGAAGATTACATGAGGTTAGAGTCATTTAAGCTTGAAACCAAATGAGATCATAAAATACATCATACAAGCAATCCAACATTATCAAGATTAATCATTATACACTCAAGGAACGAGCAAATAGCATGAAAGTCATGAAAATACGTTTTACGGTAACCTCGTCTGAAGAAACTGTACTCTGCCCTGTACTAAAAGACGAACTGGGAGAAATCTACGAGGAATCTGAAGACGGATTATATACCATTCTCTTCATATGGATGTCCTATACAACGTCTCGAAATTTCATGACAATCCGATGAACTAGCAAAGAGATGTGGCTAAAACATGGAGCAACATGCCATCTGAAAAAGTTCTGAAGGTCTCCTGGAAGTTCACTATTTCGCCTTTTTCAGGATCTAAACATGCTCAAACTTCAAAGATCTTCTTTGATAAAGCTTGGAAATTTCCTGGGATTGAAGATACATATGCAAACCTCGAAAATACGACTTCGGATGAAGATTCTACAGCGTTTCTAATAAAGTCTGAAATTTTCCGGTGACGTATTTCGGCAAAGTTATCCATTAATTCACATGGATTTTCATTCATTCATTCATTCAAGAATCAGCGATATAATACTTCTTTGATGAAATTACAGGAGATATACTTACTAAGGGAGTCTCTAAATCATTTGAAGGCTCGACGATGCCAGAATCTCCGTTGACAACACCGTTATCTCCATTCGGTTCGGGATTTCGGGAATTCTCCATATTCCCATCTCCCAAAGAAGAGTGCGCTTCATCAACATGATTCTTATATACAATGATTTCTTCCTGGATTCATCAACAAAAATTATTACTATTTCATTCAAGGAGATGCCGCGATCACCTGCACGAAAGAGATATTTACATTGACTTCTTCATCAGTACTGGATTCCTGAATTGTTCGCCTGGGAACAAGTTGAAGACCGTCAATCGATGAAGAAAAGGTCTGAAAAGAAATAACAAAACCTTGGTCTCGTGATCCTAATTGCACGGGCAGGAAAAAATCATGACACAAGGAGCGCTAGCAACTCACCAAAGAAACGGCTGGGGACTGCACGTCATTTGCTAACATCCTGTAGTCCTTACTTCTGGGTGCTCCGCCCCGAAGACTTTCTTCCATTTCCGAGGAGTCTACATTGATCTGAAACCTCACTACATGATCATCGTGTGGTATAGTTGATGAAATAACCAGGTGTACAACTCAGTATGAAAGATCTCTCACCATCACTCAGAGGTCCCAGAAGTACCATTTCTTGAAGTTACACCCGCGGAGATGTCATCCCTGGAAACATCGTCTTTGAAAGTGTCATCATGGGAGTCAGTCATTCTTGCAAAGTGGCTGTGACAGATGCATAACATTCAGCACATCATTTATGCAAACGCAGGATTCAGCAAAACAACGAATCATGGAATAAAGATGCTCACATCAGCGTCTGCAAAAATGGTAACTTTCAACTCTTACATGTTTACGATTCCACTAACAGTACATGAGTTAATACTTTAAATCTTGCTCGTTCCTTCAAACCTGCTAAGACGAGCAAAATTCTGACATGATTTTCACAAAATCGTAAACAACCCACGTAAATTTTACAATGTGAACATTCACTGGTTTCTCAAAATCTGGATAGACGTCCATTCTACGATTGTGAAAACTCACATATAGACATTCTTTCACCATGTATGGTTGTCTACTTTCAACAATTGTTCAAAATCAAAACATTGATTTTACAAAATATATTTTAACGTGAAACTCACGTAAATTTGAAAAATATATCTATATATTTTTGCTCACTCGCACGAGCATCTGTCTTTGAAGCGAGAGTATATTTTCAAAGATGTCCGAAAGCTCGAAGATAAAATTTTTCATGAAGACTCATAAACAAAATTTTATTACTAACAGACGCACGTCTATCAAAAAAAAAATTCTCGTACGAGCATCCACCTTTGAAATGAGAGTTTATTCCACTTTGTGAAATCTCACATATTTAAAATATAAAATTCCGGTTTTCGTGAAATCTCATAGACGAATTTTATATCATTAGACTCAGGTCTATTTTGTTTGTTCCTTAAACTAATGAACGAACGAGCGTCTATTCATAAAACAAGTATTTGTTTTCATGGGCCCGTCCCGCGAATCCTGAGCAACCACGGACTCGTCGTCCAAACCAGCGGTTCAACACCAATTTATGCTCATCAAACGACACTCCAATCATGACATTAAAGCCTTCATAAAGTCGTGGTTTTCTCATGCTCTCTAAATCCGGTAACGTCTCAACTTACGACTAAGTTCAATTACTGGTATTGTTATTTATGGCCGGAAAATCACCATTTAATGTTGACTGAGGAACACAGCTTTCCTCAGTAAGCAGAGGACTTAATGTAGATGGTGGATTTTCGACAAGGGCTAAAATCGTGAACTCATAATTATACGAAGCTCTGATCCAGCAATCAGATGTGAGTATTGAGACACGAGTCTCTCATCGAATTCTGAACGGAGAGTACTTTCTCTCAGAGTACATGTAGATATGTAGTCTCACGACTGGACAACGGCATATCTCATAAACACTGAACACTTTCAGTGATTATTTCTATATAGTATCACGAGATGGACGGCTCCTAGACAGCTTGCTCTGCTAGTATAGAGCGATAACGTCTTCAGGAACAAACAATGAGTTTACCCTGACTATGTAAAGGATATGACTTACCGACAAGCTCATATCGGGATAATTAATGCTCCTAGACAGCTTGCTCTGCTAGTATAGAGCGACAAAGTTAATTACTCCTAATTAATATTAATTCTGCCGTGACATTCACTACTGAATTCCCAGAATAATCTATTATTGCTCCTATTCCATGGTCGAATCCACGACTGGTCCCATGGAATGGCAATAACAATTGCTCCTATTCCATGGTCGAATCCACGACTGGTCCCATGGAATGGCAATAAACAATATTTCTGATTCTATGATCGAATCCACGGCTTGGTCTCATAGAATAGCAATAACTATATTATCTCATTACTCTGATTTCATGATCGAATCCACAACTGGTCTCATAAATGGTAATAGATAAATCTTAATTACTCCGATTCTATGGTCGAATCTACAATCCCATGGAATGGTAATGCTCACTTTATTATTCTGAATTCATAGTCGAATCCTCAGCTGATCCTATGAATTAATAATAAACATCTTATTACTCAGTTTTGAGAATTATTCTTCACTGAATTCCACAATTAGTAATAAATAATCAACAACCGTGCGTCTGAGCTACGTCCAAGTAAGCCCCGATTCAAATGGTGAAAGTGTGTTCAACGACGATGCACTAATAGTCACCATACGAACGAGTATTTCAAAATACTACGAAACGATGAACCTATGCAAAATAGGGAAGAAAATAATAAATAATTAAAAATATTGACCAAGGTGCTGGGAACACGGACACACGACCTACCGACCATGCCGTGGTCGGTTCCACGCCAGTTTTATATTTTTAATACATTTTTATTATTTTCCATGACTCCTTCGTCTCGAGGAAGCTCCTCGGTTTCATGGTACTTCCATAAATCCATAACAAATAATATAAAATTAAGGAAATGAATGTGGGGCGTGACCATTGGCCAACCGGCCATGCCTTGGTCCTAGCCTGCCCCACACCCCACGGTTCTTTATTATTTTATTATTATTATTATTATTATTATTTCTCTAATTTCATGAAAAAACTCCTTGATTTCATGGTATTTTTTGCACAAATCATCATATAATAATAAAATAAAATAAAATTATGAAAACTTGTGGGACCGGGCCACTAGCCGGCCGGCCATGCCCTAGTCGGTCCCACACGCCCTTTGATTTATTATTTTATTATTATTTATCCTATTTTTCCTTGAATTCATCAAATTCCTTGATTTTATGGTATTTCTCCCAAATTAGGAAAAATTCCCTCAAATCATCAAAAATACCTAAAAATATTAAAAAATTATGAAAAACTCATGGGACCGGGCCATAGCCGGCCGGCCATGCCTACATGGTCCCACACGCCCGTGTTTTTATTATTTTAATATTTTGCTTCCATGAACTCATGAAAACTCCTTCAATTCATGGAAACTCCCTAAATTCATCAAATTTCTCAAAATTCATGAATTTTTCATAAAATCATCAAAATATTATAAAATTATGGAAAAAGCACCACAGGACCCTGGTCACGACCGGCCGACCATGTCTTGACCACGGCGGTCCCACGCCTCTCATTCCTTATTTTATAATTATTTTTCATCATCTCATGGTGTTTTCCTCAGTTTCGTCGAAACCCTAATTTTGGCATATTTTCTCGAATGGATGCTCAATTGCACGCCAGAAAATATCAAAATTCTCAGGACTGAGACGCGGACGCCTTGGGGACACGATCACGCTATCTTGACCGACCAAGATTGGCTCTTTGGCTTACAGAAGCCGGTCCCATCAAGTTTCACAGTTTTGACCTAATTTGCACAATTGCACGTATTAGGTCCAAGACTCTTCCAAACACTTTGGATTTTCATGAAGTGATCGCAAGGCGGTCACGGGACAACCCAGGGCCGGTTTCATGACTCCATGGTCGGTCCCTCGCCTCGTCATAATTAATTAGGTTTTCTCACCTAAGGCTCAGACGGGCATTTTTGAATAAATGATTAAGCCAGCATTTAATCATTCTTCCACCAACAAATCGTCAACTCTTCAGGAGTTATTCGTATTTTCTCACGTGAGCATATGGACACTACATGGTTGATCCACGGTCCCATGTAGTCGCTCCCTCCTTCATCCCATGGTTGAAATTCTGACGAACCATGAATTGATCATCAATTGATCAAATTAGGGTTTCTGAATCCAAGGATCATCATTCCAGATTCCAACCTTAATAATTTTACGACGACCTCATGGTCATTAATTTTATTAATTATGCTCGGTTCAACGACCAGTATTCTAATTAATATTTTGGTACGTTGCCAATAATCTATCAGATTAGCAACACATGCTCAGACGATCAAATATTCAACAATTCATCACATGAGCAACACTTGCTCAGATGATAATATTTTCTCAAACCAAGGGATATTGGTTCAACAATCAATATTCAACGATCCATTGAATGAGCAATATTTGCTCACCTCTATCTCATGCCATGTTCAACTCATGAGTTTCAGAACATCATGTTCAACTCAGCAACTACATGGACTCATCGTCCCATCAAACCACGAAGTCATCAATTGACTAACAAACCACGAGACGTCAATCGTGTCACTTGGGGGGATATCACTTAGGGTTTTGGTCTGGCGGTCTACGACACGTGTGTTCAAACACACGATGGAATGTGAGCAAGTCGTGCAATCAGTTGAAGGAATTCACGAGGTAGTGGGTCGAAAATCGACCAAGTCTCCACACGTTGAGCAACTGGTTTCAAACACGATCTCCACTTCCCCACTCCTTGATTCCATCAACTGTCACACTTCATGGAATCATGGTGTCTAAAATTCCAGCAATATAAATAAGTCTCTGAATCATGATTGAATCATCAGCATCAACAATAACATCAATCTCACGTCTCATCGACAACACGAGATTATCAACTCATCAATTGAGCATCTACTCTCAATTGAGCAATTTCAATCATTCAGAGCTTATCATATTCAGAATTCATACACCCACAATCTCGATCACCATTGATCTCACACATTTCTCAGCTTCCCTCCTACAGATCAATCCATCCTCTCTTGTGACCGAATTTACTCTGGAACGGCCATTGTCTTGATTTAGGCCGGAGTACTACAGATTGATCTCTCGAATCTAAAGCACCCCCTTTGCAGCGATGCATCTGTGTGGAGTTTAACATTTCGCTTGGTTCGAGGAGTCTCCTCCGTACGGTCGTCTCCTCAATTCCTTAAAAACCATAAAATCGTTTTCCCCATCTACATCAAGACGCAGGATGAAGTATTTACGCTTTTGAAAGTCCTCACGGATCAACTATCAAAGGAACCAACACGTATTCATTCTGGAGGAAACGCTGTCAACAATTCATTTTGGATCAACTGATGGTAGTAGTCCTTTTTCCAAGATTCACATTCCTATTCCTTGTGAGGAAGATGAATCTTATGGTTACGTTGAATGGAAAGGTAGCCACCAACCTAACTTGTATGCTCATGAAGATCAAGAGATGTTTCCTCAAACTCAGAAAGAAGACTCGTGGGATTTATCACGTTCTCACCAGAGTCCTTGCAAAGAAAAGGTAATTTCATTATATACATCCTTCTTGGAAAATATCAATTCCCATATTGCATCAGAAGCTGCTAAGAGATCCACCGCTGCTTTACTCAATCTATCTGAACCGTCCCAGAATGAAGAAGCTCGTAAAGATGTTCTGGAAAGCAGGCGTCCTTCCAATAAAAGATCCAACAACCAGTCAATCACTAGTGGGGGTGGAAAGAGAAGGCATCTGGGAAACATCTATCAACAACCCAAACGTGTGGCACCAGCGCAGCAGACAACTCAAACACGAAAAGCTGCGACTAAGACGACTGAACAACAACAAGAAACTGGAGAGGATGCTCTAATATTCCCGTGTCCAATTGAAGAGGTAATCGATCTCCTAGAAGCGTGGATTCAAGATGGCGTCATCAAGCTACCTCATACCAGACGTCCTCCAACCGAAGAAGAAATGGCAAATCCCAAATATTGTCGTTACCATAGGTTCGTCAATCACCCCACCAGCGATTGCAACAAATTGAAGCGCATTTGCAAAGAGAAGGTGGATGCAGGAGAACTTCAACTAAGCACTGAGGATTCCACATAGATCCTCTTCCCGTCAGGAGCTGCATGATTTCTGGGGACTCCGTCCACAAAACTGTACAGTCCACGATGAAGCATTTATGTGAGATTATGTATTTATCCAAAGCGCAGCTTCAAGACATATCTTCAGCCCTCAACCGTGTCGTATCATGCAAGCAACAATAGGCGAGCTTCCGTTAGGGAATCAGAGAGGAGCTGCTTCACCGAAAATAAAAGAGGGGAAATAATAGAAGGAGAAATAAAACTCACATATGTAAGGTATATGAAAGGAAGAAACTCATCCTTTGGGCCATAACGGCCGATCAAAGCCTTTTAATATTCGTGGTCGTGGCTAGCATCACCGCCTATGCTTGCCGAAAGGTCGTGGACGTAGCTACCACTACTTATGCTTCTTTGCTCATCTAAGATTCATGGTCATAGTTATCAAAGACCATGACCACCATCACCAAGCCTCTCCCTGCCGCGCCTGTATCCATCACTCGTCCCTGCCAAGATTTGTGCCCGTGATCATCACTCCTCCCTGTCATGGATCGTGACCGTATCCATCCAAGCTCCAACCAACCTGTTTCTTTCCCACGAAAACGCAGTATCTTCGGATCATATTCTCTTCCAAGAACCATTGTTGCTCGTTTGTTGATATCAGCCAGAGATTTACCATAACAACAACAACTACAGACAAAGGTAATCCGAACTTCTGCATATTTTATTTTCCCATGGAGGAAGTAATATAGTCACCAGTACGAAGGAAAGATGGTGATATCTTTATTATGGTAAACCCACCGACCATATAAGATAGAATAACGTAAACCACACTTGGGGACTGAGGCTCAACATGGAATCCCTTCACTGTCAAGGACCTCTTCAAGTAAGAAAAAACGGTCAACCAAGAAACTGTGACAGGGTTACCACTCTTCAAAGATGTAGCGTAAGGATATCATCACCTCCCTATATGAAAGGTGGCTGACCAACAAGGCTCAGCCATCCATAAGCGTTATTGTCAGTGAAGAGTTAAAGAGGAAAATTGCGCCTCAGCAAGCCACACATACCAACCGCATCATGCCTGCTGCATCACCTACTCAGAACTCAGTGCCGCCTACCCAAGGCCTGCATGAAGCTGCGCATCAACTACCACGTTGCCGAAAGAAATCATATTCAGTGTTTCTAGATTTCCAATTTCCAATGAAAGGGGTGCATGGGCTGCCAGAAGTTTTCAAGCAATACATACCTATCAAGTGCGACTCCTGCCCATTGATCAACAAATGACGAATCCAAAATATTGTTTCCTTCATCAATTCGTCAACCACTTTACCAGCAAATGCAATGGAAGTACATCTTTCAGGAGAAAGTAGGCTCAGGATAATTACACCTGAGGACTGCCAGCACAGGATGCCTTCACGTTCCTCAACCAGGTTATTTCTGATATCAGTATCATCACTATGAAAGCTTTACGAGCCGCATGAATTTCTCAACATGAAGTCGTACACGTGCATCAAAGACTCCAAAAGTTCGCCGTAAAGATATTTTCACATATCCGGCCACGCCGTCGGATCTAGCACACATCTACAACTCCTTGCAAGAACGCATTTTATTCCCAAACCGGTTCAAAAAGTACAACTCTAGTAACCAAACAGAAGTGTAACTGGGGACTTCTCATCGCATCCCATTCCATACAACAATCCAAGATTCAGAAGATAATTCAAAGGATGTCGCTTGGAACTAATTCCTTGAAGACTTGATAGCGGCACATCGGCAACGGAACGCCTCTCAGCTCGTCTACTTCACTCAATGGCTCCGGAAGATTTTTCCCATACAAGCATTCCAAGCATATCATCATCGCAATCAGAAAGGCAAGAATATGCCTATGAGTTAAAGGGTCAGAATAAATACAATTTCGTGCCAGTCAATGCTGAGGAGTTTAAAGAACATTTTAATTGCGACTCAGCAGTCCAAACACCAAACAACTTAAAGTCAAGGCCTCTTGCAATTGAGCGCAGTGGAGTTTGGCAAATCTTGAAATCCACTGGAGAGGCTGGATGCTTATTTTATGGATACAGAACCTTATTACACATTCCAGAGAGGATCGATAGAGTTCACTCAGTATTTGATGAAATTTCAAAACCGTAGAAGTTATACGTATAACTAAAGTTCATACTTGCAAAAAGAAGAAAGAACAAGATGTACTTACCTTGTTGTCGACGATTGGTGATGAGTGCTAAAAAGTGCATATTTCTATATATTTTTCTTGGCATTTAACTCATCTTTTGTGCATTAATTCTACATTTTATCCCATATTCTGTATTTTCATTGTTTTCAAGAATAAATATTTTTCTTAATTAATTTTGCATTTTTAGGTACTAAATAAAGCCTGGTTAACTCACGAAGCAAAAAGAGCAAAGAAACGGCAAAGACTCCCGCTAGGAGGAAGCGAAGAATGATGTTTGCAAGAGCCGGATCAACTAGAAGTGGGCTTGAAGAGGAAGAATTGTTCTTAAAGAAGATATGGGCTTGGCATACCCAAGGCCCAAAACCCTTACCCAAATCCATTTCCATTATCCATACCCATTTCCATGAGAGCCGTCAGATTGGATCCATCTCATCATCCAACGGCCATCTCATCATTGTGCATCAAAATCCAAAGCTCCTGTCAAACACCATAGTACCTAACCCCATATTGAGCCGTCAGTTTCGTTGCATCTCATCATCCAACGGTCGCTTAAAGCTTCATCCCATCGTGCCGTTCAATTACATCCAAAACTGATCATCCAGCGTCGTTCGTTCGCTGTGCATTAGACTCCGATGTACCGCTCAACACCGAATCATCAAATATCTTCTACACCAGTCGAACCAAACTCTCCCTTTCTCCCAAAACTATTTTCTCCCCGACCAGAGCTCTGCAACTCCATCTCTTCACCCCTCACCCTCTGCGCCACCATCTCCATACCCTGTCCATCACCAAAAACCCCATAAACCCATTCCCTAGTTGCCTCTCTTTCTCGTTCTTAGCACCCACACACCCTAGGTGCTACAATCAAGAGAGAGATGAAACTAGGGTTTCATCACAGTTGAAGAGGAGACCCAAATCGAGGAGTTGATCGAGCAGACAATAGCAGAAGAGAGATGGGTTCGACAGAGGAGACAAATTCAGGGCATGGGTAAGTTGAATAACCCAAAAAAATTGTCTACTGCTACTTTTTGTGTAACCCTAATTTTTCTTTTGGGTATAAATTGAAGAACTGTAACAACATTGAGTTCATGTCTGGATTAGCCAGCTTCACTCTCTAGAGGTCTGGACTAGCCAGGACCTCAATTGTCCTGTTTTGTTCCAAGTTCAATGTTATTTTCCATGTCCTGTTTATATTCAAATTTCAATTTCAGTTCAGTTTATTTCAAGTTTATGTTTAAATTCAGTAGTAGTTGCATTATGTTCTAATTCATTGTGTTAATGCTCAGTTGAAGCCTAGTGCACTGTTGAATGATGTATTGCTAGGATAGTTATCTTGTTGCCTGTTTTGCTTGTGCAATGGGAAGAAATCAGTGCTCTGGCATGCCTGTGATTGACTGTGTTGTCAAAAGACAGTCAATACTAGGGGCATATCAGTGAGCAAGCTGATTTTCCTCCCATTCTAATGTATGCATAGGATGTTCAACTCAACCTAGAAATATGTTGTTTGATTAGGACACAAAGGTGGACTCTAAGCCTTAGCTTAGACCACAATACCTTATTTCAGTCACTTACAATTTCAGTCTTATTTTGCTCCCTGCTCAACTAAATTTCTTAGCTATCTTGCTGTTTATTTCTTGTATTTTGAAGCCTGTTGTGCACTGAAATCAGTGCACAAACTCACCCCTGCCCTTGGCTCACAGCCTTGGTTCCATGCTGTTTTGTCATCTTTGCTTTGTTAACTGTTTTGGTTCTTTGCAATTGCCATATTACTTTGCCTTGCTCACTGCCATAGTGCCTTGTCTCCATTGCTAGCTTAGGAAAATTTCTTGTATGCTCCCACTCCATGTGGACTAATCCCTTGCTTACTCTCTATACTAAAATTTGGCCTTGTATACTTGCAAGTCTTTTGTGTGTCGTTTCCAAGCACACCAAGTTTTTGGCGCCGCTGCCGGGGAGTGGTGCTTGCTGCTGCTGATTTCCTTTGCTGTCCTGACCTGCAATCATTGCACTGAGTTGTCTAAGCTTCATCACTATCATTGCAGGTGCCACTGAGTTGCTGCAAAGCTGTGTTGCTGGCCACCTGAGCTGCTGCTGCTGCTGGAACCTTGGCTGCTGCTGTTGCTTTTGCTGGAGCTGGTGAACCAAGCCTGCTGCTGCCAAGCCAAAGTAACTGGGCTGCCAACTGAAGCTGCGTTTCACTGCTGGGCTTCTCTGGTGGTGGTCTGCTGGGCTTCGCCAAACTTTGCAACTGGGCTTAGCCACCTGCTGCTGCTGGGCTCTGCCTTTTTCTGTTGCTGGGCTCGTGATCTTCTGCTCCTGGGCTTCGCAGCTGATCCTCCTGGGCTCGTGTTGCTGAACCAACTCCAACTGTTGCTGGGCTTGGGCGTGAGCTGCTTAGGACGATCCTAAAGCCCAACTGGGCTAGTGCAACCAAAGGGAACAAAAGCCTAACTATGCTTCCCTCCTTAACCAAGTAAGCCTAAACCATGAGTAACCCACTTGGGCCCCATTAAATATTCAATTTGGGTATGTAATAATTAATTTATTTTTAATTTGGGCTTGTAATAATTATTTTTATTTTTATTTTCTTTTATTT
The DNA here is from genome assembly GCF_003573695.1 of Papaver somniferum. NCBI lineage: Eukaryota > Viridiplantae > Streptophyta > Magnoliopsida > Ranunculales > Papaveraceae > Papaver > Papaver somniferum. The sequence continues at coordinate 183,250,328 of NC_039364.1, read as the reverse complement.
TCTTTTATTTTTCTTTTATGGGCTTGTAATTATTTATTGTTGTTTTTATTTTCTTTTGTGGGGTGTGATAATTTATGCTAGGCTAAGTTCAAAAAAAAAATAAAAAAAAATAAAAAAAATTTGCTCCTTATTTCAAAAACCAAAATTTTCCCAAAAATCCAAACCCATTAAAACCAAATATTTTTCCCAAAAATCCAAACCCATTAAAACCAAATAGTGGGCTTTGTGTCTTTTCAATATGGGCCAACCTCGTGCTCTCCATGAATACATGTATCCGACAATAAAAATTCCATTATCATGTATTGTATTACCTCAAACCAATAACCCTTTTAAAATAAATGCAAGCATGATACAAATACTTCCTATATTTCGAGGGTTCGATTCTGAGAACCCCTATACTCATGTAAGAGAGTTTGAACAAATTTGTCGGACTATGCAACCTGATCATATGTCCGAAGACTCTCTGAAATTGCGTTTGTTTACATTTTCTCTAAAGGAAAGGGCCAAAACATGGTTTTACGGTTTGAGACCACAATCAATCAACACTTGGGACCAACTCACAGATCTATTTTTCAAAAAATTCTTTCCATATCATAGGACCATCGCTATTCGTCAAAGTATCAATTGTTTTGTCCAATTGGATGAGGAAACTGTTTTTCACTATTTTGAACGTTTTAATGATTTGTTGAGCGAATGTCCGCACCATGGATTTGAGAAGTGGAGACTTGTCGTCATCCTCTATGAGGGACTAGACTTTAAATCTCGAACCATGGTTGAGTCTATGTGTAATGGTAAATTTCTTGATAAATCTGTGGATGATGCATGGAAATTTTTAGCTGAGATTGCAGAGAAAACCCATCAATGGGAATCTGTTAGGGAAACAGGGACAACACCACATGGTATGAGTCACCCCCATGAGTTAGAGTCTTATTCTTGTCATAGCTCCGACCTTAGGATTGAAAATTATCCTAGATTGCAAAATCCCTATCATGATGATGATGATGATGATGATGATGTTATGTTAGAAGAACATGTCTATACTGAAAATGTTATGGAACCTTTGGGTTCAAATACATTAGGCTTTTCTGCCTCGACCTTCATGAATGATGTTTCTTCTAGTATTCCATATACATGTGATGTTGATACTGATTTTGAGCATGTGCATCTGTCCTATGAAGATGACTTAGGTAATATAGAATCTTCTGTTGACACTAATATGCATGAAAATATAATTGTTGTGTCTGATTCTCTACCTGGGTCACGTTGTGATGTTTCCACTGATTTGCCGATGCATGAGAATAATTCTTCTGATGATGTTGATGATTCTGATTTGTGTGAGCATGGTGAGCATGTTGTGACACTTGTAGAAGACTTAGGAGATGTTGATGTGATTAATAATGATGTGCCTATCTTCCTACATAAGTCACAATCCGATGGCCTTCCACCCAACCTAGATTTGGTTTGTACCCATATTGTCAAACCGACTTTACTGAGAGTCCCTAATCTAGGTTTGGAACTGTGTACTTCCCAAGTCCTCTTGGACCATTTTGCATTTAAATATAATATCTTTGAGGAACCACAGTTGGAAATTGCATGTTTGCCCGTCCATAGCAAAGTACACTTTGAGTTAGATCTTGTGCATGATGAACCCCCAAAACTGCGCGATTTTGTTTTCAAAATTATATCTTCTGTAAAATCCAGGTTTGGGGGTAGCTCATTTGGTTTCACAGCTTCACGTGCTTTTCTTTCATGTGTGAAGTTGTTGAAACCTCTACACTTTGTCTTTTGGGTTGATCCTCAACTCTTTAGATTGTTAGTGTATGGTGAATTTTTGTATATAATCCAGTAGATAAAATTTCTTAAAAACCTTTTTGTTCCTTTTGTATATATTTTGCTAATCCAATATGATCTCGGCTGACATATGTTGGATTCTTGCCTTGAATAACGGAGTTCTAATATTGCTTTCGCCGAAATCGGGTATTCTCTTTCCTTTTTCTCTACTCAACATGATCCTCTTCATATGTTGTATTATAATTTTGTTCATATTTTGAAACATTGAGGACAATGTTTAGTTTAAGTTTGGGGGTGAAAAGTAGATACTTTGATAATATGCCATAATTGAAAACAAGAACTCCTTCTTTTTGAAAAAAAATGAAAATAAAAAATTAAAAAATTGAAGAAAAAAAAACATAAAAATGGAGCTCATTTACCTTGAAATGTTGACTCTTGTGCAAATATGTAATTATTAGGAGTCTTAGTCTAGATATTTAGGCACCCTGATTCTAGCACAATTCACATAGTGATAAGAAATTTGCACGCGCATGATCTACCAATACATGTATAGCCTCGATCTTCAAGGTGTTTGATAGGAAGTCACGATTGCCAATCACTTTAGAATACTGAACGAAACTTGACTAGCTTGTTCTTTGGTTGGTTGGGATAGAAGGTGGAGGTTACATTAAGAAAGACAACCATCGAATTTAACTGGGTGCATCAAAAAGGGCTACCTCTTGCAAAGTGTCATGTAATCTTTTGTTTCCTTTTGTATATGTATCAAAAGTGTTTCCTTTTCAAAAAAAAAAAAAAAAAAAAATGAAAAAAATGAAAAAATCAATCAAGTATTTATCAATTCCATCTTCTCTTGTTCCAAAAATAAAAGAGAGTAGTCAATGTAAATAAGAGTCATGTAAAGAGTCATTTTGTTGTTTCATTGTAATAAGCAAGGAGGGTGTATGCCATTGATGTACAACGCGAGTAATTTTGAAATACCTCCAACTCATTCACAATTCTCGTAAAGTCCGGACAGCTAGCTAGATTTCGACCTTGGTTCTTAGCCTGAGAAACTATCTCTTGGTGATTAGTAGTCATAACTTCAGATCTTTCTTTACACATGTGTAGATACACTTTACACTCTTATCACATGTCTTTTTTTGTTATCAGTGCTAGGATTGTGCCTTTGATAGCTAGATTGACATCTCCATTTTGCTGTGAGCTTCTACTGACTTGCATATGTCACATTAGATGGAATCTGAGCTTATATTTTGACCTAGAACTTTGTAGGTACGTTCTAAGCAAACCTTCACGAGACTTCAACTCGTCCACTAGGGACACTTAGTGGTTTAAAAGGCTTATTGCATTCGCTAAATGCAATCGAGAGACCAGCGACAGTGGTATAGGTAGGATTTCCTTAGTTTTGTTTTACTTGAGGACAAGTAAAATTCAGGTTTGGGGGTATTTGATGAGTGCTAAAAAGTGCATATTTCTATATATTTTTCTTGGCATTTAACTCATCTTTTGTGCATTAATTCTACATTTTATCCCATATTCTGTATTTTCATTGTTTTCAAGAATAAATATTTTTCTTAATTAATTTTGCATTTTTAGGTACTAAATAAAGCCTGGTTAACTCACGAAGCAAAAAGAGCAAAGAAACGGCAAAGACTCCCGCTAGGAGGAAGCGAAGAATGATGTTTGCAAGAGCCGGATCAACTAGAAGTGGGCTTGAAGAGGAAGAATTGTTCTTAAAGAAGATATGGGCTTGACATACCCAAGGCCCAAAACCCTTACCCAAATCCATTTCCATTATCCATACCCATTTCCATGAGAGCCGTCAGATTGGATCCATCTCATCATCCAACGGCCATCTCATCATTGTGCATCAAAATCCAAAGCTCCTGTCAAACACCATAGTACCTAACCCCATCTTGAGCCGTCAGTTTCGTTGCATCTCATCATCCAACGGTCGCTTAAAGCTTCATCCCATCGTGCCGTTCAATTACATCCAAAACTGATCATCCAGCGTCGTTCGTTCGCTGTGCATCAGACTCCGATGTACCGCTCAACACCGAATCATCAAATATCTTCTACACCAGTCGAACCAAACTCTCCCTTTCTCCCAAAACTATTTTCTCCCCGACCAGAGCTCTGCAACTCCATCTCTTCACCCCTCACCCTCTGCGCCACCATCTCCATACCCTGTCCATCACCAAAAACCCCATAAACCCATTCCCTAGTTGCCTCTCTTTCTCGTTCTTAGCACCCACACACCCTAGGTGCTACAATCAAGAGAGAGATGAAACTAGGGTTTCATCACAGTTGAAGAGGAGACCCAAATCGAGGAGTTGATCGAGCAGACAATAGCAGAAGAGAGATGGGTTCGACAGAGGAGACAAATTCAGGGCATGGGTAAGTTGAATAACCCAAAAAAATTGTCTACTGCTACTTTTTGTGTAACCCTAATTTTTCTTTTGGGTATAAATTGAAGAACTGTAACAACATTGAGTTCATGTTTGGATTAGCCAGCTTCACTTTCTAGAGGTCTGGACTAGCCAGGACCTCAATTGTCCTGTTTTGTTCTAAGTTCAATGTTATTTTCCATGTCCTGTTTATATTCAAATTTCAATTTTAGTTCAGTTTATTTCAAGTTTATGTTTAAATTCAGTAGTAGTTGCATTATGTTCTAATTCATTGTGTTAAGGCTCAGTTGAAGCCTAGTGCACTGTTGAATGATGTATTGCTAGGATAGTTATCTTGTTGCCTGTTTTGCTTGTGCAATGGGAAGAAATCAGTGCTCTGGTATGCCTGTGATTGACTGTGCTGTCAAAAGACAGTCAATACTAGGGGCATATCAGTGAGCAAGCTGATTTTCCTCCCATTCTAATATATGCATAGGATGTTCAACTCAACCTAGAAATATGTTGTTTGATTAGGACACAAAGGTGGACTCTAAGCCTTAGCTTAGACCACAATACCTTATTTCAGTCACTTACAATTTCAGTCTTATTTTGCTCCCTGCTCAACTAAATTTCTTAGCTATCTTGCTGTTTATTTCTTGTATTTTGAAGCCTGTTGTGCACTGAAATCAGTGCACAAACTCACCCCTGCCCTTGGCTCACAGCCTTGGTTCCATGCTGTTTTGTCATCTTTGCTTTGTTAACTGTTTTGGTTCTTTGCAATTGCCATATTACTTTGCCTTGCTCACTGCCATAGTGCCTTGTCTCCATTGCTAGCTTAGGAAAATTTCTTGTATGCTCCCACTCCCTGTGGACTAATCCCTTGCTTACTCTCTATACTAAAACTTGGCCTTGTATACTTGCAAGTCTTTTGTGTGTCGTTCCCAAGCACACCAATTGGCACGCTCGTGATGGAGCTGCTAATAGTGACGAAGAGGAGACGGTAGATGCAGACGAAATCACGCAGCCAGACGAGCAACAAAAACAGAAGAGGGTCGATACCCCTTTTATACGAACAGAGTTTCCAGAGTTCGAACAGAAGAAGGATTCTTGCTCCATGGACGGGAACAGATGACTGGGCCCAAAACACTCATACCCCATAGCCGAGCTAGCAACACGCTACTACAAAGACTATGTGCCGCCCAGTCCTGTTGCTAAAGGCCGACTGGAATTTTCCTGGTAATATCTACCTGCTTCGTCTTTTGAAATTTAATTTCGTCTGTCACCATCTAATTCTTACCCCGCAACGATGTCATTTTTACGTGCTAAGCAGGGGACTTAATATTGACGGTGGTTTTTAGTATAAGGCAAAAACTGTAAAACTCTGTCTACCTGACCCGGCATCAGAAGTAGTAGACCTTGATATGTCTATATTCTGCAAGGAATTTGAAGTTTATATCAGAATCTGTTGAGTGCCTATGTCTCTCTTCATATTATATTGAAACTCAAGCTCCTAGATGAATTGTTCACTAATATAGAGCCTAATGAGTATTTAAGCTCCTAACTGCATTACTCACTAATGCGGAAGCCTGCGGAGTATTCATTCTATGCTATGTTCCCCAGTCGAACTCTTGATTTTGACATGACATGACAATTAATGTTCGCTCGCAACTGAGTAGCATGAATTTCCCGAAGTGTCAGGATTACGATATGCATGCAAATACTCAATTAGAGGCACGCAAAGTTATGCTGCCCTCTGAAACATAATTAGTGATTTTGTATGAACACACAAAATTCACCAGAAATTGATTGATTTTGTGTCAGCTCGCAAAATTCAATCTTTCTAACCTAATTTTATTAATTTACAAAATTACGTTTTTTGCTCCTTGCGTGATATTTTGAACCCTATTGGTCGAAACTAAACCTAGGCAAACTAGGAAATTGATTCATCATGGAGCTAGTAGGAGTAAGATCCTACCAAAAATCAGAAAACAAGAAATAAGGAGGAACTGCGGAAAGTAAGAGAAACGGTAAAAAGAGGCGTGGTCTTGCCACTTGGCCGACCGATTTGCTTCAGCAGGCGCCACCTGTGGACGGCTAGGCCACACTCCATGTTGCTGCTTGCCGGACCCTTTCCTATCGACCAATCAGATTGCTTTAAATTCACCACATGCACTTTTAATAAAGTTAGAAGTTGGCTGGTCGATACACCTAATTCCTTAAGTAATTTAATATAGGCTTCCTATGTCAGTCTTAAAACGATCACGGCCGTACATTTTGGCCACCTGATTTTTCAAGTCTAGCCACTTCTTAACACGGTCGGACAAGCACCACCATGCACACCGGCGGGCCCATTAATGCATTGTCCAAACCGAATCCTTCCAGCTCGCTAAAAAATCCACTAACCGATTGCTCAAAGTTAGTTGGCCGCGCGACTTGCAAAACCCTAATTTTTGGCATTACATTACTGCCGCAAAACGATCTCGTCCGTCCAACCTCGCTAGTCGAATTGACTGGCCTAGATTTAATTCCGATCGGTGGACAAGGCGCGGATACACTCACTAGCGGCCATACTATAGCGTTGGCTGGTCGAATGATTCACAGCATGCCGTCAACATCAAAAACCATTGTCCCAAAATGGGTTGGCCACATGGCTTTTAAAAGCTAAATTAAATAACCGACAACCATTAACTTCCTCAAATCATCTCGACCGCCCAACTTCGCCAGTCGAATCGGCCAGTCAAACTCCTATTCTAGGCGTTCAACAAGATGTGGCCATGATCACTGGCCACCCCTCTTCCATGAGGAACAATCGGCCAAGACGCGGCCTTCCCATATGGCTCCTAAACGATTGCCCAAAGATGGCTGGACGCGCTCGTTATAAAAATCTTAAATAAATTAGCGACAACCAATAACTGACGCAAATTATCTCAACCATCCAATTTGGCTAGCCAATTTAACCGGTCTAGATTTAACTTGGACCGAGCAATACGATGTCAAAATGGCTACCATCCATCACTCTCCTATAGGGACCGACCTGCCTACCTTTGGCGTGCATAAATAGCTCCCAGCAGCTTCCTGAAAGTGGTCGTTCATGCTCCTTTTAAGACACTAGGTCCCGCGACCAGCCAAGACAGGCTCAATACAACGATGCTTCACACGCATCGATTATTTTGAGTTGCTTGCTTAAAAGCGATGCTATACATGCATCGAATGCATACGATATTTATGAGTATTGGTTTCACAAATAACTTAGTTATTTAACCTAATACTGTCACATGCTATTCTTTGCGGCAAGTCTCATGACTTGACTCATCACACATGACTACCCGCAACCTAGCTTGCGCGTGATTGGTCAGAATAATTAGGCAAGACCCACTTAGCAACTTGCAACATATTTTCTATAAGATACTCGAGACATAAAACATGTTACAAACTGGGGGATGTTCATCAGGGTATTGGTCTGGCGGTTTACAGCGTGCGGCATGCAACATGCCCATTATGAGAAAGTGTCAGGAAAGGTGGACAGTTAGTGGAAACAGAGAAGTAGTGAGTCTAAACTGGCCAGTCTTCCTTTAAACGACCCCACTTCTCCATCAATCAACTACTCCCACTTCCTATGAGATCAGGGTGCGTGCAACTATGACTATATAGATAGGTTTTTCAACCTATTTCAACCAACAACGGTTATCAACACAGTATCCAGAAAAAACACACACCAAGAACTGATAGCTTGCGTTTTGCAAGCCAGTTCCATATTCTGATACAAGTCATAAAATATCCACACCTTCAGAGTTAACCATTCTGATCTCAAAACCTTCTTTGCTTCCCTCCCTAAGATCAACCCTTCTCCTTCATTTTGTGACCGAAGCAAGACTGGAACGGCCATTTCTTGGTTTAGGCCAGGAATGTACAGATTTATCTCTCGAATCTAAAGTACTCATGTGTAATGCATTTGTTTAGGGCTTAGATTCGTTTCTCGGCAGCACACCCAAATTTACCATTTCCAGCAGAATCAGTTTTTACCCCAAAACACCATCAATATTTGCATAATGACATAAAAGGCTTAACTTTTGTATTCAAAAGTTCATTCTATCTTTTATCAGTACTCTCATACCGACATATAATAGAGTTAACTTCTGAACAAGTATGGGACAGTCAAGGTTCACGGACGTAAACAACATATCCCATAACAATTTACAATATATAAAACCATAAAGATTAATACTGCAAAAATCATCTTCCAAATAACTTAGAATTTAAATAAATAAATCTAAAAAAATTGCAAGATGAAAAACGTTGGCAATATCTATGTGTATTCACAATAATGGCTATTCCAAACCCTAGTTATTCTTCTTGAAACACAAGAATAAATTCTCATAAGAAGTTTCCTAGAAAAAATCAAAAACAAACTCGTAATGCACATACAAGATCATTTGTCCTTAGAGGGTAGAATCAATCTTTTTCGCACGGATTTACACCAAGAATAGCTACCAAAGGTATATACAAGATTTTCTTAACAAAGAAGAACATACAAAGTCATAAACGACCATGCATTATAGTTCACATAAGATGATTGTGAACATTCAAGAATCACATAGCAATGCGACCCATTCTTGAACTTTCTTCTTTGTGATTCACCAACAACATTCTTGTAAAAGCTACAAATGAGCTTAGAAGAGTAGTACTCCAAGAATCCAAGTTCCCAAGTCCAAGAGAATTGGAACAAGTACGACGAAACGAAGCAAAACACTCAAAAAAAGAGACGGGTAACTCATCCAAATTCAAGAATTCTCAACTCCATTTTGAAGATAATTCAAAGAGGAAGAGAATGCAAAATAAATGAGGTCATTCCGAGTTCGGACGAAGAAGTTACGGCCAAAAAAAGTTTACCGAATATCGACGTCTACAAGCAAGTATGCATACCGGTTTGCAAACGAATTTTCATGACCTGAAGCAGTATGCAAACGGGTATGCGTACTAAAATCCCTAGATTTTGATTTTAAATGATGGTATGCATACCTGGTATGTGTACCATGAAGTTCAAACATCCTGAACTACTATTTTCAAACCTAAACATTTAAGAACCTTAAATACAGATCAAGTTAGGTGGAAATGAACGATCAGCAAGGTATATGGATCATTATAAGCACTCTAATCAAATAAAAACACAAATCTTGCTCAAGTTTATAGACATACCTTTTTAGAAGAATCCGATCGAATTCTACAGCCTTACCGAACATAATCTGTGCGCCCCAACTCTTGTGCTTCCCTCACCGTATACATAGCAGGGAAATTCTTGGTGAGGATGCACTTCCAACACTATCAAGTTTTGTTGAGGTGAACAATTTCTTGCTCACCATGGCACCAAGAAAGAGTTTCTTTCCAACTACTCTCACATCTTACAGTATTGAGAGAAACCCAAGGAACTGTTTTTATAAGTTTTTCAAAGAACTTCCAGAGAGCACAAAAAAGTTTGTGTTTCTGATTTCTTATTTTACACCTTACAAGAAACAGTTTATGCAGATAATTTTCAATATCGCATAGGAAAACTCTTTTGATAAAAAGAGACATCCTAATTTCTTCATAAGAAGGGACAATACTATTATCTTGGTAAGATGTATCAGGAATTGACCAATGAATTGATTCATGCTTAGAGGTGGTATAGTCAAAAGACTTAGACTTAAAATCTTCTTGTAAACCGTTTAGTTTTCTACAACTAGTTGGATTACATAGAGGAAGAGCATTGCTCTCACAGATTTGTAAATCAATGTCAACCTCAACACGAATATTATTCATCATGACTAGATTTAGCTTATCAAGAGATTCTTGTTCTTTCTGGAGGTATAACTCAACATCAAGAGATAAGCTTTCTAGTTTCTTTTTTAAGCCCTGAAAACACTTCAAGGGATTTTAAACTTGGTGGAGGTTTAGATAGAATTTCTTCTATTGATTTCATCAAATCAGTCATCGAAGAGAATTCAAAAATCCATGGATCTGGAGGTGCGTTCATAGAGATAGCACTTCTGTCCATAGAGTCAGATTGCTACAAACACAGACTTATGAGGTCTTAAACGTGTTTGCCTGCTCTGATACCAATTAAAAAAGTGGGGGTCTAACAACCTCACCCAATATTTTGCTTAGCAATCTGTATAGACTAACTCCAATATACTTACAAGAGAATCAACTAGACAGTTAGACTCAATCTTAAGAAAAGTATATTAAAGAGTTATATCTCAATCTCTCAATTCAATCCGCAATCAAACAAATAATAATTTGTGAGCCCGATTGAATATAAGAGAGATAACTTGAACGGTACCAAAAACCAATGTTCAAGGATCAATCAATTTCAATCAACAACCAAAGGTTGGATTTACCAATTGATCTATTCAACGCACAACCTGTGTGATATTTCAATTATATAAAAAAATATAATGCGGAAAAGAAATAACACAGACACCAAAAGTTTTGTTAACGAGGAAACCGTAAATACAGAAAAACCCCGGGACCTAGTCCAGATTGAACACCACATTGTATTAAGCCGCTACAGACACTAGCCTACTACAAATTAACTTCAGTCTGGACTGTAGTTGAACCGTAATCAATCTCACTATGATTCAAGGTACAGTTGCGTTCCTTACGTCTATGATCCCAGCAGGATACTACGCACTTGATTCCCTTAGTTGATCTCACCCACAACTAAGAGTTGCTACGAACCAAAGTCAAGACTTGATAAACAAATCTATCTCACACAGAAAAGTATATAGGAATAGATAAATCTGTCTCCCACAGAAATACCTACGAGTTTTGTTCCGTCTTTTGATAAATCAAGGTGAACATGAACCAATTGATATACCGGACTTATATTCCTGAAGAACAACCAAGAAATATCAATCACCTCACAATAATCTTAATCGATTAACAAAACAAGATATTGTGAAATCACAAACGATGAGAAGGTTCTTGTGACTACTTTTCTATCTTGCCTATCGGAGATATAAATCTCAAGCCAATCTTACGATTGTACTCGATCACGATAGAAACAGCAAGATCAGATCACGCAATTACAGAGAAGATAGTTGGGTCTGGCTTCACAATCCCAATGAAGTCTTCAAGTCGTTAACCTACAAGGTTTCATAAAAACCTAAGGTTAAAGGAGAATCGACTCTAGCTTATATAACTAGTATCACACATGAGGTGTGGGGATTAGGTTTCCCACTTGCTAGAGTTCTCCTTTATATAGATTTAAAATCAGGGTTTGCAATCTAAGTTACCTTGGTAACAAAGCATTCAATATTCACCATTAGATGAAAACCTGGTTAGATTCAAGCTAATATCTTTCAACCGTTAGATCGAACTTAGCTTGTTATACACAAATGAAATGTAACTTCATTTAGGTTTGAGTAATCGTACCTAAACGTGTACTCTTAGTTGGTTCAACAATAGTTAACCAATGGTTAGCCATATGAGCACTTTCATATCAACCTTATTCATCTTCACCATAACTAGTTCAAATGACTCAAATGAACTATGTAGAGAGTTGTTCAATTTCTTAGATTTTATAGAAGTATACAAGACACAGTCGAAACAAAATCGGTTTTGATTCACTCGAATAGATTCATGAACATTATAGCCACGGTTTGCAAAGATTGCATTCCTTATTATATAAATGGTTTAGTTCATGAACAAACTGATGTTAGAAAGTAACCTATCTAAGTATGCAAACGGGTACGCGTACTTAAGTAATCAGATTGAGTTTGTTTTTCACTTTCAAACTCCAGTAGAAATTCACGGACGTGAACTTCCCGCCAGTATGCGTACATGTACGCATACTCACCCGGATTTCCAACAACCGCCAGTACGCGTACTGGTACGCATACTTTGGGTTCCCGGTTTTGGACTTTTTTACAAATGTGAGAACACACTATGTTTATATCCAAAGATGGTTACATGTTTTAAACTCTCGTTTCAATCATTGAAACTTTCTTAGAGGATGTTATATAGTTTTTATTCACAAACTATTTTTCATCAAAGCGATTTTCAAGTTATTGAAATAATCAACATGACTTTCGTTACGAGTTAAGATGAACTTGGCTAAAGCTAAAGCTTACCAACACATATTTCGAGAAATAGATAAGCGATATAAACTCGGCTCGAAATAGCAAATGTGTATAATCGAAGTCTATATAGCAATACGACTTTTGTCTCAGAATATGAGATATAATAGATAGACTTTTGAGTGATAGATAAGTTCAAATCTCCACATACCTTTTGTTGATGAAGTTCCACAAGTTCTTTGAGTAGTTCTTCGTCTTCAATCGACGAACGTCGTGGAGTCTAGAATTCAACTACACTTACTATCCTAATATGAGACTTGGCTATAAGTAGACTAGAAATCAAGACTTATAGTTTTGGCAACTAAACTTGACAAACAAGCTTGAGATAGCAACGCTTGCGAGTTCGACCGAGCAGTGCTCTAACAGACTGATTCAGTTAACGTCTTGCAAGATTGCGAATACTCAAAAGTTAAAAATGTTACCACATCGTTAACTCATGATCCAGGAGTTAAGGAGATCAATAGTACATTCGATTCCAACTCTGATGTCAAAAAAGATGCTGAAAAAGAGTTGGTAAAACTCCTAAAGCCTATCAGATCTCTGTTTGCTAGAATATTATCATTAAAGACAGTATAATCTTCTTAGACAAGAGATCATAGAAAAACACATACAACTAAATATTCTAGCCAAGGAGAATATGGATCTCACTGTCAAAGTAGAAGCTCTTGATAAATATCTTACTCAAGAATAAGAGGTTCATTCTAAGACTCTGACTAATGACTCTGCTATAATTTCTTCTAATGAAGAAACTAAAAGTCCTTGCTCGACTTTTACAGACCGTGATGACAAGACTTGTTTGATCACATGTGAAACAGATCATGTGATAGAAGTAGTTTGCTTAACTACATCAAATCAGAAAAGAATGAAAAATCTCCGTCTACAACTACTAATGATCAAACGAAATCTAGTCCAAAGGAAACTTTGAATCGGTTCCGTAAAAAGGATCATAAGAAATATAGCTTTCAGTCACTTGACAAGAAACTTGTACTTCTTCAAAATACTCTTGTGAAAATGTTAAAGGAAGTATCTTGTCTTAAAAAGTTCCTTAAAAAACTGAAATATCATTCCTCAGTAGAAAGACAGAATATACCCCAAACTGATAAAATCAACTCAAAAGGTTCAGATGAAAGAGTTGATAATCACTTATGGAAAAAGGTTCCACCTCACTCATGTCGGAAAAGTCTCTGTCTGCATGAAGGTAGTTTACCTATTGAAAATTTCCAGAAGAAATGGAAGGATATAATTTCTGTTAAGAGAAACAATCAAAGATGGATTCAGAAAAATCTGATAATTGTTTCTGACGATCAAACTGATGTACATAATAAGGAAATACTTAAAATGAGAAGATCATATGAAAATCTCGTTAACAGAATTAAAAGAGATTTATCTATCTCTGAAGATTCTCACATCAGTTCATTTTTTCCTCATGATCAAACTTGTATCACAAGGAAAGATCAACTTCTTGGGAGAAAATATTTGGGCAGAAACCTCCAAAGAGGAACATGAACTATGGTTCTGATACTCGTTGTAAGCATGACAAGGGTTATTCCGATAAAACTTAGTTGTATGGAGTTTGTGCACCCTTATCCAGATTTGTGCTCATAATTTTCAGGATGAGGAAGCACATAAATCGAGAGCACATGTATTGTGTTTTTATCAGGAAAAAATTATGACAAAAATGTCAACTGCGAATCCATATTGTCTAAAAAGGAGATGCTTCATGTTAACACCGATCTTCGGTATTAGGGTTTTAATTAAAATTTTCGGATTTTAATGTTACCTTTGATGTTCCTAGCATGAGGGTTTCAAATAATATCTCATGGGAATAAAATATATACTCAGTATATTTTCTAGGAAGCTCTTTGGTATTTTTGGTCCGAAGGTTATTTTCTTCTAATAAAATTCCCTATTGCTTGTATTAAGAAACCTTGATTAATTTTTATTTAAACCTTTGAGCATGCCTCCAATAACTCGCAGTATTACAAAGGATAATAAGAAGGAAGTTCTTAAAGTTGAGAATTGTCTGGGAATCAACACAGAAAAGAAGAAGAAGATTATCTCAAAAATCATGTCTGATTATGAATCTGATAGTTCTAATGGATCTCAAGATGAGTTGTGTCTTATGGCTTTCAACTTTCAAGATCCGAAAGAAACCAAGTGGATACATGCTGATATAGTATGGTATACTTTATCAATGGTTTTGAAAAACTAAGAACCAATCTCATAATAACGGTTCGAAATCAAGATTGGCTGAAAGAAAGAATCTTTCAAGTTTGACCAAGTTCGACTGACGAGTGCTCTAACAATTGCTATCTCAAGCTTGTTTGTCAATTTTAATTGATCAAAACTATATACTTTATTTCTAGTCTACTTATAGCTATGTCTCAGATTAGGATAGAACTGTGTAGTTGAGATTTAGACTTCACGGCGTTCACCAATTGAAGAAGAAGATCTACTAAAGAGCTTGGAGGAACTTCATCAACAAAAGGTATGTGGAGACTAAAACTTATTTATCACTCAGAAGTCTATTCTATTTTATTTCTAAAGAGACTAATTCGTATAACTATATAGAATTTTACATTATACAATTTAATATTTCGAGACGAGTTTATCTTGTTTATCTATTTCTCGATATATGTGTTGGAAGCTTTTAGCTTTAGGTAAGTTCATCGTATACTTGACGAGTTTAGTTGGAGACAATTTATTTATTGGAAACTAAATGTTAAGTCAAAGATCATGTGAAAATTACCTTGAACATATTACATGATTTGTGTGAGACAGTCATTTGATGTTAACTTGGGAAGTTTCGTATTTATCGATTAACCACTTGAAAACTACTTGAAGCTAGTGGTATGTAAGACTACCATTGTCGTCTTCCAAGGATGTTTCGATGATTAAATGAGAGTTTTAGAAGTTCAATAATAGTTGATAAATCCGACCTTGTTTGTTGGATAAAACTTGATTGACACTTGGACATTGGTCTTTGGTACCGTCCAAGTTATTCTCACATCAATCAGGCTCACGGATTCCTATCTGTTCGATTTGCTAGTTGTATTGGGAAAGAGATAAAGCTCTTTGATATATTTCTTGATTGAGTCTCACTTTTAAGTTGGTGCTCTTGGAATTATATTGGAATTTAGTCTATACAGATTGTTGAACGAAATATTGGGTGTGGTTGTTATACCCCCGCGTTTTCAATTGGTATCAGAGAAGGAAAACACGCTAAGACCTCATAAGTCTGTGTTTGTAGAAATCTAACTCTATGGACAGAAGTGTTATCTCAGACAAACGTATCACCAGGAATAAAAGTTCTGTTTTTATGGAATCTATTAAAGAGAAATACTTGTCTAGTCTCGCATATAGATGAACGTCATGTTCCCATGAAATATGCAAGTATTGATAAGTATTATCCTTTTATCTTACTAATGAGTCTGACTCTGAAGTAGAAAGGGAAGCAGCCAAAGAAAGTGCAGTAATTCTAAGATAGACTAGAATTCAATCCACTGAAGTTATTAGGCTGAAACACAAGGTCAATATACTTATTGGTATGGTTAAATATCGTGACTCTCAATTAAAGATTCTCCATGAGGAAAAAGCCGAAGTGAGATTGTCGAGAAATTTACCCGAGGCCAAACTTGAGGAGAATGCTTTAAAGATTAAACAGATATTGAGTAAATACTTTATTCAATGCAAGGTTTGTTCTGAAGTGTCCATTATACCTATTGCTTCTGACACAACTGAGATGTTAGAAAACGTGACTACTTCTAATCGTGTTTCTCTGACAAAATCAGTTTCAGAAGCTAAGCTGCGATCCCTTCCTATTAGTAAAGATGTGTTTACAAATTCCTCTAATCAAGGAATTATTGTATCTCACGGAAGGAATAAAACTTCTAATGATTATGTTAAACCTACTCACTCTAATCGCTCCGGTGATCAGAAATTGTGTTTCTATTGTGACACAAAGGAACATGTTCGACGGAAGTGCAAATTAAGGTTGGATGATAATTATATTGGTCAACTCCAACACACACCTTAGATTTAATACTCAAAGGTGTAACTGATATTCATATGTCTAAACCAATTGTCTTTAGGACTCACCCTGTGAAACATTCCAGAAAGATCTTTTCAATTTTCTCTTCTAATGTCCGAACCTGTAATAGTATCTTTAACATGAAATGCTCAAGGAAGCTTCAGAAGACCTTTCCCAAACTGGGGTTGGGGATGATTTTCAAGGTGTGAAAAAGGTACAGAAGAGGCCAATCACAATGGAGCTACGGAAGATAATATAAATCTTATAATTGAAGGATATAAAAATCTCATCGACAGACTGTCAAACTCCACCACACAAACTTTTTCAGGTAAGGGTTCTAACGTTGTCTCATATTTTGATGATAGTAAGTTCTATGATGATTTTTCACACCATAGAAGGAATCTTCCAAAAAGAAGAGTTAAAAAATGGTTTAAACATGTGTATAATCCATTTGATGAGCATAATGTTCATTCTTGTTATTAGAACACGGCTCGGTCGAACTCGCAAGCGTTGCTATCTCAAACTTGTTTGTCAAGTTTATTTGTCAAAACTATAAGTCTTGATTTCTAATCTACTTATAGCTATGTCCCAGATTAGGATAGAATGTGTAGTTGAGCTTTAGACTTCACGACGTTCATCGATTAAAGACGAAGAACTACTAAGGGAAGCTTGTGGAACTTCATCAACAAAAGGTATGTGGAGACTTGAACTCATCTATCACTCAGAAGTATATTTCTATTCTATATCCTATTGAGACAAAAGTCGTATAGCTATATAGACTTTACATCATACACATTTGATATTTCAAGCTGAGTTTAACTCGCTTACATATTTCTCGAAATATGTGTTGGTAAGCTTTCGCTTTAACCAAGTTCATCTTTTATTCTTGACGAAAGTTAAAAGATGATCATGTGAAAATCGCCTGGTAACATCTTACATGATTTGTGTGAGACAGTCATTTGATGTAGACGCGGAATGTTTCGTACTGATCATTTGATCACTTGAAGATTGCTTTGAAGCTAATAGTTTTTGTGAGACAGCTATTCTCGTCTTCCAAGAATGTTTCAATGATTGAAATGGTAGTTTAGAACAATTAACCTTTGGTTGGATATAGCACAGTATGCTAACTGTTGCAAGTGTATTCCAGTCCGAGAATTTAGTATGCACACTCGTATGCGTACTGATTCAACTGTCGAAGTCCGGGAATTTAGTATGCATACCCGTATGCGTATTGATTCAACAGTTGAAGTCCGGGAACTATAGTACATGCATAGTGATTCAACTGAGTTTGGTCATGAAAGACAGTATGCGTACCCGTTCGCATACTGGCGAACGATCAAGTTCGGGAACTTGGATATGCGTACCCGTTTGCATACCTGAGTGGGTTAAGTTCTAAAATCAGTTATGTATGTTTACATACTCATGAACAAATCCATTTATATAATAAGGAATGCAATATTTGCAAAACGTGGCTATAATGTTCATGAATTGATTCGAATGAATCAAAACCGATTTTGCTTCAATTGTATGTTGTATACTTCTATGAGAATATAAACAATTGAACAACTCTATAACTAGTTTCATTTGAGTCATTTGAACTAGTTGTGATTAAGATGGAGAAGGTTGATACGAAAATGTTCATATGGCCAACTTCGGTTAACTATTGTTGAGCCAAACAAGTGTACACGCTTAGGTACGGTTACCCATATCTAAATGAAGGCACATTTCATTTGTGTGTAACAAGCTAAGACAATCTAACGGTTGAAAGATATTAGCTTGAATCTAATCAGGTTTTCATCTAACGGTGAATATAGAATGCTTTGTTACCGAGGTAGCATTGATTGCAAACCCTGATTTGAAAACTATATAAGGGAGAACTCTACCAACTGGGAAACCTAATCCCTACACCTCTTGTGTGATACTAGTTGCGATTAAAGTCGATTCTTCTTTAGCCTAGGTTTTTTTCTAAAACCATTATAGCTTAACGACTTAAAGGCTTCATTGGGATTCTGAAGCCAGACCCAACTATTTACTCTGTAGTTGCATGTTCTGATCTTACCTTGTTCTATCGTATTGAGTACTATATTCTTTAAGATTTGCTCGAGATTTATCTCCGATAGGTAAGATAAAAAGTAATCAAAAATCTCTTCGTCTCATTCTTTCTGATTCCACAATATCTTGTTCCGCTACTATATGGTTAAGATTATTCTGAGGTGATTGATTGATCACTCTTTTCAGAATATCAAAGATAAAGAAGTGTAATATAGTCGAAAGAGAGTTCGAACCATGGAGATTGCAAGTGTTTCGAGAGAATTATCAAGCAAGGTAATAATATAAAGTTGATTTGGAACAAAACAGAAGATAATCGTAAAAAGTAACAGTTGATGTAAATTTACCAAGACTTCTAGGTTCCACCTAATAGCATTCAAGTTCCTATATCATCAAAAGATAACTTGAATAGAAACAGATAGTAATATGTTTTACCCGGAAGATATGACATAAATAATTTCGAGTGCAACTAAAAAGACCATTACATAAGATTGATATTATGTTGTAAATACAAAGCCCAATTGAGAAATGTCACAGGGATTTCATAACATCCAATGTATCCGGAAATCACACCAAATCTAAGAATTTTATACACACTCAACACAAAATAGCAATCAAACAAAAATGAAATGGATTAAGCATTAAAATGATTTATTGATTATAACTTAAGAACATTAAACCCATTAAATTTTCCATCTTGTCTTGGCAAGAGAGGGGTTTAGCTTCTCATTGTTGTGTAGATAGCCATTAAATATTTCTATTGAAAAACACCAAAACAAGAAAACTAACAGCAAGACCTAGCTAGAAAACCAAAGAAAAGAAACTAGGGAAAGTGGTAATCCGGCGTACCCTTCTTGGCTGATTATGCTCCCTTTTATACATAACTGCCGTGACTTCTTCTCAAATTTCTGCTCGGATTCAACCCTGTCTTCATGCCTGAAAGAATGGAAATCGACCTTATTCATCTCTCCATTTGGTACACAGCACACCCATCTCTAATGATTGATTCAAACCCTTCCTGGATTGGGGGAAAATCACTCCACATAGTTTTATTTCTTCCTCATATATCTGCCTACAACAGCTGAAATCAGTTTCTGTATTTGACTCGATAGAAACAGCGCTCTTCCTGTAATTTCTCACAATTCAGTCAATGTAAACATCAACCAAAATTCCCCATCAACAACAACCATCATAACCCTTTTCCACTGCCTACAAACATAAACCCACTTCTCTGAAGCAAAACCCATGGTAGCACCACTATCTGCACCTCCTTGTTCATAGCCATGATCATGGCAGCAGCACCTTCCTTTCTTGTTCACAACTGAAATCCCTGTATTCCATCTCCATTTACGTTTGGGTCCATTCACATCTGCAGATTTGCATTACAGCCACCAGCTTCGACTGAAATCAACCCATTGGTTAGAGAACTTAAATCAACGCCAAGATTGAGTGAGAACCCATCACAGACAACACTACTTTCAACCACCAGAATCACTTAATACCCCTTGTTGTTGCTGTTAAACCATCACCAGAAATTCCAATACTTCATCAGAGAATACCGCCACCAGAAATCCTTGTCTCGGGCAGTACTAAACCCTCAATATTGTGTTGCTCTCTGTATTCCTTAATGATATTCCAACCTCAATTTGACCTCCAAAAATTGATCCAAATGATGACCTAATTTCAATTGATGTTGCTGTTGTAGAAGTCCTCAAACCCATTGCCTGCAATCGACACTAAAGCACCATGAAATCCCATCAGAACCCCAATTTCAATCAACTTCAAAATCCCCCAAAATCTGTTGCTTAACTTCTCGTGCACAACTACGAACCGATGGCAGCAACTCTAATTGAATCACAGTACACCACCAAGATTTGCACAAACCCATTACTTCCAGCAGATGCTCAACCACCACCGTTCATGTCCGCAGATCAACAACCAGCCACCACGACCAACACCATTTCAGATTGAGTAGGAACCCCACAAAATCTGATCCTAATTCACATCTCAAATCAAGCCAATTTCTTCTTCAATCGAGTACCACGAGATAACTTGGATTGCATACAGAACCCCCTAATTTATTCTTCATTTACACCTCACATAAGTTGAACTCAGTTGCTTGGATTCATCTTCTCTGATAGGAGCCTCACCAGCTTGAAAGAAACAAGAACTCTTTGTTTTCATAAGAAACGAGATGTGGTTGAAGATACCACAGAGTCACAGACAAGGTGTGGTGGAGGAACAGGCCACGTCTCCCATTTCTGTTCAGCCATTTGCGGGTCGGGCTTGTCTACACAGACAAACTTTATAACTCCCGGGATGTGGAGAATCGTAGCCAAGGAGGCGGTGCAATGAGTGACGTTGTTATCTTTCTCGTTAACGCGGTTTAACTCCTCATTTAGCCATTTATTGTCAAGGTGAATAGAATTGCTTGTATCTCCCGTAAAAGTTCTAGAATATAATTATTAGCAGAATATCAAGACCTAACTAGTGTAAATGTGGGTATAAAAATATCGCATTTATGTGCTTATCAACTCTCCCACACTTACATTTTCCTAGTCCCGAGCAAAACAAGAAAAAAATCAATTCCGCTACACAGTTGGATATGGTGAGACGTCTGCTAAACAGCTAGACGGAACCATTAAACAATGATTGAGAACTGTCTGCTAAACAGCTAGACGAATCCACTAAACAGCTGGACTAAAAATGTCTGCTAAACAACTAGACAAACCACTAAACAGTGGTGTAGAAAGACCGCTAAACAGCCGATCTTATCATGTAAAATTTTCACTTCGTTTTTTTTTTGGATTAAAATGTACAAGCAAACAAACAAACAATGAAAGAGAAACAGAAAAACATGGATTTAATTTACCCCACCCCCAACCTAATTTCTACGTTGTCCCCAATGTGGCAGCGGTTAAAAGCAGTTCAAAGGTGGAAAGGGGTAATCAGCCAAGCACAAACATATTGTTCATGATAAAGAAAAGAAAGAAAATAAAATAAAACTACATTATTTTACCACTGTCGTAGGTCAGCTCGATTGCATTTAGCTCATGCAACAAGCCTTTAAACCTCAAACTCGCACAAGAGGACGAGTTCTGTCTCGTGAGGGCTTCTAGCTGTGATACCCACAAACACATCAGAAGAGGGTTGTCTCCCTAAAGCACTGAATTTTATGTCTCCATCCAGACATCTACAAAACATAGCCAATCAAGCATAAAAAGGATCCTCCAGAGTCGTGGTATCGACTTCTGGATTCACAAGTTCCAAAAAGGGCTTCAAAAGCTGCACATTAACCTTGAAGATGTTGTTTTCATTAGGATTTTGAATGTCAACAGTACCACCACGAAATTCATTTTTAACATTTAAAGGGTCTTTCCATCGTGACTTGAGCTTATCAGAAAACAAATGCAAACCAGAACTGTAGCAAAGAACTGGTTCAACTATTTCCCTAATAGCATGCTTATCAAGAAAAAAATTTCATTTTACATTTGCAGTCTGTATCACCCTCATTTCTGATCCCATGAAGCTCATTGAGCTGTGACTTCCTATGTGCGCAAATACTAGGATCAAGTCCTTTCATGTCTACAATACTCTATTCTGGGGCGCACTTATATGCTTCCTAACAACATGTGAACGCATTGTCTTCTGTTTCTCATTAAGTTCAGATGGTATGAAAAATTGAACATCTTCATTTTGGCCTAAAACATTATAATTCAGTTCACTCTGAAGGGGATTAAGGTCAGGTTTTAGGAATTCTACTAGTAGAGACAACGGCTCAGTCTCACTGATTTTGTGTGACTCACATCTAGACTGCCACTTATCCGTTTCCAGCAACAGGGATGAATTCAGTGAAGAATTAACTTCTTCAATGTATCCATCCTCATCAAAATCCAATAGATTAGGAAGACAAGCTTCTAAAGGAACCTTAGCTTCTAGATGAGATGTTTTTTCATGCACACATGTTTCAATCATATTAACTTCATGAATATCATCTTTACCACCTGGATCTTTACATGCATCAAATATGTTCAACTTAACAGTCATATTTCCAAATGAAAGATTCATTATTCCAGTTCGACAATTAATTAAGGCATTTGCAGTAGCAAGGAAAGGACGACCTAAGATGACATGTATTTCTTTACTAGCATTAGCTACAGGTTGAGTATCCAAAACGATAAAATCCACCGGATAGTAAAATTTATCGATTTGAATTAACACATTCTCAACTACCCCTCTTGGTACTTTAACGGATCTGTCTGCAAGTTGTAGAGTGACTGAGGTGAGTTTTAATTCACCTAAGCCCAACTGCTCATAAACCGAGAACGGTAGGAGGTTTACACTAGCTCCCAAATCCAGAAGTGCTTGTTTGTTCATGAAATCCCTTATTATACAAGAAATAGTAGGGCATCCCGGATCTTTATACATTTGGGAGGAGTATTGTGTTTAAGAATAGAACTTACATGTTCTGTGAGAAATGCCTTTTTCTACACATTGTGGTTCCTCTTGACCGTGTAGAGATCCTTCAAGAACTTGGCGTAAGCTGGAAATTGCTTGATCACACTCAAGAGTGGTATGTTGATGTTCACCTGCTGAAAAACATCAAGGATATCCTTATTATCAGCCAATTGTTTAGTAGACAATAAACGATGAGGAAATGGAGCATGAATTTTTTTATCAATATCAGATTGTTCATTTCGAGTATCACTGTGACCACTCTTAAGCTTCAGAGACTTCTCAGGTTCGTTCACCTTCATCGGAGTCTCAATAACCTTACCACTTCTAAGAGTCGTGACGATATTAGCTTGCTCCAAGTTAGAATTTTTAACTTCAAACTGTCCTTTGGGGTTAGGTTGAGTTTGGGCAGGCAATGTCCCTTTCTCCCTAACATTAAGACGTGATTCAATTCTAACTATGCTAGTTTACAACTCATCTAAAGTCTTCATAGCATTTTGATTTATCTGTGTCTGCCCCTGCATAAAAGTTTGTAAAGTATCCTCAATATTATTCTTATGAGGTGGTATATAAGGGTTACTAGATGAAGACCCTTGGGGAACATTAACACCATTCATTGTATGACCATTCCTCCAACTGAAATTAGGATGTTTCGCCAATTTGGGTTGTATGTTCTAGAATATGGGGAGCTAAATGGTCTTTTATAAGTATCCATGGAATTTGCTTGGTCATGTAACACTTCCTGAAATGTGGGAATTGTAGGACGATCCTTAGTGTAGTGTTCCAGACTTTCGCAAATACCACAAGCATGTTCGACCGGGTCAGCTACCTTAATTATATTTGGTTTTTGAATCGCATCAATTTTCTTATTCAAACTAGCAATCTTAGCATTCAAGTCATGTTCTTCATTCAACATATGATCCAGTCCTAGAACTATCTAAAGGTTTGGACTTATTTCCATCCGCTGTGCCTGAAGTGTCCCAATTTGGGAATTTTCTGCTAGCAAATCGAAGTAAGTCCAAGCTTCATCAGGTGACTTATTTAGAAATTGCCTATTACACATCATTTCGACAAACTGACACATATATGAATTCATACCATCATAAAAGAAGTTAATTACTCTCCAAATTTCATAACCATGATGAGGGCAGTTAGATAGCAAGTCTTTAAATCTCTCCCAACACTCGAAAAACGACTCATTTTCCTTTTGAGAAAAATTCATAATATTTTTGCGAAGAGTGATGGTTTTGTGAACTGGAAAAAACCTTTTCAAAAACTCCCTAGTCATTTCATTCAATGTCCTAATGGTATTTGGTCGCATAGAATGCAGCCAAGTCTTGGCTTTCTCCTTTAAAGAAAATGAAACAATTTCAGTTTCATGACATCTTGATTCGCACCAGAAAAAGGCATAGTAGCACATACCTCATCAAATTCTTTCAAATGTATGTATGGACTCTCGGAGTCCAAACCATGAAACTTAGGCAGTGCTTGTATCTGCCCATATTTTATCGATACGTTGCCAGCATTAGCCGGAAGAACTATACAAGAAGGTGTAGATTTCCTTTCCGGCTGCAAATAATACCTAAGGGTTCTAGGTCCATTAGCATTGGCTGCGGCTTCAGCAGATATTCTAGCAGCTTCAGCCTCAGCCACTAATCTCTCAGCTTCACCTACCATTGGATGACTATGGTGATTCTCCAATACCCTATTAGCAAAACGGTGATAGTTACACAGTCGATTAAAATGATCAGACCTAGAATATTGCATACACAAAAGAAACAAGAAACAAATACAATGTTACCCAAATGGCTGTGATTTCGGCAAGATTTCAGCCTAATCACAACTGAAGCAACACCATTTGTTCCCTGCACCCGTAGCAGCTCCTAATGTCGCCAAGTCCTTAAAGCTATCTTACTCCCTGTTACAAAGCAACAAAAATCAGCAAACTCTAAAAATAAACCTATGCAAAACTTGATATAAGGAACACTAAACAATCCCCGGCAGCGGCGCCAAAATTTGATCACTCTTTTCAGAGTATCAAAGATAAAGAAGTGTAATATAGTCGAAAGAGAGTTCGAACCACAAAGATTGTAGGTGTTTCGATAGAATTATCAAGCAAGGCAATAATGTAAAGTTGATTTGTAATTGAGTTGTGATTGAGAAAAAAACAGAAGATGATCGTAAAAAATAACAATTGATGTAAATCTACCAAGACTTCTAGGTTCCACCTAATAGCATTCAAGTTCCTATATCATCAAAATATAACTCGAATAGAAACTGATAGTAATATGTTCTACCCGGAAGATATGACATAAATAATTCTGAGTGCAACTAAAAATACCATTACATAAAGATTGATATTATGTTCTAAATACAAAACCCAATTGACAAATGTCACAGGGATTTCATAGCATCCAATGTATCCGGAAATCACACAAAATCTAAGAAGTTTATAGACACTCAACACAAAATAGCAATTCAAACAAAGATGAAATGGATTAAGCATTAAAATTATTTATTGATGATAACTTAAGAACATTGAACCCATTAAGTTTCCCCTATTGTCTTGGCAGAGAGGGGTTTAACTTCTCATTATTGTGTAGATAGCCATTAAATATTTCTATTGAAAAACACCAAAATAACAAATAAGAAAACTAACAGCAATACCTAGATAGAAAACCAAAGAAAAGAAACTAGGGAAAGTGGTAATCCGGCGTACCCCTCTTGGATGATTATGCTCCCTTTTATACACAACTGTCGTGACTTCTTCTCAAATTTCTGCTCGGATTCAACCCTGTCTTCATGCCTGAAAGAATGGAAATCGACCTTATTCATCTCTCCATTTGGTACACAACACACCCATCTCTAATGATTGATTCAAACCCTTCCTGGATTGGTAAAAATCACTCCACATAGTTTTATCTCTTCCTCATATATCTGCCTACAATAGCTGAAATCAGTTACTTGTATTTGACTCGATATAAACAACGTTCTTCCTGTAATTTCTCACAATTCAGCCAATGTCAACATCAACCAAAATTCCCCATCAATAACATCCATCATAGCCCTTTTCCACTGCTTACTAATAACAGTAACAATAACATTGTAATGTCACAGTAACTCTTAGCTGGCAGTATCTCTTAGATGGCATTCACCATTCCCAGCTATACACGTGTACTGTTCTCATAGGGTGAACAAACACTTATCACATACCGCCACTCTAGAAGAATAAATATCTTCAGTTACTTTCTTTGTTGTAAGAATCTTCTCTGTAACATTAGTTCTGCAACTGCATTTTCCATTAACAAAATTCATTCATTTCTTTAGATATACTATGGTATCAGACTGAGAAAGATTATTCTTTCTCAGGTTTCTCGATCTTTCTCTTTCGCTTCATCTTTGATTCATGTATGATTCAAGAATTTCCTGCATCTTCATCTCTTACAATGGAAAATCCTACCTCTAACTCCATTACTAGGGTTTCACTTCATCAACTTCACAATTTTGTTTCTTTAAAACTTACAGATTCCAATTTCTCATCTGGGAAAATCTTGTTCTTCCTGTTATTCGTAAATTCAAATTGATGAAATTTCTTGATGGTTCTTCTCCTTGTCCTCCTCAATTCACCAATGCTCGTAATGAAATGAATGTAATTGAGAGTTCTCTTTACACAGATTGGATCGATGAAGATGCTACAATTCTCATGTGGCTACATTCAACTATTTCTGATACAATCATCACCTACTTCACTGGATCTCAAACCTCTCATCAATTATGGATCAGCATTGAAGAAAGATTCACAAGATCTTCTTCAACTCATACAATTCAACTCAGAACAAAACTCTTGGCACTAAAACAAGGTGACAAATCGATTCTTGCATTAATTAGTGAAATCAAATCAATTTCTGATCAACTTGCTGCTGCCGGTGAGGTTATCTCTGATAAAGAATTAGTTGTAGTCACTTTATCTGCACTTAAGTCAGATTACATACCTTTTGCAACTTCTATGAGTCATCGTTATCCTCTTGTCACTAGTTTGGAGCCTCATAATAACCTTCTGAGTGAAGAATTTGTTATCAATGATAGAAACAAATCAATGTTTATTGAATCATCAAATAGAGCTTTTACTGCTGAATCATCACATCAAGTGTTTGCTGCTACTAATCAGCCACATTTTCGACCTTCTGTACGTGGATATGGTGGTCGATCTATTGGTTGTGGTGGTCGTTACGGTTTTGGTGGTCGTTATGGTTTTGGTAGTGGTGGTGGAAGATTCCCTAACTTTTATTCAGGCAGTACTTCAAGTGGTTCTTTTACACCCTCCTTACTAGGAAAAGGTCCTTCAATTTGTTCTTCTACCTCAACTGCAGTTATACCTCCACAAAGTTTTTAATCTCCAACAAATCTACCTTTGTTTTTTCAAATATGTGGCAAACAAGGTCACAGTGCTTTGGAGTGCAGCAACAGACTCAACTTTTCTTATCAAAGCTATCATACACCTCAACATTTTAGTGCTATGTTAGCCTATGCAAACATTCCAGGTAACAATCCATGGTATGCAGATACAGGAGTAAACAATCACATTACTGCAGATGAATATGAGCTTCATGCTGCAACTACTTATGAGGGCATTGAAGAGATTCAAGATGCCAATGGAGAAGGTATGAGTATTACTCACATAGGTTTTTCTTTAAAATCCACTCCAAATCATACTTTTAAGCTTAATAATATCCTTCTGGTACCAAAGGCTACACAAAATCTTCTATCAGTCCACAAGTTTACTTCAGATAATCACTGTTCCATAACATTTGATTCTTCCGGCTTTCTTGTGAAGGACTTATTCACTAGGAAGACACTTTTGCAAGGCCCTCATAATAATGGACTTTATCCTCTGCAGTTTACACATCACTCTACCATGAATAAAGCACTCTCTGGTGTTCCAATTACTTCCGCTGATA
Organism: Papaver somniferum; assembly: GCF_003573695.1. NCBI lineage: Eukaryota > Viridiplantae > Streptophyta > Magnoliopsida > Ranunculales > Papaveraceae > Papaver > Papaver somniferum. The sequence continues at coordinate 183,222,547 of NC_039364.1, read as the reverse complement.
TTTGGCACAAGAGACTTGCTCATCCATCTTATCAAACTATGAAGCTTGTTTGCAGTACTTTAAACATACCAAATATACTCAAATCTCTTATATTCTGTAGTGATTGTCAGTTAGGAAGGAGCCACAAATTACCATTCACATTGTCTACTCATTGCAGTACCAAACCTTTGGAGTTATTGCATTTTGATTTGTGGGGTCCTAGTCCTGTAACATCCATTTCTGGACACAAATATTATGTCAATATAATAGATGATTTTTCTAAATTTTGTTGGATTTATCCTCTATTTGAAAAGTCATATTTTAGAAAGGTGTTCTATCAGTTTAAAACTCAGGTAGAGAAGCATCTTCAACATCATATTCTTACAGTGAGAACTGATGGTGGTGGGGAATTCTTGCACAATGAACTTACTGCTTTTCTTGCTAATTGTGGTATCAATCATGAACTTTCATGTCCCCATACACCTGAGCAGAATGGAATGGATGAATCCAAACACATGCATTTAGTGGATATAGGCAGAACATTTCTCATTTAGTCAGGACTTTCAGATAAATTTTGGGTGGAAGCTTTCTCTACAGCCAATTACACCATCAACAGACTACCTACAAGGTCCATTGGCTTTAAATCTCCTTATGAGGTATTGTTTCAGAAAGTCCCAGATTATAATTTTTTAAGAGCCTTTGGCTGTCTTTGCTTCCCTTGGATGAAACCATACACTACTAACAAACTTCAACCAAGAAGCATCTCTTGCATTTTTATTGGATATAGCCATTCTCATAAAGGCTACAGATGTCTTGATGTCAAAACTGGCAAAGTTTATGTCTCAAGACATGTCACTTTTCAAAAAGCCATTTTCCTACTTAAATCATTGGACTCCTCAACATCATCACATTTTACTGCTTCAGCTGGCCCTAATATTTTCAGTTCTCCTAAAGATACTTCTGGTGATTCTACATTGTGTGATTCTGCTGCTACTTCTCCTGCATCTACATTAAGTGATTCAACTGCTTCTTCTCCTACTGCATCTACACTTTGTGATTCTGCTACTGCTGACTCTATATTGTATCCTTCTACTGCATCAGTACCACCATTATCATCTCCAGCAATATTTAACTCTGCAGATTCTGACACCAATACTCATACTATGACCACAAGAGCTAAAGCAGGTATCTTTAAACCCAAAGTTTACTCAATTAAATACTCTCTATCTGCTTCACTACAAGCTCAGAGGTTGATAGTACCAACTTGTGTTAGTCAAGCTCAAAAATCTCTTCCTTGGAGACACTCTCTTGCTGATGAATATAATGCATTACAGTTAGCTGGTACATGGTCTAAAGTCCCTCCACATCCATCTCAGAATGTTGTAGGGTGCACATGATTTTTTAGGATCAAACAAAACCCAGATGGTACAATTGCTAAGCATAAATCTAGATTAGTGGCTAAGGGGTTTCATCAACAAGAAGGAATTGATTACACAGAAACCTTCAGCCATGTAACTAAACCAACAACCATTAGGGTTATTTTATCTCTTGCAGTAAACTTTAATTGGTTTATTTCCCAACTGGATGTGAGTAATGCATTTCTGCATGGTGATTTAGCTGAGGAAGTCTATATGCAACAACCTCCTGGCTTTATTGATGAAGAGCATCTAGATTATGTTTGTAAGCTTCATAAGTCCATCTATGGCCTCAAACAGGCACCCAGAGCCTCGTATGAGAAACTGATGACTGTTTTACTCTCTTATGACTTCAAATTATCTGCAGCTGACTCTTCCTTATTTGTGCAAAGGAATGGCTCTAGAATAACTATCATTCTTATCTATTCGGATGATATTCTCATCATTGGGAATTCTCAAGATTACTGCAAGGAGCTAATTCTTCAACTGCAACAACACTTTCCTCTCAAAGACATGGGAGAGCTACACTATTTTCTTTATGACACTCAGTGCCATTTTCTCGGGTTCGGTTCAAATTATATGAGTTAAAAATAATAAAATTTTCAATTGGCAGTGTTTAAGAATTATTATTTAGGATACTTCCATCATAGTATGAGTCTGCCCAAATCCAAAATATAGATTTTAGAGGGGCAACTAATGGCTCTAATCATAAACTTGGGTGCCTAGAGGGATCTACATGCAGTTAGACATGTGTCATCTTTTTAAGAGAAGAAATAAAAAGAAATTGGAGAGAACGAGTTGAGGGGGAGTTCTCATTTTTCTTTTCTTCTTTCCCTTTTCCTTTTTTCTTTTATTTGGTGATTTCTCTCGAACCCTCAAAATTTAGAGAACATGACCGAGATTACGAAAATTAGTAAGCCCTGTGGGGGTAAATCACACCTAGTTGTTGATGGTGCTCATGCATGTTGATTGGATTATAAGTGGAGAAGAGGGATTTTTATTCTTCAATTTGATTTGAGACAAATGATTTCCACTGCATTAATCAATGTGATTGTTATGGAATGATGGGTTTGTGATATTACATATGATGCATATTTAGATCAGACTAAATGGTTGATTTGGGGGTGATGGTTAGTGGCGGCGGCGGTGCTGCTTGGTAGTTGAGAAATTGGTAATGTATTTTTGAACTCACTGTTTGCTTCTACTGCACCAATTAGTTTCGTTTCTAATAATGGGTTTGCATTAGTATTGCATCTTGTTTATGTTAACCTGGAGAAATTTAGTTTGAAACATATGGTGTTTGTGATATTCCCGCAACCAATTCTTAACTATCAGTTTGTACTGAAAACTCTTTTCCATTTACTATTATGGTATTTGATTTGGATAAGTAAGCATCATCACCATTAGCTTAACTGCTACTTTTCCACTCCTAATATGGTCATATGTTCAAAAGAGTGTACATCAACTATTGGACTGTACTAGTATCAATTCTGTTGTTGATTGTGGTACGCTCAACTTTCTCTATATGAATATGTATGCATATAAAATGTTTTAAGTAAGTTGGCACGTGTAATGGAGGTCATTATGGGGACTCATTTTTAATGTTCGTGTGTATGTGAACTGAGCCGCCGTGAATAGACAATTTTAAAAGTTCGCTAATGTGATTGGGATGTAGATGACTAGCCTTAGGATGAACTTAAAATGCATATCATGGTGTTTTAGGGAAGTGGAAGTGAGAAAGATACTGTGATGCTCATAACAGGGTTATTGATTGAATTTAATTCCAATGTCATTTGGTAAAAATGTTGTGTTGTGTTGCTGTTTAGACCACGACTTAGGAAAGATAAGTTGAGAAAATGTTGGTCGCCAAAATGTTAGTCGCCATTAGTGTTTTAAATGCAATGTGTACTTACTGTATTTTCTACTTTTTTTGAAATTACATTTATGAATTATTAATCCATCGTGTTCTTTCGGACTCGGACTTAGTAAATGTAATATGGGTGACTACAAAAGAGCATTTGCTTAGTTTGCCATGAATTACTCCTAATCTTGCTGATTTTATACGCAACTTTGTCTTAGAATCTAGCCTTGTTTAGTGAATCTATCACATGCGGGTACTTCTTTTAGTTCTATTATATTGCCAAGCAGAACTCCCATTTTCTAATAAGAATACTTGTATCTTTGTACTTAAATGTAATGTGGATGTAGTGTGTTTCCCTATTTTCTACTTTAAATATTACCTTATAACATGGGAGAATAAATGAGAAGGTAACACATATAAGATTTCAAGTTCTTGTACACAAATAAGACACTGCGCACCATTGGTTGGATGTTATATAAGAGATCAATAGTGTAAAACTGTAACTATCGGTTGGCACCTAGGTGATGCTTTCCTAACAAAAATGTCTGTACATGTACTATCTGTATTGCATCAAAATGGCTCGATGTTTCGATTAATAAAGTAGATATGAACATTAACGCAAAATGTGGAAGGCCTGATTTCTGCAGAAGTGCAGTTCCGAGCAGAAATGTGCACAGGATTTTGACCATTAATTTGCAGTAATTAAAGGCAAGACTTCTATTTTTATGAACCTGATATTTGTATGTTTAAATGATGGCGAGATGGTAGTAGATTAACCAAGTTCAGATATTCAGATATATTTTAGTTGCCTGGAATTAATATGCCTGTATGTACCAAGTTAATTTTAGGTGACTACTGCTCATGGGTGCTATTCATTTCTTAACTTATTTTTCCATCTAAAGGTACGCATTGCGAAAACTCGTGAGCTACTCATGGTTACAAACAATACCATTTGTCAATGCAACTTGTATAAGTAGTATTAGACTTTACGATATGAACTGAGACTTTGATGGAGCTATAAGACTTTCAATTTCTAAAGTTGGACCATCTTCGACAACATTTATCGATTTAGTTCTGATAAACTTATGAAATGCATATTTGATAAAATGTTAACGAACATTTATATTGACTGCGCAGACAACCATTTTGGAGGCTAGTTTCGGTGCGCATATGCAGGTTTTAGCTAATGGTTTCTTCTCAAGAAATGTTAGCCATAGTATCCCCTATAGCATGTTAAAAAGGGAATGTTGTTTGTACTTGTAGTTTGGAAGATAGAGGTTGGAACTTGCAGGCAGTCAGGGCTAAAATCTTCTGAACTCGGCACGAGTGCCGGTTTTTTTTTCCTTATGATTTTAGGCCATTTAGACTCTGAGTATGGTATGGGTTTCTTCTCAGAATCTGTAGAGGGTTGTTTGTTCTTTCCAAAAAGAAATAATATGTTTGATTGGATTCATTACTCTAGATTTTATAGCTCGCAATTATGGCATGTTAGAATTGTTGAAGAGACCAATTGACTTGTTTATTTTTGTTTATAGGTCTTCAGTGATAAAGAACCTGATCTAGTTTCCAACTTGATGCCACATGCTTCATTTGGACTCGTAACGGAGTCCACGGAAATCAAAGAACATATGTAGTTAGGCTCGCAAATTCCTACTATTGAATATAAACTAAGGATGTTGTTTAGACTGTTCTGTTTGGGATTGCCTTCATTTGGATATGATATTTGTTACTGCATCTTGGATATGCATAATGGTCGCACTCCTTATATACCTTTTAAACATGGATGAAGTTTAGCAGTGGGATTTGTCCTTTCTTAGTGTATAGATACTTAAGCTTTCTAGAATATGTTTTCCTGTACTTAATCAAATGTGTAAAAATATAATCTTTGTGATAAGCACGTAAGTGCTACATTTTGCACCCATATTTATATTAGGTAGGACTCGATATCTTGGCTAACAACACTATTTTAGTGTTTTGGTTGAAAGTACTCGCAAACCCGATCACTATTACAATTTGTGGCTGAAGAGAAGCAAAATGGCGTGTGTGCCGTTGCTGCATATATCTGCACCAAAGTCAGAGTTCAGCTGATGGGCTTGTGGGCTGTCTAGCTATAATGTTGTTAGCACAACTCAACCATTTTACTGACAGAGATACATGTTGGCTGAGACGATATGGTGTTCGAGTGATGTTAGCAACAGATGTAGTTCAAGCTATTTCTCGAAGTCAGAACCATCAGGTGCAAAGAGGAAGAAGCCGAGAAGATGGATTTCATCTGTTGTTACCAAAAGAAGAGCTAGGTGGTCTCGAGTTGGGGGTTTCGGCATCGATTGAGATTGGCTTTAATGGGAGTTCTAGAGAGGGTGAATGCATGGCCAGCAGATCAACCAACTTGGGTATGCAACGAGGTTCAAGAATATTCATCAAAGCTGAGATTCGTGTTAGTTGGCTGAACTGTTTGCAATCAGTTGGAGAAGGATTATATAAGTTCAGGTGATTGAAAGTTAGTGTTGTAGCCGGTAAAGGGAAGTTGCAGTCAGTTGTGGCTGAACTATTATTGCAGGCAGTGGTGAAGAGAAACCGAGACGGAGAGAATGAAGACGTTGTTTAACTACAACAAAGTGTTACTTGCGGTTGTTGTTATCTCTCCACAATTGGAGTTCGAGCTCTTCCCGCAAATTCATAAGCACTAGGTCTTGAGGAAACATCAATGGGATCTGATATAAGAAGAGCCTCATACAACCATCTTAAGGCTGACTCTGGATGCACTGAAACTGGGCTGCTGTTGCTCGCAGAATTGCTGAAAGAAGAAATAGGAAGGAAGGTGTTGCCGCTGCCTGAAATAAGAAGAACTGATGGGAATGGAAAGAGCTGTTGCTTCCGGTTAACAAGAAGGTGCGCACAAGGTCAGCAACTGAGTTGCGTCTACAATGGGTGCTGGTTTGCCGTGGATTTGATGGTTGTACGGCAGGGATTAAGGTGCAGTTATGGGTATAAGTCAGGGTTCTCAGATTGTTAAGTGCTCAAGAAAATCAGTTGGCTGCAGTAATGAATCGCAATGATGGAGTTATGTTCTCAAACTGGTGGCGGTTGTTGGTTTGGAAAGATGGTGATGTTAACTGAAGATGAGGTTTGGTCCGAACTGAGGTAGTATCTCGGGAAAGACTGGCAGTACTGGGTTTAGTTCGACAGCAACAAACAATTGATTTGGGGTTTTATCTGAGTTCTTGAGATCATGAAGATTATAATGGTTCAGCTGATTAAGAAGAAGCAACAACGGTGAAGAGCTCGACAAGGAGAAGAAAGGCAGGAATGATGATGATGTTCACTGCAACAACAATGAAAAATGGAGGTGCAGTGATGAAGCAATGATAATTTAGGATCTGTGTGTTGTTTGTATTGGTCCTGCGTGTTGTTTGGAGTTAGAAGCATCGAAATTAGAAGCTTGCACGGACCAAGGCAAGCAGTGGTGATGGCTAGATGGCAGCCGATCGGTGACAATATTCAGTTGAGACAGAAACCGGAGGCATGGTCAACGGTGCATGGACCTGGTTTTGGAAATTGTAGTCAGTTATGGAAATAGATGGCTATATATCAACAAAGAACGAATATTTTCTTTCCTTAGTGGTGAACATTGCACCCCCGCCAAATGGAAATACACCTCAATTAGTGGCACGAGATTGGCAAGATTGCGTGCAAGAAATGATACGCATTGGTTCTTGGAAAGAGGAGGATATATTGGTGATGAAGTGAGGAAAAGGAGGAGGTCGGCTTGGTTAAAAAAGCAGAGAAGAGAAGAACAAGAAGAAGCTGCCGCTACAAGCCGAAAAGAGATATTAGGGTTTGAAGTTTTTCTTCCTTCTTTGTTTCAATTAGCTAGAGATTATTTGAGATTTGTTTATGGCTTTTGAGAAAGCCATGTCTGGCTAATTATTTTGTAACTATGGTTTTTATGGTTGAAACTACATGTGTATTAGGCCATTTTTGATTAATTGGATTATATAGCAATAGATCATTTTGAATTGAATAAATAATTCCATGATTTTATGTATTGATTTAATGATAATATGAGTTGTTGTTTCACCGGTTTCGTATAACTTTTATGCATAATTGTTAGGATCGAAAATATATTTGTCTACTTATTTGATATTTCATGTTTGGGTTAAATCCTTTGATGGGGTATGTTTAGAATAGCCAGGTATTATTTGAGAACCTGTATTTAGTTTCGTATAAATTTCTTGCTAATGCAATTTGATGGTGCATGCTTTGGTTTAATCTTTTGATGTGTCATGCTTAAGGTGTCCCAGTGATATTTGCGACTCTAATATATGTAATAGGTGATGTCAATAGAACGAACAATAAATAATTCATGAATTATGTTTCATTTCAGTATTTGAATAGAAATAGTGGTGGATACATTAAATCCTGGTTACCAACTCTCCCATTTGATTCGTTTTGTTACTTGAGTTTATTCTTCTCATTGTCTTTATTCTTTCAAAAAAAATCCAAAAACATCTTTATTTGTTAGTCCATTAGAGATATTGATTATGTATTTCCACCGCTCCTTGTGGGAACGACCCGTACTTGCCTCTGTCTACTAGTTGGACACCGTGCGATTGCGGTTATCATATATAGGCATCTCCGGATCCTATCAAATTTTGGCGCTGCTGCCGGGAGCGGGTGTGGAATATTGTGATTAGTATTTTTTTTTTATTTTGTAAATACTTAGGTGTTTATTTTTTATTTTTTATTTTTTTTGTACAGTATTTTTATTTTTTTAGGATTTCTTTTTTCCTTTTGACTTATTTTGTGCTTCAAAATTTTATTTCAGGAGCCTTTTTGAGAACAATGAGTGCTTTGCGCGAGACGTCGTCTATGACGCTTGGGGAATACATGTATGGGTCACGGTATAAGGAAGTTATTGCTTATAATTGTCTCAGGTATGGAACTTGGAATCCACATAATTTTGCTATGGGTGGTTATTCAGATGAGTATCAACCCCAATACCATCAGGGTGAAAATGAACTTGACACTAGAAGTAATTTTATGAATTATGATACCGATATAATATCTGAATCTATTATATCTTACCCTACTCATGATCATTTAACTAATTATTTTTCTATTCAAAAGGACGGGAGTTGTGTTAGAGACGTCATTTATTTTTCTATTCATCATGAGATACCTTCTAGTCATTCGAATAGTGAGATTCTAGTTGCAGATAATGATGAGTCGATTCATGATATTGTTGTCCCGTTGAGATCCTCTTTCGCTGATCCATCTTGTGATTTTATGAATGCAGATGTGAATGTTGAACATATTAATATTGGTCAGATAACTTGTACCGATGATTTTGAGCCTTTATCTGTTTGTTTAGCACACTTTGCTGATTCGGATGACCCGATGCTTATTGATATTGTCAATGCATTGCGACTTCCAATAGTTAATCAAGGTAACTCACCAGCGGAAGTTATTTCCGCGGACTTAGAACCAGACTTAAGAGTTACTGATGAATCACTAGATGCATGTTTAAACCATTGTGCCGAGTTGGATGATTTTATTCCTTTTTACGTTGTCAATGCATTGATTCCTATGATTTCTAGGGAAGATAATGTGTCGACCGAACGTATTTCAGCTGATTTAGAACCTGATTTAGAGTGTGCTTCTCGAATAGAAACTAATATGGATTCTATGTCGGTTGTCCATGTGAGTGATTTACTTATCTCGACTAAGGATTGTTTTCTATTAGGAATGGACTTAGACATCTTTTTGGAGATTTATAGTGTTTGCAGGTTCATATTCGTAGCTGAACTGATTTGTTGGATTGATCCCCAACTTTTCATACTTTATATATATGCTTTGCAGGGATACAAAAATTATGCTTTATGGGAGTCAACCCATACGATTTTGCTTCATGGGAGTCAACCCATCAGATTTGTTTTCTTTCCTCTATCTTTTATTCGTTTGCTTAAATTTCCCATCTTAATTTCTACGTTGGATGACTCAATTACATTGAGGACAATGTAATGTTTAAGTGTGGGGGAGTGGCTCTTTCGTCAGGAATTTTGATAAAAAAAATAAATTGAATGAATGACAAGCTGTTTAGCGGGTCTACATTAAAAAAAAAAATGATGACCAACTGTGTAGCGGGTCTTAAAAAAAATTATCATTATGATTTTTAGGATTATGACCAGCTATGTAGCGGGTCTTTTGTAGGGTGCTTTCTATCACCGGTTGTGTAGCGGGTCCTGTGTTTGGTATTTCAAATTTTCATTTTATGACCAGCTGTGTAGCGGGTCTAACTTTCTCTTGTAATATGACCAGCTGTGTAGCGGGTCAATTCTTTGTTTTGTTCGAGGACTAGCAAAATATAAGTGTGGGGGTGTTGATAAGCACGTAAGTGCTACATTTTGCACCCATATTTATATTAGTTAGGACTCGATATCATCGCTAACAACACTATTTTAGTGTTTTGGTTGAAAGTACTCGCAAACCCGATCACTATTACAATTTGTGGCTGAAGAGAAGCAAAATGGCGTTTGTGCCGTTGCCGCATATATCTGCACCAAAGTCAGAGTTCAGCTGATGGGCTTGTGGGATGTCTAGTTATAATGTTGCCGCACAACTCAACCATTTTACGACAGAGATACATGTTGGCTGAGACGATATGGTGTTCGAGTGATGTTAGCAACATATATAGTTCAAGCTGTTTCTCGAAGTCAGAAGCATCAGGTGCAAAGAGGAAGAAGCCGAGAAGATGGATTTCATCTGTTGTTACCAAAAGAAGAGCTAGGTGGTCTCGAGTTGGGGGTTTCGGCATCGATTGAGATTGGCTTTAATGGGAGTTCTAGAGAGGGTGAATGCATGGCCAGCAGATCAACCAACTTGGGTATGCAACGAGGTTCAAGAATATTCATCAAAGCTGAGATTCGTGTTAGTTGGATGAACTGTTTGCAATCAGTTGGAGAAGGATTATAGAAGTTCAGGTGATTGAAAGTTAGTGTTGTAGCCGGTAAAGGGAAGTTGCAGTCAGTTGTGGCTGAACTATTATTGCAGGCAGTGGTGAAGAGAAACTGAGACGGAGAGAATGAAGACGTTGTTTAACTACAACAAAGTGTTACTTGCGGTTGTTGTTATCTCTCCACAATTGGAGTTCGAGCTCTTCCCGCAAATTCATAAGCACTAGGTCTTGAGGAAACATCAATGGGATCTGATATAAGAAGAGCCTCATACAACCATCTTAAGGCTGCCTCTGGATGCACTGAAACTGGGCTGCTGTTGCTCTCAGAATTGCTGAAAGAAGAAATAGGAAGGAAGGTGTTGCCGCTGCCTGAAATAAGAAGAACTGATGGGAATGGAAAGATCTGTTGCTTCCGGTTAACAAGAAGGTGCGCACAAGGTCAGTAACTGAGGTGCGTCTACAATGGGTGCTGGTTTGCCGTGGATTTGATGGTTGTACGGCAGGGATTAAGGTGCAGTTATGGGTATAAGTCAGGGTTCTCAGATTGTTAAGTGCTCAAGAAAATCAGTTGGCTGCAGTAATGAATCGCAATGATGGAGTTATGTTCTCAAACTGGTGGCGGTTGTTGGTTTGGAAAGATGGTGATGTTAACTGAAGATGAGGTTTGGTCCGAACTGATGTAGTATCTCGGGAAAGACTGGCAGTACTGGGTTTAGTTCGACAGCAACAAACAATTGATTTGGGGTTTTATCTGAGTTCTTGAGATCATGAAGATTATAATGGTTCAGCTGATTAAGAAGAAGCAACAACGGTGAAGAGCTCGACAAGGAGAAGAAAGGCAGGAATGATGATGATGTTCACTGCAACAACAATGAAAAATGGAGGTGCAGTGATGAAGCAATGATAATTTAGGATCTGTGTGTCGTTTGTATTGGTCCTGCGTGTTGTTTGGAGTTAGAAGCATCGAAATTAGAAGCTTGCACGGACCAAGGCAAGCAGTGGTGATGGCTAGATGGCAGCCGATCGGTGACAATATTCAGTTAAGACAAACCGGAGGCATGGTCAACGGTGCATGGACCTGGTTTTGGAAATTGTAGTCAGTTATGGAAATAGATGGCTATATATCAACAAAGAACGAATATTTTCTTTCCTTAGTGGTGAACATTGCACCCCCGCCAAGTGGAAATACACCTCAATTAGTGGCACGAGATTGGCAAGATTGCGTGCAAGAAATGATACGCATTGGTTCTTGGAAAGAGGAGGATATATTGGTGATGAAGTGAGGAAAAGAAGGAGGAGGTCGGCGACCAAGCCGCAGAGAAGAGAAGAACAAGAGGAAGCTGCCGCTACAAGCCGAACAGAGATATTAGGGTTTGAAGTTTTTCTTCCTTCTTTGTTTCAATTAGCTAGAGATTATTTGAGATTTGTTTATGGCTTTTGAGAAAGCCATGTCTGGCTAATTATTTTGTAACTATGGTTTTTATGGTTGAAACTACATGGGTATTAGGCCATTTTTGATTAATTGGATTATATAGCAATAGACCATTTTGAATTGAATAAATAATTCCATGATTTTATATATTGATTTAATGATAATATGAGTTGTTGTTTCACCGGTTTCGTATAACCTTTGTGCATAATTGTTAGGATCAAAAATATATTTGTCTACTTATTTGATATTTCATGCTTGGGTTAAATACTTTGATGGGGTATGCTTAGAATAGCCAGGTATTATTTGAGAACCTGTATTTAGTTTCGTATAAATTTCTCGCTAATGCAATTTGATGGTGCATGCTTTGGTTTAGTCTTTTGATGTGTCATGCTTAGGGTGTCCCAATGATATTTGCGACTCTAATATATACAATAGGTGATGTCAATAGAACGAACAATAAATAATTCATGAATTATGTTTCATTTCAGTATTTAAATAGAAATAGTGGTGGATACATTAAACCCTGGTTACCAACTCTCCCATTTGATTCGTTTTGTTACTTGAGTTTATTCTTCTCATTGTCTTTATTCTTTCAAAAAAAATCCAAAAACATCTTTATTTGTTAGTCCATTAGAGATATTGATTACGTATTTCCACCGCTCCTTGTAGGAACGACCCGTACTTGCCTCTGTCTATTAGTTGGACACTGTGCGATTGCGGTTATCATATATAGGCATCTCCGGATCCTATCACTTTGCGCCTTAAATGCTCTGCTTCGTGTATTATATCTTGCCAGTGTTGGCAATCATTTTCTGCTACTGGTAATTATTATTATTATTTTATTTTTTATTATTAACAAAAGAATCAAATACAAGGTACAATGTCGATAGAGGGAAACCTAGCAACAAGTTGAGCCCCTACACCTTTTTGAATTGAAATACCTAATCTATAAAAAAGAGAATTACCTATTTTGTAATTGAGATCATAATTAGCTATACAATTTCTCAACCTCTTCAAAAGAAACACCATGTCTTCACTAAGTTCGCCTAAAGTGGAGAAAGCAAGAACGCCAAAACCAAACCCATGAGTAGATACCTTATCCAAATATTTCGCCCTCTTGCGTGAAATAGCATTAGAAATGGCGACACCCGGAATGAAAGTTCGACCATGAATACCGGAAAAAGGTGAAACACCCGTAACATCAAAACAAAAATCTTGCCTGTTAACCCAATTACATATAAGAATGTCGGCCGGTTTCAAATCCTTACCATCATCCGATGAGAGCCCAAGATTGACCTCTTTTCTAGATGGAACTCCAGCCTTGTAAAATATATCCGAAACAAAATCATGTCTAAACTTTACGCCCACCTCACTTGCACAATGAAGAGCATGATCACCATAAATATTCATTTTCCTCTTACAACAAGCACAAACATCAATAGTATTAAACATAGGTATTCCAAGTCTATAACTAACAACTGCCCTGAATTGACGAGGTCCAAGTGTCTGATTAAGCCCACATACTGGTATAGCTTTGAGGTAATCCTGAGCATGATCAAGCCTATTGCTTTGCCAAAGTATAGTATCACGTTCTGACATAACAAATTTGGAAGGCATATCTTGCTTAACAACCTCAAAATACTGTATTGCCAAAGATTTCATAGGACGTGTGGCAATAGTGTTGATATTGAAAGAAGACAGCTCACATACCTGCATGAACAGTGACAAGGCACACTGAAAGCAAAGGCTTAGCTCAGATTCCGGTGGAAGATTAAGGATGATCTCCTGCAGGTTTCTTGTTTGATAAAAAAAAGCAAGAAAGCAGTATTTACTCGTATCTTCCATCGTGTGAACTCCCAAACCCCCATCCTTCATTGGCAGCGTAGCAATACGTTGTTGAAGGAGCCCAAACCCTGCACCATCTCCTGTAACAATATGCTGCAGAAACTGTATCAAGGGACGATCATAACAAGAAATAATTTGTTGACGAGCCTCAGGTTGGGTAGTTCTCAGATTGAAATACAGCTTTGAAACACCTGTGCAACTATGTAATAGTAATAACTCACTCTGCGGGTCATGTAATTGCTTTACAGACTCCATGAGCTGTAAAGTTTTATCAATTTTATGCTTCACAAGGTCACTGCAAAACTGCAGATTACAACTCACCGGCCCTCCAAACATCTTAACACCACGAGTAGGTCTACTAATGTTAGCTGGAAAGACTCCGTCAGCTTTGACTTCTAGGATCAACGCAGTGCCAAAATAACTCTGTCTTGCAAATATTAAGATGTAGCCCACGGCTACTGCCTTCAGCCTGAATTATCGACAACACTTTAGCTACTTTCATACTATCACCAGCAATGGTACCATCATCAAGGTACCATGCATGAAAATCCAGTTTGCACTGTCCTGAAATCATGTTCACTAGAGGGTGAAGAACCAAGGAAAATAATAGAGGACCCAACGGATCCCTTTGTTGGACCCCACAAGCAGATGAAAGTACAACCTCATTATAATAAAGTCTTGCTAGAGATGCATAACAAAACTCCACCCATCTGGAGATACTAGGGCATCTAAGTCTAACTTCCTAAATTAACTTGGTTCGATCAACCATATTAAAAGCATTAGAGAAGTCAATTAGAAGCATGGACATAGTATTTTGTGTACCTTTAATCTCCAAAATCCTGTTAGCAGCGTGAAGAATACCTTCTGCTCCACAGGAAACCCCAACCCCGAACTGATGATCCCCTAGATATAAAGACAGATCCTTACAAATTGATTTAGCAGCTAGCTTCGAACATAATCTTCGCCAAATTGTACCAACAACAATTGGTCGTAGCCCACCTCCAGGCTTGAGAAGAGGAGTTAAGGGAGCACTCGCAATGTACACCCCTAAAAATTATTATTATTATTATTTTTATATATATTTTTTATATTTTATATTTTATTTTTTATATTATTATTATTATTATGAAAACGTACCTCTGAGGGCTTTTATTGAAAATAGGGAAAAGAGTAACATTACAAGAAAAGTGTTGGTAACCTAGCTACAAGCTGGGCACCAACACCCTTTTGAATAACAATACCTAAACGATGAAAAAGAAAACTGTCAGTGCCACATTTTGCGTTATTGTGAGAGAGACAGTTCTTTAACCTCTTTACAAAAGCTAGTGTGTCCTCACTTAGTTCACCTAATGTAGTGAAAGCAAGAATATGAAAGCCATAACCATGAGACTCACACTTCTCTAAATATTTGTTGCGTTTACGGAGAATCGCCCTAGAGAGAGCTTGACCCGGAGTGAAAGAACGAGTATCCCCAGTGAAGGGAGAAACGCCTGTGACATCAAAGCATGTATCTCTGCCGTTTTCCCAGTTGTGTACCAATAGGTCGGCCGGCCTCAAAGCAGCATTCTCATCAGAAAGTAAACCTAAGGCGGCTTCTTTACGTGATGCGATAAGTTATTATTATTATTATTATTATTATTATTATTATTATTATTTTTATACTGAGTGATGCGATAAGTTAGGGATAATTGTTGCCACACAATTCATATTATCCATTGTGAGAGGTAGTTGCTACCATTAAGGGTAGTTCATACTATCTAAACAAAGTTGACGAACTACGGTCGTGCTTGATCTTTTCAAGCAACGGAGAGGGTACTTAGGCAGCCGCTACGCGGTTCAGCACAATTTTACAAGGTTGTTCATATCATCTGAAAGTCTTGGTTACTGCTTTGCAGTTCATACCATCTATTCAGAGATGATTGCAACCTTGGCAAGTATATATCATTGGCAACTGTTTGTATGTTATTTTTGGGCAACTGGCCCGTGTTAATTTTGGCAACTGGATGTATGTTATTTTTTGGCAACTGGCCCGTGTTAATTTTGGCAACTGGTCGTATGTTATTTTTGGGCAACTGGCTCATGTTAATTTTGGCAACTGGCCGTATGTTATTTTTGGGCAACTGGCTCGTGTTAACTTTGGGCAACTGGCCCGTGTTAATTTTGGCAACTGGCCGTATGTTATTTTGGGCAACTGGACCGTGTTAATTTTGGAAACTGGTCGTATGTTATTTGTGGGCAACTGGCCCGTGTTAATTTTGCGCAACTGGCTCGTGTTACTTTTGGAAACTGGTCGTATGTTATTTTTCGGCAACTGGCCCGTGTTAATTTTAGCAACTGGTCGTCTGTTATTTTGGGCAACTGGCCCATGTTAAGTTTGACAACTGGTTGAGTAAATTGTTGAAGTTAGCAACTGGCCTTCTTCCATTTTTGACAACTGGTCGTCTTTCATAATTAGAGAATAAATGATAAGTGTGCTGGTTTATAATGCAGTTTGAGAAATTTGCAGGTCTGATTTCTCGAGTGGCGTATCGGAGAGTCGGAGTTCGCCAAGTGGGCCGAAACCCGGTCTGTTGGAGGTCCAGATTTTCTGATCCGTCATAGTTGATATCAGAGCAGTTACGGTTCAAACGGGATTGTGCGTTTGGAACTCATATGTGTTTTGTTTGTGCAGTGACTACATGTATCTCTCTTTACTTCTAGTTTTATTTTGAACTTTGAGGACAAAGTTCTTTTCTTAGGGGTTAATGGTGTGACACTCCGTGCCATTTTTTCGGGTTCGGTTCAAATTATATGAGTTAACAATAATAAAATTTTCAATTGGAAGTGTTTAAGAATTATTATTTAGGATACTTCCATCATAGTACGAGTCTTCCCAAATCCAAAATATAGATTTTAGAGGGGCAACTAATAGCTCTAATCATAAACCTGGGTGTCTAGAAGGATCTACATGCAGTTAGACATGTGTCATCTTTTTAAGAGAAGAAATAAAAAGAAATTGGAGAGAACGAGGTGAGGGGGAGTTCTCATTTTTCTTTTCTTCTTTCCCTTTTCCTTTTTTCTTTTCTTTGGTGATTTCTCTCGAACCCTGAAAATTTAGAGAACATGACCGAGATCACGAAAATTAGTAAGCCCTGTGGGGGTAAAATCACACCTAGTTGTTGATGGCTCTCATGCATGTTGATTGGATTATAAGTGGAGAAGAGGGATTTTTATTCTTCAATTTGATTTGAAACAAATGATTTCCACTGCATTAATCAATGTGATTGTTATGGAATGATGGGTTTGTGATATTAAATGCATATGATTGATATTTAGATCAGACTAAATGGTTGATTTGGAGGTGATGGTTAGTGGCGGCGGCGGTGCTGCTTGGTAGTTGAGAAATTGGTAATGTATTTTTGAACTCACTTTTTGTTTCTACTGCACCAATTAGTTTCATTTCTAATAATGGGTTTGCATTAGTATTGCATCTTGTTTATGTTAACCTGAAGAAATTTAGTTTGGAACATATGGTGTTTGTGATATTCCCACAACCAATTCTTAACTATCAGTTTGGACCGAGAACTCTTTTCCATTTACTATTATGGTATTTGATTTGGATAAGTAAGCATCATCACCATTAGCTTAACTGCTACTTTTCCACTCCTAATATGGTCATATGTTCAGAAGAGTGTACATCAACTATTGGACTGTACTAGTATCAATTCTGTTATTGATTTTGGTACGCTCAGCTTTCTCTATATGAATATGTATGCATATAAAATGTTTTAAGTAAGTTGACATGTGTGATGGAGGTCATTATGGGGACCCATTTTTAATGTTCGTGTGTATGTGAACTGAGCCGCTGTGAATAGATAATTTTAAAAGTTCGCTAATGTGATCGTTATGGGATGTAGATGACTAGCCTTATGATGAACTTAAAATGCAGGTCATGGTGTTTTTACGATACCATCTAGAGGTACGCATTGCGAAAAATCGTGAGCTACTCATGGTTACAAACAATACCATTTGTCAATGCAACTTGTATAAATAGTATTAGATTTTACGATATGAACCGAGACTTTGATGGAGCTATAAGACTTTCAATTTCTAAAGTTGGACCATCTTCGACAAAATTTATCGATTTAGTTCTGATAAACTTATGAAATGCATATTTGATAAAATGTCAAAGAACATTTATATTGACTGCGCAGACAGCCATTTTGGAGGCTAGTTTCGGTGCGCATATGCAGGTTTTAGCTAATGGTTTCTTCTCAAGAAATAATTGCCATAGTATCCCCTATAGCATGTTAAAAAGGGAATGTTGTTTGTACTTGTAGGTTGGAAGATAGAGGTTGGAACGTATAGGAAGTCAGGGATAAAATCTTCTGAAGTGCCGGGTTTTTTTTTTCTTTATGATTTTAGGCTATTTAGACTCTGAGTATGGTATAGGTTTCTTCTTAGAATCTGTAGAGGATTGTTTGTTCTTTCCAAAAAGAAATAATATGTTTGACTGGGTTCATTACTCTAGATTTTATAGATCGCAATTACGGCATGTTAGAATTGTTGAAGAGACCAATTGACTTATTTATTTTTGTTTATAAGTCTTCAGTGATAAAGAACCTGATCTAGTTTCCAGCTTGATGTCACATGCTTCATTTGGGATCGTAACGGAGTCCATGGAAATCATAGAACATATGTAGTTAGGCTCGCAAATTATTATTGAGTATAAACTAAGGATGTTGTTTAAACTGTTCTGTTTTGGATTGCCTTCATTTGGATTATGATATTCGTTACTGCAGCTTGGATATGCATAATGGTCGCACTCCTTATATACCTTTTAAACATGGATGAAGTTTAGCAGTGGGATTTGTCCTTTATTAGTGTATAGATACTTAATCTTTCTAGAATATGTTTTCCTGTACTTAATTAAATGTGTAAAAATATAATCTTTCAGCCATTTAAATGCTTTGCTTCGTGTATTATATCTTGTCAGTGTTGGCAATCATTTTCTGCTAGTGGTAATTATTATTATTATACTGAGTGATGTGATAAGTTGGGGATAGTTGTTGCCACGCGATTCATACTATCCATTGTGAGAGGTAGTTGCTACCATTAAGGGTAGTTCATACTATCTAAACAAAGTTGATGAACTACGGTCGTGCTTGATCCCTTCATGCAACAGAGAGGGTACGTAGGCAGCCGCTACGCGGTTCAGCACAACTCTACAAGGTTGTTCATATCATCTGAAAGTCTTGGTTACTGCTTTGCAGTTCATACCACCTATTCAGAGATGATTGCAACCTTGACAAGTATATATAATTGGAAACTGGCCGTATGTTATTTTTGGGCATCTGGACCGTGTTAATTTTGGCAACTGGCCGTATGTTATTTTTGGGCAACTGGCCCGTGTTAATTTTGGGAAACTGGTCTGTGTTAATTTTGGCAACTGACCATATGTTATTTTTGGGCAACTGGCTCGTGTTAATTTTGGCAACTGGTCGTATATTATTTTTGGGAAACTGGCCCGTGTTAATTTTGGGAAACTGGCCCGTGTTAATTTTGGAAACTGGTCGTATGTTATTTTTGGGCAACTGGCCCGTGTTAATTTTGGCAACTGGCCGTATATTATTTTTGGGCAACTGGCCCGTGTTAGTTTTGGCAACTGGCCGTCTGTTATTTTGGGCAACTGACCCGTGTTAATTTTGACAACTGGTCGTATAAATTGTTGGAGTTAGCAACTGACCTTTTTCCATTTTTGGCAATTGGTCGTCTCTCATAATTGGAGAATAAATGCTAAGTGTGCTGGTTTATAATGCAGTTTGGGAAATTTGCAGGTCTGATTTCTCGAGTGACGTAACGGAGAGTCGGAGTTCGCCAAGTGGGCCGAAACCCGGTCCGCTAGAGGTTTAGATTTTCTGATCCGTCACATTCATGGTCTGGAAGCAAAAAGAAATGCTAATGGTTTGTTTCTCTCTCAAATAAAGTATGCACTTGATTTGCTTGATAAATTTGACATAGGTGGTGCCAAGCCTTGTACCTGTCCAGTTCCACTCCACAACAAACTTACAACTCACTCAGGTACACCTTTGTCAGATGCTACAACTTATAGATCTCTTGTTGGTGCCTTGCAATACTTGACCTGGACTAGGCCAGAAATCAGTTATGCTGTTAACCAGGTCTGCCAGCATATGCAAACTGCAACTTCTGATCACCTCATTGCTGCCAAGATAATATTACGCTACATCAAAGGCACTATTGACTATGGCATTCTGTTTAATAAAGGATTAACTGTTGTTCATGGGTTTAGTGATGCTGACTGGGCTGGTGAACCTGACTCTAGAAGAAGTACATGAGGGTATTGTATCTTCTTTGGCTCTAATCCTATTTCTTGGTCTAGCAAACGTCAACCTACTGTTGCTAGATCTTCAACTGAAGCAGAATTTCGCAGTTTAGCTAACCCAGCAGCTGAGATTCTATGGATTTGAAAACTTCTCAAAGATCTTCACGAATTCTTATCAACAACTCCATCTCTTATTTGTGACAACATCAGTGCTATATCTTACTCATCCAATCCCGTTTTTCACTCTAGGATGAAACATCTAGCTGTTGATTTTCACTTTGTCAGGGAATTATCTCAGGCCAAAGAACTGAAGATTGCATATATCTCTACCGTCGATCAGGTGGCTGACATTTTCACTAAAGGATTTGCAGGTCCTCGCTTTGCACTTCTACATGAAAAATTGTGTGTGCTTCCAAAGTCAACTCTCCTCAATTTGAGGGGGGCTAATAACACTCCTCAATTTGAGGGGGGCTAATAACAGTAACATTGTAATGTCACAGTAACTCTTAGCTGACAACTCTTAGCTGACAGTATCTCTTAGCTGGCAGTCACTATTCCCGGCTATACACATGTACTATTCTCATAGGATGAACAAACACTTACCACACACTGTCACTCTAGAAGAATAAATATCTTCATTTATTTTCTTTGTTGTAAGAATCTTCTCTGTAATATTAGCTCTGCGATTGCATTTTCCATTAATGAAATTCATTCATTCATTTCTTTAGATCTACTACCTACAACCACAAACCCACTTCTCTCAAGCAAAACCCATGGTAGCACCACTATCTGCATCTCCTTGTTCATAGCCATGACCATGGAAGCAGCACCTATTCTTGTTCGCAACTGAAATCCCTGTATTTCATCTCCATTTACGTTTGCGTCCATTCACATCTGCAGATTTGCATACAGCCACCAACTTCGACTGAAATTAACCCATTGGTTAGAGAACTTAAATCAACGCCCAGATTTGGTGAGAACCCATCACAGACAACACTACTTTCAACCACCAGAATCACTTAATACCCCTTGTTGTTGCTGTTAAACCATTACCGGAAATTCCAATACTTCATCAGAGAATACCGCCACCAGAAATCCCTGTCTCAGGCAGTCAAACTAAACCCTCAATTTTGTGTTGCTCTCTGTATTCCTTAATGATATTCCAACCTCAATTCGACCTCCAAAAATTGATCCAAATGATGACCTAATTTCAATTGATGTTGTTGTAGAAGTCCTCAAACCCATTGCCTGCAATCGACACTAAAGCACCAGGAAATCCCATCAGAACCCCAATTTCAATTAACTTCAAAATCCCCGAAAATCTGTTGCTTAACTTCGCGTGCACAACTACGAACCCATGGCAACAACTCTAATTGAATCACAGAACACCACCAAGATTTGCACAAACCCATTACTTCCAGAAAATGCTCAACCACCACCGTTCATGTCCGCAGATTAACAACCAGCCACCATGACCAACACCATTTCAGATTGAGTACGAACCCCACAAAATCTAATCCTAATTCACATCTCAAATCAAGCCAATTTCTTCTTCAATCGAGTACCACGAGATAACTTGGATTGCATATAGAACCCCATAATTTCTTCTTCATTTACACCTCACATAAGTTGAACTCAGTTGCTTGGATTCATCTTCTCTGATAGGAGCCTCACCATCTTGAAAGAAACACGAGCTCTTTGTTTTCATAAGTAACGAGATGTGGTTGAAGATACCACAGACAAGGTGTGGTAGAGGAACAAGCCACGTCTCCCATCTCTCTTCAGCCATTTGTGGGTCGGGCTTGTCTACACAGGCAAACTTTAACTCCCGGGCTGTGAAGAATTGTAGCCAAGGAGGCGGTGCAATGAATGACGTTGTTCATATTTCCTGCAAACGCGGTTTAACTCCTCATTTAGCCATTTATTCTCAAGGTGAATAGAATTGCTTGTATTTCCTGTAAAAGTTCTAAAATATAATTATTAGCAAAATATCGAGACCTAACTAGTGTAAATGTGGGTAAAGAAATGTCGCACTTACGTGCTTATCATTGGTATTACTAGGTTGTTCTTCGGGAATATAATTCTGGTGTATCAATTGGTTCATGTTCACCTTGATTTATCAAAAGACGGAACAAAAACTCGCAGGTATTTCTATGAGACACAGATTATCTATTCCATAAACTTTTCTGTGGAAGACAGATTTGTTTATCAAGTCTTCGACTTTGGGTCATAGCAACTCTTAGTTGTGGGTGAGATCAGCTAAGGAAGTCAAGTGCGTAGAGTCCTGCTGGAATTCAGAGACGTAAGGAAAGCGATTGTACCTTAATCAGTGTGAGATTGGTTAGGGCTCAACTACATTCCAGTCCGAAGTTAACTTGTAGTAGGCTAGAGTCTGTAGCGGCTTAATACAGTGTGGTGTTCGAATCTAGACTAGGTCCCGGGGTTTTTCTGCTTTTGCGGTTTCCTCGTTAACAAAACTTCTGGTGTCTGTGTTATTTCTTTTTCGCATTATATTTTCTATGATGAAATATCACAGGTTGTGCGTAGTTCAATCAATTGGTAAATCCAACCTTTGGTTGTTGATTGAAATTGATTGACGCTTGGATATTGGTCTTTGGTACCATCCAAGTTATTTCTCATATTGATCCGGCTCACAGATTCCTATTTGTTCGATTGCAGATTGATTTGAGAAATTGAGATATTACTCTTGGATATATTTTCCTTTATTGAGTCTGGCTGTCTAGTTGATTCTCTTGGAATTTTATATTGGAGTTAGTCTATACAGATTGTCTAAACGAAATATTAGGTGTGGTTGTTAGACCCCCGTTTTTTCACTTGTGTTAATTAATCACAAGGCTTGGAATCTTACTCATAAAAAATCATGTTGAGTAAGATATGATATGTTACAGGTATGTTTCCGATGGCATTCAATTTTGTCTAGATGTGCTAATCTTATCCCGTTTCATTCTCTACAATCATATTGAGAATGATTGAGTAGGTGTTTAAAGGTCTTGCTTAATTTGGTACAAATATCTCTTGAGTTAGTCTTGCTTAATCACAGTTGATAAATCCGACCATTGTTTGTTGGATAAAACTTGATTGACATTTGGACATTGGTCTTTGGTACCGTCCAAGTTATTCTCACATCAATCAGGCTTACAGATTTCTATTTGTATTTGTTCGATTTGCTGATTGTATTAAGAAAGAGATAAAGATCTTTGATATATTTCTTGATTGAGTCTCACTTTTAAGTTGGTGCTCTCAGAATTATATTGGAGTCTAGTCCATACATATTTCCGAACGAAATATTGGGTGTGGTTGTTATACCCCCGCGTTTTCACTTTTGTTGGTTGTTCTTTTGTTTCTTGTGAGAGGATGATAACACACAGGGGGAGAGTTCTTATTTGAACTTGCGCTTAATGATATATCTTTCTGGGGAGAAGTGGCTACGGAAATTGAGGTAACGATTTTATTTGTTAGTTAATCGTTTTTCCTGTTTAAGAAAAGCCTATTTATATTGCATATATTTTGCTTTTGGTTAACAAAATATCGGTACAATTGATATGTTCAATTATTGTGTATGGATTGGTTTATATAATTCAATTGTTTTCGGTTAAGAAAAACTGTATCAATTTATTTGGCTTATGGTTTGGTATCTTCTTTACTGTTGGGAATCAAGTATTTTTCAGTAACGAAATTCGGTGCAATTGCGGTGCAATTGCGGTGAAGTAATGTATGTATTTGTTTCAATTTCTTCCGACTAAGAAAAATAATTTTACAAGTATCTATTATTTTTGGCTTAACAAAATTACGGGGCCTTTTGTTTAGTCCATTTGATACCGGAAAGAGAAACTAAGTTAATTCAGATTTTAGTTATACTTATCAATTGGAGGATTTGGTTATTCAAGTCTAATCGAATTCCTTGACAAGAAAAACTAGTTAACTAACCTAGTGTTTGTCTTGTCTAAAGGGAAAGGTCTAAGTTATTGTCAAGATAATCAGAGTCTGATGAGAAAAATAAATTTAGTTCTGATCTTTATTTTGGTCTTATCGAAACAAGCGATTGTACATACGCAATCGGCTCAACAATATAATTAAGTTTCTTATTCGATTTGTTGGACTATAGGGAAAATTGCTTCGGGAAATTGTTTCCTTGATAACATATTAAAACTAAATTACTTTTGTAGTTTCAGTTTTAATATTGGCTATCTAAAATGGTATGTGAAACCTGCATACTTTACTTTTATAGGTTGTACAAGTCTTATAGATTTGTTAGATCCTTTTGATTTATCCTTTATTTGCTCGAACCTTTGTCATTTTATGACAAAAAGGGGGATGAATATATGGAGTAAACAAGTGATTTTTGATCACTAGGAAAGGACAATTGTGTGTAAACGTTATATCTAATGAAAGAGTAATGCATTGACTAAGGGGGAGAAACGTATCATATTGTCGTGTAGTAATTCTTAATACAAAAGGGGAATAACAAAGATGTTCAGATTGAATATTTACCTAGCTTGCCTTTAGGGGGAGTAAAATCTTTTGTTATTCAAATGTCAACAGCTGCATTTATTGATTGAATATATGCAGGTTATTGTGATGTTGAAACTTGGAATCAAGCGTATGAAGAATGAGTTATTTAGTAATTCATTTAGATCCATATGTAATAAGAGTTTTGTCACTAAAATTGACAAAGGGGGAGATTGTTAGAGCACAGCTCGGTTGAACTCACCAAGCGTTGGTATGCCAAGGTTGGTTGTCATATTTTAGTATCAAAACTCATCTAGAGTCGCCTGACTAAATACTAGAGTCAACTTCGTTAAGGTTAGACTAGAAAGTCTAGGAATGTTGAGACATACAAGTATTACTCTGAAGACCTGAAGAATGCGAAGAAATAACGACTACAATGACGACATCATCCTTCCACTTGAGGTTAGTAATATTGACTTGGTCTTTTTTCAATTCCTAACGTATCTTTCAAGTCGCGTGATGTTGTCTCAAATATGTTGTAGTAAAGAGTTCGTTGAGGCTTGTGAAGGCAATGAATTTTAGACTTAATAAAAATTTAAAAACAAAGAAAACTTATTACGAAATTGACTCCAAGATATTAGAAAACAACCAAGACACTGATTTCACTATTACACATGAATAAATTATGGTAAACAATCCAAAACTCTAATTATATTTTAAGACTCTTATTTCTTAATTCACAAATAATCTGGAAAATTATCGAAAATTAATTGTATCCCTAAACATAGATTATCTAAACAAAGCATAACCTATCTAATTGAATCACAACTAATGAAGAAATTTTTTGCAAACAATTAAAAACTCTGCAAAAGAAGTGATTGAGTGAATTATAAATTATAAATTAGAGGAAATAAATGATTACCAATTATTCATGCGTAAATAACTTCCTCACTGCCTTGGTTGTGGGAGAATTAGCTCATCATCATGTAGGAAAACCTCTCAAAATATTTCATTGATGCTCACAAGTGTTTTATAAATGATGAAAAGGAAAATAATTGAGTAAATCGGGTGTTTGCAACACTTATAATTGTTGCAGAACACTGTTACAGAAACGATAGAAATAAACTGTTGCTGACGGTAATTCTAAGACCCTCACGTGTTAGTCGTTATCACTGTTGAAGAACGACTGCCCTGGTCTGTCCGTTCTTCGTGTTCTTCAATGGCAGCAGCAGCAGCAGAAACTTTCCTGTAACTTGATTTTCTCGCTCTGTTAATGCTCTATACTTCTCCCAAACTCTCCATCCCCTCTTCTGCTCGACCCCAGTAGCCTATTTATACACCTTTGGACTAAGAATCTTCGCTCATTACTCTAGAAAATCTTCCCATATCTCGACAGTAAAGAAAAAATAATAAAGGAAATTTTCTTTCCTTTCTCGCCTCTTCACACGCCTGCTGATGTCGATATACTCTCAGGGCATTGTTTTCACGTTCCACCAGAAGTAAAACTCTATCAATCCACATGCCAACTACACAGAACTCGTGATGGAGCAACCAAAACCAGAGAAACCCTGTTTTCTTCACTGTCGATTATCCAACCAAATCCGGATGATTTTGAAGCCCATACCACGCCTGTATATCTCAGTCAAGTGTTCCCGTGAAGTTTTAGCCATTGAATCACACTATAACATCTTCAAATTTCGATCGAAATTCTCAGAGAGCTGCCACATTTTTCCCTCCAATTTTTAAGTTTCAAACGAAGAAGATGGTGTCCCCCTAACCAGTCGTGGGGTGCGAATAGCAACTGCCTTTTTGGGGTGCCCCTTAGTAATTGAGGTGCCCCTTAACCAAATCTGGGCTCCGTATAGCAAGTGTCCTCCGGGGGTGTTCCGAGTGATTTTTCGAGCCGATTTTTCCAACAATATTTATTTTCCAAAAATACCTAAAAATACACAAAACACCATAATAAGGACGAAAACGAGTACCAACAATACGAAACATTGAGGACAAATTAGACATAAATGCGCTATCAAATACCCCCAAACTTATTATTTGCTAGTCCTCGAGCACTAATAAAAAATAAAACCGAGTTGGTCTCGGGAGGGTTTACCAGAGGTGTACCCACAAAACCATTACTTCTAATTGGTCACAAGTATCCAAAGAGCTATGAGGACATACATATTCTCAACCTATCTCCAAGTAACTAGAATGCCAGAGAAATTAAAGGTGTCAGCTCTAAAGCTGACTGAAGAAAAGGGGAGACACATCCGCAACTGCTAGATAAAGAGATATCCGCTACACAGCTAGATAAACATTGTAAGATGCGTCCGCTGCTTTACAGCTGGATAAGATTAGGAGAGAGATAAAATGAGAGGGACATCTGCTACACAGCTGGACTAATTACGTGTGATGAGTTAAACCAGTGCTAGAAAGATTTTGCCAGATTGAAAGCGGACTAACAAAGCAACCAAATGTATCTTTCTTCGACTCTCTCATAGTGCTCAGTAGAAACAACGTCTTCTTCGGTCTTCAACTGTTGATGATAAACTATCGAACCTCATAGAACCTTGACAATTAACTCTTCTCTTCGATTTCTTGCTTGACTTATAAATTTCTACTTCCCTTTGGCCTTATTGAACAAAACGTAACGATGATTTTTTTTTTTTCATTTTTTTTTTTTTGAAAAAAAATTACAAGACAAAATTTACATGGCCATGAGAGAAGGACTTTCAAAACTTGGATCTTCGCAACTTGTGATGTCTTGGTATCATGGATTCTAACAACTTATATCATTTGCTCTTATAACTTCAACTTTGATTTTTGAATTATCTCTTCTATTGTTGCTTCTAAACCTAAAACGTCTTCAACTTTCTTCATAGATTTTGATGTCGCTCCGCTTGTTGATGATGATAAGTTTCTACTGAGAGAGAGTCGCAATCCAGTAACTAAGACTACATTGTGAGGTTGCTTTGTCTTTCTGGCATTTCCTGACCTACTTGCCTTTCCATCATGTATGGTTAGGTCCATCACGGTTACCCTCTAAAAGGAACAAGTTCTCTCCTGAATTTCAAGGATCTCAATGTCTTTTTCTCTAATGTCTCAAAAGGTTGTTATCCCTAGCATTCCAATTTCTATCTTTTCGGTGAGAAACAGTATGTAAACTTAGCTAACCGGATACCATGTGACGCTAGAAGTTTCAAAAGTGCAACTAAAAAGTTCTTCCCCACCCCCAAACTTAAATCTAACATTGTCCTCAATGTTTCTAATGAAAGAGCAATACCAAAAAGTAAAGTAACATGAGGAATCAGTAAAGGAGAAGTCGGAAAGATAGTACCTGGGTGAAGAGAGAAATCAAAAACTAATATACAACATACAATCGCCTCGATGGTCAATCAAGGGTAAACAGGGTCCTCCAGGGACCTCCTCAATCACCTGTTGGAAAGGGCTCTAAAAAGGGTTTCAATCTCTGACCGTTAACCTTCGAAGAACTACTACCATCCGGTGTCTCGATCTCAACAGCTCCATGAGGAAAGACAGTGCGAACAATAAAAGGACCCGTCCACCGAGAACGTAACTTCCCAGGGAAAAGATGCAAGCGGGTATCATACAGAAGAACTTTTTGACCTGGAGAAAATGACTTCCTTAAATATTTCTATCATGCACAAGTTTCATTTTGTTCTTATACTCCTTCGCACTATCGTAAGCATCTACGAATCTCGTCCAACTCATTGAGCTGGAGTTTCCTATGGGCTCCTGCCTTGTCAAGAGAAAATTTAGCTGTTAACAGCCCAATAAGCTCTATGTTCTAACTCGACAGGTAAATGACATGCCTTGCCATACACAGCCGATAAGGCGACATTCCAATGGGGGTCTTAAACGCAGTACGGTAAGCCCATAAGGCATCAGTAAGCCTAGACGACCATCTTTCCGATTAGGATTAACTGTTTTCTCTAATATACGTTTTATCTCCCTATTGGAAACCTCAACCTGACCACTAGTTGTGGATGATACGGGGTAGCTACCTTATGTGTAATACCATATTTCTTCATCAAAAGCCTAAAAGGTCCATTACAAAAGTGCGACCCACCATCACTAATTATAGCGCGCGGTGTACCAAAACGTGTAAGAATATTATTTTTTAAGAAATCAATCACAACCCTATGGTCATTGGTTTTACACGCAACCGCCTCAATCCACTTAGAGACATAGTCTACGGCGACAAGGATTATAGGTTACCAAAAGAATTAGGAAACGGACCCATAAAGTCAATACCCCCACACATCAAAGACCTCAACAACTAAAATAGGGTTCAAGGGCATCATGTTCCTACGGGAAATGGTTCCTAATTTCTGGCAACGCTCACAAGTACACAGTAACGATGGGAGTCTTTAAACAACGAAGGCCAATAGAATCCACACTGCAATATCTTAGCAGCATCTTCTTAGCACTAAAGTGACCCCACAAGCATGATCATGACAAAAGGAAATAATACTGGACTGGTCACTCTCAGGTATACATCTCCTAATAATCTGGTCTGGACAATACTTAAATAAATAAGGATCATCCCAAAAGAAGTGCTTAACCTCAGCTAAAAATCTAGAACGATCTTTTTACCCCAATGTTGGGGCATTCGACCAGTAACAAGATAGTTCACTATATTCGCATACCAAGGTAATTTAACAAAGAACAATTGTTCATCAGGAAATCTCCCCATAGGAAGGGAATCATCTGGGGAACTAACAACTAGCCTAGACAAGTGATCTGCTACATTTTTCGGCACCCTTTTTGTCTCTAATGTCTGGAGAAAACTCTTGCAACAACAAAGACACCTAACCAATCTAGGTTAGTATCCTTCTTAGACAAAAGATATTTTAAAAGCAGCATGATCAGTATATATGATGATCTTAGAACCTAAGAGATAGGGTCTAAACTTGTCTAAGGCAAACACAATGGCTAATAGTTCCTTCTCGTAGTGGTATAGTTCAACTGGGCATCATTCAGAGTTTTGCTAGCATAGTAAATCACATGAAGTAACTTATTTTCTCGCTGACCTAGCACAACACCAATAGCATAATCTGAAGCATCACATGATCTCAAAGGGTAGGTTCCAGTTGGGTGCCTGGACTATGGGGGCGGTAGTGAGTAATGACTTAAGCTTCTCAAAGCCTCTAAACAAGCATCATCAAAGACAAACTTAACATCTTTTGCAAGCAAATTGCAAAGAGGTCTAGACATCTAAAATCCTTAATGAAACGACGATAAAAACCAGCATGCCCTAAGAATGACCTAATACTCTTACGGTTTTTGGGACCGGTAAAGTTTTAATAAGGTCAACTTTGGCTCTATCTACCTCTATACCCTTTGAAGATACAATGCCCTAGAACAATTCCTGAACGAACCATAAAGTGACATTTCTCCCAATTAAGCACTAAATTCTTTTCCTTACACCTAGTCAAAACTAATGACAAATGATGCAAGCACTCATCGAAAGACGAACCAAACACTGAAAAATCATCCATAAAGACCTCTAAGAACCGTTCTACCATGTCAGAAAATATGCTCATCATGCAACGCTGAAAGTCGCAGGGGCATTACATAGCCGAAAGGCATGCGTCTATACGCAAAGGTACCAAAGGGACAGGTAAAAGTGGTTTTCTCCTGGTCTTCTGGGGAAATAACGATCTGATTATATCCAGAGTAGCCATCTAAAAAGCAGTAGTGACTATGTCCAGCTAATCTCTCTAGCATCTGGTCGATGAAGGGAAGGGGAAAGTGGTCCTTCCTAGTGACCTTGTTCAATTTCCTATAGTCAATACAAACACGCCAACCGTGGTCACTCGGGTCGGGATTAACTCATTGTTATCATTCTGGACTACAGTAATACCAGATTTCTTGGGAACAACCTGAACGGGGCTGACCCACTTACTGTCTGAAATAGGGTAGATAATGCCTGCATCTAATAGCTTAAGAACCTCAGTTCGAACTACTTCTTTCATATTGGGTTAGTCGACGTTGCATCTCCCTAGAAGGTTTGGTGTCTTCCTCTAAATAGATCTGATGCATACAAACAGTAGGACTTATACCCTTAATGTCTGCTATGGTCCACCCTAAAGCTTCCTTGTTGTTTTGAAGGACGGTTACTAGCCTACTTTCCTGATCTCTATCCAAGTCGGAAGAAACAATCACAGGTAAAGTCTCAGAGGGCCTAAAAACACATACTTCAGGGTATCTGGCAATGGTTTTAGGTCCAACTTTGGGATTTTCCAACGAAGGAACTAGGGTAGACTCGGGAACGGGTAAAGGTTCGAACTTAGGTTTCCATCCATTACTAGTGTCTAACAAAGGGGTTGAATCTAACAAAGCATTCACCTCATTAATCACATCATCATCATCAAAATCAATCCCAAAGTGAGCTAGGCATTTCTCTAATGGATCTTCTATCAAAGTGTTTGGTAATGACTCCTCTACTAAGGTGCCTATCATGTTCACCTCTTCTACGCTCGAGTCGTCCAGTTCTGGGGTAGCTTACTAATGTGAAAGATGTTCAGCTCAATAGTCATATTACCAAAAGACAAATTCATAATACCAGTTCGACAGTTAATGATCGCATTGGATGTTGCTAAAAATGGGCGACCTAAAATCACCGGTATCTGGTTCTCTGGGTCAGGGACAGGTTGGGTATCTAGGATAACAAAATCCACTGGATAAATAAACTTGTCGACCTCAATAAGAACATCCTCGATCACACCACGAGGAATTTTAACGGACCTATCAGCTAACTGGAGTGTCATCTGGGTAGGTTTCATCTCACCAAGTCCTAGCTTAAGGTACACATGGTATGGAAGTAAATTCACACTGGCTCCTAAGTCAAGCAAAGCTTTCTCAACACGGTGTTTACCTATTGTGCAAGAAATGGTAGGGGACCCTGGGTCTTTATACTTAGGAGTAGTGGTATTCTGAATAATGGAACTCACGTGACTAGCTAGGAAGGCTTTCTTTTGGACACTAAGCTTACGCTTTCGTGTACACAAGTCCTTAAGGAACTTGGCATAAGCCGGAATCTGCTTAATCGCATCCAACAACGGTAGGTTGATAGTAACTTGCTTAAAAACCTCCAATATATCATTAAAGTTGGACTCCCTCTTAGTCGGAACTAGCAGCTGGGGAAACGGGGCTCTGGGAACAAAGCCGGGCTCAGCAGGACCCTCATTGGTCTCTTTGGAGACTCTATCAGTTTCTCATTCTCTGGCTCAGAAGGGTGAACTACAGCATGTTCACTATTAGGCATGGAAACCTTGTTGTCTATCTCTCTACCGCTCCTAAGGGTTTTAATAGCATTTACATGATCGGATGGTCTTTCACCTATTTCATTAATTCCTCTAGGGTTTGGTTGAGTTTGACTAGGAAACTTACCTCTTTCTCTTAAAGACTCATTTATATGACTAACCTGGGTTTTCAACTCGGAAATAGCCTGAGAGTTAGCCTGACCTATTCTCTTATTTTCTTCTATACCTTGAGCAACAGATTGCTGAAACTGCATAGTGTTACGAGTTAACAAAGCAAGAGACTCTTCTAAACTCATAATCTTCTTATCCGAAGGGTTCTGAAACTGTGCCGGGGCTGAAGGATTCTTAGGATAGCCAAAACCTGGGGGAGCTTGAGAGTTACTAGACTGACCTTGATTCTGGCCCTTAGACCAAGAAAGGTTGGGATGGTTTCTCCAGCCAGGGTTATAGGTTTCTGAATAAGGGTCAAACTTCTGACGGTTATCGAATCTAGTGTTGTTATAAAGAGCATTGGCTTGCTCTTCAACAGTATGGTCTTCCCAAAAAGGCTCTATTCTACCACTAGTACCACTAGAATGACCTAATTCCAACGCTTCTAACCTTTTGGCTATGGCTGCTATTTTAGCATCTGACTCATAGGATCCTTCTACCCTATTGACATTTCCTCTACTTAGAAGAATTGTTTTCTGGGGTTCCCTATTATTTCCCATTGTTGGGTCTTATTGGCGATTTCATTCAAAAATGTCATCGCCTCATCAACAGTTTTATTCTCAAACCCACCTGTGCATAAGGACTCAACCATGGTCGTTGTTGAATAGTCTAAACCCTCGTAGAGGATCTGAACTAACCTAACCTTCTCTAAACCATGATGAGGACATTGAGAAATTAAGTCATTGAACCTTTCTAAATACCTATATAAAGATTCTCCCTCTTGTTGAGCAAAAGTACAAATTTGTGTCCTAATAGACGATGTTTTGTGCCTTGGGAAAAACTTATGTATAAAGGCAGATGTAAGTTGTTCATAGGTTTCAATTGACTCAGAATCCAAACTATACAGCCAAGATTTGGCTTTATCTTTTAAGGAAAAGGGGAATAACCTAAGTTTCAGTGCATCATCACTAAGGTTTTTAATTTTCAGAGTACTACATACTTCCTCAAATTCCCTAACATGAAAATAGGGGTTCTCATTCTCTTTTCCTAAAAAGGTTGGGAGCATCTGTAAAGTCCCAGGTTTGAGTTCATAATTTGCCTCGGTTTCAGCTAACTTGATACAAGAAGGACGAGAGGTCCTAGTTGGGTTCAATAAATCTTTTAAAGTTTCCATTTCTAGCACTACAAAAGGACTAGGAGAACTTCCTTCACAAAGACGCAGATTCTCAAAAATGAAGTTTCCAAAAATGGGGCTCTCTAAAGAAGAGTCTTAGAGCTCCCCGCCTTCACAAGAAGAACTACTAGGTTTATCACTAATCAGACGACCTAGAGTGTTTCTTTTCCAAGCCCGTTCTACCTCGGGCATACACTAGAAAAACAAAACTAAAAAGAAAATCCCTAAAAGGGAAGGGAAGTTCTATGCAAACACAAACAAGGCTGACTCCACCACAGCAAACCTACTGAATTCTAGCAAACAAAAAGCATGATGGCTCCAATTAGATTGTTTCTAGACCATCTTCTAATCATTCGAAAGGGAATTCGTTAAAATTTAAGCAAACCCCTCTGGAGTCAATCCGAGTCAAAGTAAGTTGAATTGAGGCGAGGGAAGCTCAGTGGAGCTTTGATACCCAAGGCCTCACCGCTATCACAAGGCGGCGCAGTCATGCATTCAACTCACATAGACCATCATGAACTTCGAAGTATGCTAAAAGAGTAACCAATATTTTTCGAATGACTTTCCTACTAAGCTCGTTACCCTATAGGTCTCGTTCTATTCCAAATTTTAAAGCTTAGGTTCGCGTTTGGTTTCGTTTTCCTAAGGCGGGAAAGAAGAGAACGGTGATGAAATCCGAACCCTTATCTTGTATGGCCAGTCCTTGCCCTTTACTAGGAATTTAAAGCAGCCGTTTTCAGTTCCTCAGCATATATGCAAACGAAGGAATACAGTAACTCGCTGATAGGAGATTCGCGAGTGTTTCGATAGACTTACCTCCCGTACCAGACGGGGGATGAACCGTTGAAGTCGACTCGGGCCACGACTCCTATGTCATGTACGAACCCGAGGGGGCGAGGTGATATCGTAATCACCGTCCTTCTCTGCAAACAGTTTAACATTTAATCTACCCTTCCGTAGGGTTTAAAAAAAAAAAATTAATGTCCAAAGTCCAAAAGAAAGGTCCAAAAAAATAAAGTGCAAAAAGAAAAAGAAAAATACAAAATAAAAAGAATTCCTAATACAATCTAATAAAATAACACTCTCTTTTTTTTCTCTCTTTTTCTATAAAATACAAAAAAAAAATCTTCTTCTTTAGCTCCTTTCGCTTTGCCTTTTACTTCAAGTCTTTAAATATTAGCCAAAAGCTTTGGAAAAAATTTCTTTCGCTCCAAATTCCCAAAATCTGAAAGGAAAATACAAAAACCCAAAAAACGTAAAGAAGAACAAAAAAAATAAAAAAAAATAAATCTAAAAACTCTATCCTAAAGACAAGCCCGCGCCGGCGGCGCCAAAAATTGATGTTATCTCAAATATGTTGTAGTAAAGAGTTCGTTGAGGCTTGTGAAGGCAATGAATTTTAGACTTAATAAAAATTTAAAAACAAAGAAAACTTATTACAAAATTGACTCCAAGATATTAGAAAACAACCAAGACACTGATTTCACTATTGCACATGAATAAATTATGGTAAACAATCCAAAACTCTAATTATATTTTAAGACTTTTATTTCTTAATTCACAAATAATCTGGAAAATTATCGAAAATTAATTGTATCCCTAAACATATATTATCTAAACAAAGCATAACCTATCTAATTGAATCACAACTAATGAAGAAAATTTTTGCAAACAATTAAAAACTCTGCAAAAGAAGTGATTGAGTGAATTATAAATTATAAATTAGAGGAAATAAATGATTACCAATTATTCATGCGTAAATAGCTTCCTCACTTCCTTGGTTGTGGGAGAATTAGCTCATCATCATGTTGGAAAACCTCTCAAAATATTTCATTGATGCTCACAAGTGTTTTACAAATGATGAAAAGGAAAATAATTGAGTAAATCGGGTGTTTGCAACACTTATAATTGTTGCAGAACACTGTTACAGAAACGATAGAAATAAACTGTTGCTGACGGTAATTCTAAGACCCTCACGTGTTAGTCGTTATCACTGTTGAAGAACGACTGCCCTGGTCTGTCCGTTCTTCGTGTTCTTCAATGGCAGCAGCAGCAGCAGAAACTTTCCTGTAACTTGATTTTCTCGCTCTGTTAATGCTCTATACTTCTCCCAAACTCTCCATCCCCTCTTCTGCTCGACCCCAGTAGCCTATTTATACACCTTTGGACTAAGAATCTTCGCTCATTACTCCAGAAAATCTTCCCATATCTCGACAGTAAAGAAAAAATAATAAAGGAAATTTTCTTTCCTTTCTCGCTTCTTCACACGCCTGCTGATGTCGATATACTCTCAGGGCATTGTTTTCACGTTCCACCAGAAGTAAAACTCTATCAATCCACACGCCAACTACACAGAACTCGTGATGGAGCAACCAAAACCCGAGCAACCCTGTTTTCTTCACTGTCGATTATCCAACCAAATCCGGATGATTTTGAAGCCCATACCACGCCTGTATATCTCAGTCAAGTGTTCCCGTGAAGTTTTAGCCATTGAATCACACTATAACATCTTCAAATTTCGATTGAAATTCTCAGAGAGCTGCCACATTTTTCCCGCCAATTTTTAAGTTTCAAACGAAGAAGATGGTGTCCCCCTAACCAGTCGTGGGGTGCGAATAGCAGCTGCCTTTTTGGGGGTGCCCTTTAGTAGTTGAGGTGCCCCTTAACCAAATCTGGGCTCCGTATAGCAAGTGTCCTCCGGGGGTGTTCCGAGTGATTTTTTCGAGCCGATTTTTCCAAAAATATTTATTTTCCAAAAATACCTAAAAATACACAAAACACCATAATAAGGACGAAAACGAGTACCAACAATACGAAACATTGAGGATAATTTAGGCACATAAATGCGCCTATCCTCGCGCTATATTGAAAACATAACATGCGAAGATGTATATATTGTATATTATACTCTAGTGGAGCGACATGATCATAATAGTATGGTCATAGTATTAAGGAATTAGATTACGAAGTATAACGCTTATGTATTGAACTTCGTAGATATGACATCGACATAATATTGAATATAGTTTTATGATTACGTGTATGGGTGTATGGTGAAGATTTCTTCCTAGGAAACAATGTTTTACATTTGTTTAAAGGAAGTACGTTCATGAACTTGTTTCATGAATCAAAAGGGAAATCAATAGGTATATTGGTCCACCTATTTATTGCATATTCTTTGATGACCAATATGTGTGAGTTTGTAGAACCGATCTTAACTCAGGTTATGTATCTTGGTATAACCGATCACAATACCTAGACTTATGATTTGGTATGACCGGTCCTGGTAATTGGTGTAACCGATCCTAAGTAATCATTATGAGATGGTATGATTGATCCTTGTAATTGGTGTGACCGATTCTGGTAATTGGTGTGACCGATCATAAGTGGTTTTGTGACTGATACTTTTAATTGGTAAGACCGATCCTAGTAACTGGTATGACCGATCACAAATAGATACCATGTTTAGGTAGAACCAATCCTAGTGATTGGTATAACCGATCTGAACCCATGTAGGTGACTTGGTAGGACCGATCACAACTAACCATTGTGACTTGGTATGACCG
This sequence comes from Papaver somniferum, assembly GCF_003573695.1. NCBI lineage: Eukaryota > Viridiplantae > Streptophyta > Magnoliopsida > Ranunculales > Papaveraceae > Papaver > Papaver somniferum. The sequence goes on along the minus strand of NC_039364.1, from coordinate 183,186,092 downwards.
ATCACTTAGTAGTCTTGGAATTCTGGTAGAACCAATTCTAAACACTGGTTTGAAGTATGGTAGAACCGATTCCAAGACGCAAATCCGATTTTCCATGAATTACATATTTTCTTCATGATCTTGTGTAGATTCTGAATTAGGGTTTTTTGTGTAAAGATGTCAACATACTTTGAACACGAGCATTAACTCTTATCATTTATTGTTCAAAGATATTCCTTGGTACTCAAGGTAATCTTGTAAACGAAAAAAATTAAGAATCTTTTAATTAAGGTTTTTGGTTTTATATGCTTTAATTACCAGCAATTAATGCATAGATTTAGACTATAAAAATTAGTAATGTGATTTACTAATTGGAGATTTTTTATGAGAGATTTCGGAAATATTGGACAAACATTTATTGGAATTATGAAAACTGAATTTGGGCATTCATTGCATATCTTAAGAATATTTTCGGTTTTGGAAATTCCTTGGTGTCCAAACATCCTTGGTCTATAAATACCTAAGTTTACATTTCTAGCAACTATCCTAAGAGCAAGGAAAACTTCATTTCTTGTTGTTTCTGGTGGAGCCGTCTATTCAGAGAGAAAAGTATCCTAATTAGGTGAAATCTCTTACGACCGCTCATTTAAAGGCTTCTGTGGGATCAAGAAACTCTACGACAACCATTGGTGAGAAACTAGATAATTGAAGTGTTATTAGTTTTCGATTTGATTTGATTGACTAACGGTTGTTGAAACTTTGATTGCACCTAGTTTGTTTATTCTTGATAATCTCTCTTCTTATATAAGATTCACTCAAACTAGATCAAAGTATCGACGGATCATTGAACTGTTATTAGATCTAAAGACATCTTGTGATAATCCATTGTTAACAGACCTTGTTATGTGTGTGATTGATCACAAGAGGATTCAAGTGTTATTGTGCAGGTATTTGAAGGCAATAAAATATTTTAATACGAAGAAAAATTCTTATTAGTTTTCGTATCTTGTGGATTTAGTGCACAAACCTTGATTGGCTGGGATCCAACTAGAATCAGTTTATCTTTGATAGATCTGATTGATTAGTTGCGTGAGATCGGCATTCTCTATAGTTTCTCTTTGAGATCTTTATCTATTGAGTGCGAACCTAAACTTTACTATTTCTGTAGTGATTGGATAGATTGATCTAACCAGATAAAGAAGATTATTATATTAAACATAAGAGCCTTTATCAACAACTCACATATATTCTAGCAAGATTGATTAGAGTGGTTACCAAATAGATTATTCCTTTGTTGTTTGGAATACAATCCGAAAGACTTGTTATTCACGTGCGTGACTCTAGAAGTCGAAGGCGCAGGGATACTGAGGGAACTAAGTAGCTAGGGGTAGTCTGCCTGGTCTCAACTATACGAAGTTGGTATTTGATTTTGTATAGCGGCTCAATTATGAGAGTATTCAAAACTGGACTAGGTCCCGGGTTTTTTTTGCATTTGCGGTTTCCTCGTTAACAAAATCTTGCTATGTATTTTACTTTGTTTTCCACATTATAATTGTTACTATAATTAAGTAAAATATAAAAGTACGTTAACTCCGATACTTGATACTGATCCTATAGAGTTTCTGTTATTTCTGAACCTATTATCATGTACACACTTTGTTGTCGTATAGTCTCGATCTTGTATCCATAGTCAATCACAAAAGTGATCTTGTTGTAGTATTTTCTTGATCTCGTATCTATATACAATCACACCAAGTGTGAACCGAATTTCGTATTGTCTCGACTCTGTCCAAAGACAGTCACATTCGGTAGAGGATTTATAGGTGGATAAATAAAATATTGTGGTGTATTTGGGTACCCTCATCTTTTCAATTGGTATCATAGGAGGAAAACACGAAAAGATTCAACAATATGTGTTTGGTGCGATCCAACCTTTAAGATTTGAATTTATGTCTGATTCAGTTAACGTTATGCAAGATTGCGAATACTCAAAAGTTGAGAATGCTACTACTTCGTTAACTCATGATTCAGGAGTTAAGGAGATTAATAGTGCATTTGAGTCAAATTATGATGTCAAAGAAGATGTTGAGAAAGAGTTGGTAAAACTCCTAAAGCCTATAATATCTCTGTCTACAAGGATGTTATTATTAAAGACAGAGTCTAGTCTTCTAAAGCAAGATATCGAGAAAAAGACATTCAACTAAATATTCTAGCCAAATAGAATATGGATCTCACTGTCAAAGTAGAAGCTCTTGGTAAATATCTTAATCGAGAACAAGGGGTTCGTCCTATGACTCTAACTATAATTTCTTCTGATAAGGAAACCAAAAGTCCTTGCTCGAATTTTACAGATTCTGATAACAAGACTTGCTTGATCACGTATGAAACAGATCATGATGATGGTAGTCTGCCTAACTATATCAAGTCAGAAGAGAATGAAAAACCATCTTCTACAACTACTGATGATCAAATGAAATCTTGTCCAAATGAAACTTTGAACCAGTTTAGTGAGAAATATCTTAAGGAATACATCTTTCAGTCGCTTGACAAGAAACTTATACTTCTTCAAAATACTGTTGTAAAAGTATTAAAAGAAGTATCTTGTCTTAAAAAACTGAAAGATCATTCCTCAGAAGAAAGACAGAATATACCCCAACCCGATAAAATCAACTCAAAAGAATCAGATGAAAGAGTTGACAATCACTTCTGGAAAAAGGTTCCACCTCACTCATGTCGGAACAGTCTCTGTTTACATGAAGGTAGTTCACATACGGAACGTTTCCAGAAGAAAGGAAAGGAAATAATTTTTGCAAGAGAAACAATCATGGAAAATATCCAATAATTGTTTTTGATGATCAATCTGATGTGCGTATTAAGGAAATCCTAAAAATGAGAAAATCATAGGAAAATCTCATTAACAGAATTAAGAGAGATTTATCTATCTATGAAAATTCTCATATCAGTCGTTTTTCTCCTCACAAAATCAAAACGTTGTCATAAGGAAAGATCACCTTCTAAGTAGAAAATACTTTGGGCAGAAAACTCCAAAGAGAAACATGAACTATGTTTTTGATACTCGTTGTAAGCATGATAAGGCTTACTCCGATACAACTTAGTTGTATGGAGTGTGTACCCTAATCCAGGCTTGTGCTCATAACTTTTGGGATGAGGAAATACATAAAACGAGAGCACATGTTTTGTGTTTCTATCAGAAAATTCCTTTGACAATTTTTGGGTAACTACGAATCCATATTGTCTAAAAGGTTCATGTAAATACCAGTTTTCGGTAATTAGGATTCATTTATTTTTACAATTTTAATTACCTTATGAAAAATATATTTTCCTGGCTAGAGGAGTTCAGATATGTTCCTATGGAAATAAAAATATACTATGTATATTATCGAAATTACTTTGGTATTTTTGGTCCGAAGACTTTTTATTTTAAAAAGAAACTCTCTCTTACTTGTATTGAAAACCCTGATAGATTCTTATTTAAATCCTTGAGCATGCCTCCAATAACTTGCAGTATTACAAAGGTAAATAAGTAGGAAGCTCAAAGAGTTAAAGATTGTCAAGGAATCAGTACGGAAAGGAAGAAGAAAATCATCTCAAAATCATGTTTGATTATGAATCTGATAGTTCTACTGGATCCCAAGATGAGTCATGTATGTTTTCAACTTTCAAGATCCAAAAGAAACCAAGTGGATACCTTCTGATAGTATGGAAAACTTTATCAATGGTTTCGAAGACTCAGAACCAATCTCATAATAACGGTTCGAAATCAAGATTGGCTAAAGGATAGAATTGAAGAAACAAAAGTTGATCTTGCAGATTTGAAGGAATAAGTTGAAAAACTTGAAAAACCGAAAGTGGTTGCTGACAAATCTCTCGAGACGAGCTTCAAGAGTTTGAACACTGAAGAATCCTCAGTGAACAATCAGAGCACCACTAAAGATTGAGTCATATGTAATACTTGATCCACAAAATAGACATCAATGTATTGATTTATTTCGATATTTTTGTATAAGGTCTATTTTGAATAAAACTATCATTATTATGATGAATAAAATTATTATTTTATAATTTTTGTTTTATGTGATAGTTTCCTATTACATAGCATGCGTATGAATGCTTATATTTTTTTATGTGATATGAGATGTCTGATTTTGGTTTTTATTAACCTTAATATTCGATCTCATATGGTGTAACGCTTATGATTTGTGTGGCATTTTGATTTTGCGGGATTAAGTTCTAGCCCATGTTGGTAAGCTTTATCAAAGGATCATAAGGTGTTCCAATTGAAACTCATATGTGAAAAGTCACAATATGTTGATATCTATTTATGTTTACATAAGTTGTGTTTAGCATAACATATCTGTTTCGGGTTTTCAACTTTTGATATTGGCACACAATAGTTAAAATCGTTTCAACCTTTCTCTGGTAAAGGTTACTTTTCTTGGTTGTTCTTTTGTTTCTTGTGAGAGGATGACAACACACAGGGGGGAGTTCTTATTTGAACTTGCTCTTAATGATATATCTTTCTGGGGAGAAATGGATTCGAAAATTGAGGTAACGATTTTATTTGTTAGTTAATCGTTTTTCATGTTTAAGAAAAGCATGTTTATATTGCATATATTTTTCCTTTGCTTAACAAAATGTCGGTACAATTGATATGTTCCATTATTGTATATGGATTAGTTTATATGATTCAATTGTTTCCGGTTAAGAAAAACCGTGTCAATTTATTTGGCTTATGGTTTGGTATCTTCTTAATTGTTGGGTATCAAGTGTTTTTGCTTAACGAAATTCGGTGCAATTGCGGTGTTGTAATGTATATATTTTTTTCAATTGCTTCCGGATAAGAAAAATAATTTTGCAACTCACTTTTTGGTTTGTATCCATTGTTTTTGGCTTAAAAAAATTACGGGGTCTTTTGTTTAGTCTATTTGATTCCGGATAAGAGTAACTAAGTTAATTCTGATCTTAGTTAGACTTAGCAATCGGAAGATTCGGTTATTAAAGTCTAATGGAATGCCTTGACAAGAAAAGCTAGTTAACTAACCTAGTGTTTGTCTTCTCTAAAGGGAAAGGTCTAAGTTATTATCTGAACAGTTAAAGCCTGATGAGAAAAATAAGGTTAATTCTGATCTTTATTTTGGTCTTATCGAATAAGCGATTGTACATACACAATCGATTCAACAATAAAATTAAGTTTCTTCGTCGATCTGTTGGACTATAAGGAAAATTGTTTGGTCAATTGTTTCCTTGATAATAATATATTGAAACTAAATTACTTTTTTAGTTTCTGTTTTAATATTGGTTATCTAAAATGGTATTGAAACCTTCGTGTTTTACTCTTATAGGTTGTATAATTCTTATAGATTTGTAAGATCCTTTCGGTTTGTCCTTTATTTTCTCGAACCTTTGTCATTTTGTGACAAAAAATGGGAGAAATATGTGGAGTAAACAAGTGATTTTGATCATTAGGAAAGGACAATTGTGCTTAAACGTTATATCTAAAGAACGAGTAATGCATTGACTAAGGGGGAGAAACATATCATATTATTGTGTAGTAATTCTTACTACATAAGGGAATAACAAAGATGTTCGGATTTAATATTTACCTAGCTTTCATTTAGGGGGAGTAAAAGCTTTTGTTATTCAAATGTCAACAACAACATTTATTAATTGAATATATGCAGGTTGTTTTGTTGTTGAAACTTGGAATCAAGCGTATAAAGAATGAGTTATTTAGTAATTCGTTTAGCTCCATATAAGAGTTTTGTCATTAAAATTGACAAAAGGGGAAATTGTCGGAGCATAGCTTGGTTGAACTCACCAAGCGTTAGTATGTCAAGGTTGGTTGTCATATTTTAGTTTTAAACTCATTTAGAGTCGCTTGATTAAATACTAGAGTCAACTTCGTTTAGGTTAGACTAGAAAGTCTAGGAATGTTGAGACATACAAGTATTACTCCGAAGACCGGAAGAATGAGAAGAAGTAACGACTACACTAACGACTGATAAGCACGTAAGTGCTACATTTTATACCCATATTTATATTAGTTAGGACTCGATATTTTGACTAACAACACTATTTCAGTGCTTTTGTAGAAATTACTAGCAATTACGATCACCCGGACGATAAATGGCTTAATGAGAAGCTAAATGGCGTTTGAGACGAAAATGACCAAGCATGGCTACTTTATTATCTACACAACCATTTCACGGCTAGGAGACAGACTAGACTCTAGAAAATCTGTTCACTCAAGCTTCTTAGCAGTAAACTTTACCAAGGTGATTGAAAGTTAGTGTTGTGTCCGGTGAAGAGAAGTTGGTGTTGTTCACGAAAGATTAAGGCAATGGCATTGGATGAGAAGAAGAATGGGTACTGGTTGGTTTGGATGCTCGAACTGGTAGCTGGCAGTGGTTGGAGTTGAACTGTTGAATAGGTTGAGAAAGTGATGTTGTATCCGGTAAATAGTCCATGGAGTAATGGATGAGCCAAACAGCAAAGAAGTAAAGATGCTAATAAGGATTCTTGTTAATGATCGAGAGAACCAGCAGATTGCAGCGAAGGGAAGGACGGACAAACTAAGCTGGTGGTGATTACATGGGAAGAAACTATGAAGCTGGCGCGGTAACCGAGAAGGAGATTTCCCAGTAACCATAAGTGCAGTGTATAGAGTTTGGGGGTTTGTATGGCGTCGAACTGGTGTTAGCTTCATGAGCTGTACAAGACAGTTAAGGCGAGATGGAGATCAACAGAAGCAGCAACAACAAAAATGGAGTTGTAGTCAGTGAGAAGACGAATAGGAGCTGTGCTTATGGAGCCAAGACGGAGGGATGATGGCTGTGTTTCAGATGTGAATGGAGACAGATCAAGACTTCATGGACAGACGCAGGCGGGGTCTTGTTTGGGGTTGACAGATCGAGGAGATAAAAGGAGCTGCTGTCGAGTTGGCTGTTCCTGCCAGTCGAGAAGAATTGTAGTCATTGGAACCAAGCGTTGATGCTGGAGTTCAATTGGAAGCTGATACACAGACTGATTTGGGTGACGAGTTGCAGAAGACGAGGAATTGCATCAACGAGTTAGCTGGAGATGTTGCTGTGTCGAAGCCTGTTTAAGCTGTGAGCCGGTGGATGCCAAGACTTGGTCGAAAGAAGAAGATCTGGGCAGTATGAGTTATGAAAGCAAAGAGTTTGCTGTCGTGCTCTTGGCAGTGATGGCCACAGAGATCGAGTCGCAGAACTTTGGCTCGAGTTGGAGGATATAGTAGATGCAACAGATTTGTTCTCGATGATGAAAACTGAGCAGTTGAGAAGAAAGATGGCTGAAGTGTTGCTGACAACAAAGGAGTGATGGGCGAGATTCAAGAGTTGTCAGAGAACTGTATACGTTGAACGGTGAAGAAATCAGAAGACGAAAAGAAAGGTGCTGCTGTGTTCGATCTTGGTTTCGGATGGACGGACTGAAATTGGAGCTGTGGCCGAAACTCGGGAGCAGATGGAAGCTGGTACTGTGGCCGGACTTGGCAATAGCCTGAAGGTTTTGTTGGATGGATCGGGCCTGACAACTGCAGCTGGGTCCGATTATTTTCTACAGCCCTATATATTTGCATCAGCGTACAGACCAGAGGGGGATCAACGCCGGCTACTGGAGCCGCAGCTTGGAACAAGAGATTGAGAAGGAGACAGAGGCGACAATGCCTATAGGGTTTGAAGTTTTCTTTCTCCCATTTTCGGTTTTGATTAGTAAGTTCTCCTTTGATATTTTATGGCTTTTGTGAAAATCATGTTTAGTTAAATCTTTGTAGCTAGGGTTCTTCGATGGAAACTATTTATAGCGATAGACCATGATTAAATCGATAATATTTGGTTTTAGGAAACTACGAATTGACTCAAATAATTCTTATTTACACTCTATTGATTTTATGAACAATAATCGTTGTTGCTTCATCGGCTTTGTACGAACAATAACCTAAGTGCTTAAATATCTAGTTTTGCATATTCTCTTGTTGATATCAATTTTCCTTGTACATAGTTTTTTTTTCTTTTTCCTTTTGTACATAATCTATTATTATTATTATTATTATAAAACATTATTATATTATTGGATAACGATTATTACATGAAACTAGTTGGAAGCCTAACAAGCTACGCTCCAACGACATACTACTACATTAATTGAACAGGTTGCTGCGCTAGCCTACCAGCGAGCCATATGGATAACCTAGCCAAAGGAGCCGAAGCAGATGGGGGGCTGAGATTGTGTCACAAAGGGGGCAAACTAACTCTACCTTCCATGTTAATTTCTGCAATATTACGCCATTGGGGGCTCGAACCTGGGACCTCCTGGAACGCATGAAACTTTGGGGAATAAGGATGACCAACTAACTCTACCTTCCATGTTATTTTTATTATTTTATTTTATTTTAGATTTTCTTTAGTTCCTTTTTACACAGTGTGTTTGACACTTTTTAGGTACCTTAGTCTGAAGTGCGGTGATTGGAGTCGACAACGGGCTAGAAAGTAAGTACTTGATATTCTCGCAAATATTTTTGCAAGGTGGGTTATTGGGTAAATTTTACTTTGTATTATGGTTTCCAGTGAGTTGGATTCTTTTATAGCCTTTTGGAATCTTACCAACAAAGCCGAAAAAGATGAGCCATCTAATAGTTCACATGAGTATGCATATGCACCTTCTTATTGTCAGGAACCTGTTAGAGACGAGTATGTGAATAATGATTGGAATTATTCTCACAGGTATGATCATTTCGGACCTTGTGAAGGTTATGATCATTACCAACCTTACCCAGGTTATGAGTCACATTATACGGATTCCAATTATTATTCACACATATATGAGTCACCTTATGAAAGATATAATCAATCGTATGATGAACTATCTCCGCCTCTCGTATCTAGCCTGGAACAATTAACCAAACAAACTGAATTATTTGCGATTGAAACTGCTGAGAGTTGTGCTCAAACTGATAGAATGATTGTTGAACTTATGAAACCAGTAGAGTATCGTCGTCTATATGATGATTCAAGTTCTGATTTTTCTCATATTGATGACACTAATAATGAAACCGTTGTAGATGATGAATCAGTATGCTTTGAGGATGATGATGGACTTGACACTGGTAGTGATTTTAGGAATAATGATACCGGTATAACATGTGAATCTATTGTATCTTATCCAACTCATGATCATATTACTGATTGTTTTCTTATTCAAAAGGACGAGAGTTGTGTTAGTGATGCAATTTATTATGATAATGATGAATTAGAAGAATCTGTATATACAGAAGATACTATTGTTGAGTCTAACGATATAGAGACAGTAGACGCTCATAATGAGATACCTTCTAGTCATTTGAATAGCGATATTCCTATAAGTCACTTAGTTGTACATAATAATGAGGCGATATTCATGATATTGTTGCTCCATCGAGTCATTGTTTTGTTGATTCATCTTATGATTTACTGATTGCTGATGTAAATATGGAGGGGATTGGTACTGGTCAGGTAACTACTGATTTTGAACCAATCTCAGTTTGTTTAGCCCACTTTGCAGATTCTGATGATCCTACGCTTATTCACATTGTCAATGTATTGTCCCCTCCAATGGTTAATCAAGGTAACTCAACAATGGAAGTGATTTCCGCGGACTTAGAACCCGATTTAGGGGTTACTGATTTTGATACTCTCGAACTTTTAAATACAGGTTTAAACCATTGTGCTGAGTTTGATAATCTGATACCTTCTTACATTGTCAATACATTACTTCCTATGATTTCTAATGAAGATAATATGTCGACCAAATGTATTTCAGCTGATTTAAAATCCGATTTAGAGCGTACTTCCTGAATAGAAACTAATACACAGTTTATATTTTTTGTCCATGTGAGTGATTTATTATCTCTACTAAGGACTATTTTCTATTGGGAATGATTTACACATCTTTTTGGAGGTTTATAGTGTTTGCAGGTTCATTTTCGTGGCAGACTTGATTTATTGGATTGATCCCCAACTTTTCAGACTTTATATATATGCTTTGTTGCTTACTTTTGTGCAACCTCACCTTGTTTGAGGTTCTTTATGTGCGCAAACATGGATACAAAGATTATGCTTTACGGGAGTCAACCCATACGATTTCGCTTCATGGGAGTCAACCCATCAGATTTGTTTTCTTTCCTCTATCTTTTATTTGTTTGCTTAAATTTCCCATCTTAATTTCTACGTTGGACGACTCAATTACATTGAGGACAATGTAATGTTTAAGTGTGGGGGAGTGGCACTTTCGTTAGGAATTTTGATTAAAATAAAATTAAAAAAAATTGAATGATATGACCAGTTGTTGAGCGGGTCTTTTAGAAAGAAAAAAAATGCATGTTATGACCAGCTGTTGAGCGGGTCTTTATAAAAAAAAAAATTACATAAAATGACCAGCTGTTTAGCGGTCTACATAAAAAAAAAAGATAAGTTGTTTAGCGGGTCTTTATGTCTAGATATTTAGCAGACATCTCTATCCACTGTTTAGTGGATCCGTCTAGCTGTTTAGCAGACATCTTTGTACCACTGTTTAGTTGTTCCGTCCAGCTGTTTAGCAGATGATCCGTCCGCTGTTTAGCAAACATTTCTTCATATCCAGCTGTTTAGCGGATATTTATCCAGCTGTTGAGCGGATTTATTGTTTGTTTTGCTCGAGGACTAACAAATTATATGTAGATGTGGAAAATCCTACAACTACATCCAAAGAAACACATACACACACCTAATGAAGTAAACAAGCAAGAGATGCATAAGAACACAAGATATACGTGGTTCGGTGTGATTACCTACGTCCACGGGGGTAAGGGATGATCTTTATTACTTGATTCAATGTTACAAAGGATGTCTTTTCTTACAAGCTCAAAAATCTCACTCTCAAGCTCTTAGTATTCTCTTTCCTCACTGATTTCTTTCCCTTTAGCTCTCTACATGGCTCTCTATTTATAACTACAAGTGATGATACATCCAAGTTACAGTGTAAGTCGCGGCGTATCTTCCTTGATGTCCTTCTCGGGTAGAAGGCGATGTCTTTTCCGAGATGTAGGGATAGGCATGATGATATCTTCTCCCGACATCCATTCATCCGATGTCGATCAGTTAGTGAGTATGGACGATGTCGCCCTTGATATTCTTAGCCGAGTCTTACTTTGAACAGATTCTTCTTATCTTCTCAACTACTTCGTCAATGTATTTATTTCTCTTGTACTCGATGGTTGTCTCTTCTGTCACCTCCGACCTTTACACGTATTGTATGCACGGGTTGTCTTGGTGTCTCTTTTCTCACGCCTAGGCCAGGTAGAATGATTTGGTGCTTCACGCCTCATCTGTTGTCGATGCCCTCACTACCTAGGATTGCTCCACCTGGATCTGTAGATTATTTACACATACATTTAGGCCCCTTCTTTCACTCGTGTGATCGACACGAGGGGAATAAATTGCTTCTCCTTCCACGTCCGCTGCCATGCCGTGTTTCACGCCATGTTGTCCCCACTACACTCGTCTTTATGACCTGTTTACCCTCTTCTCCGGTTACAATTGTTGGGACTATAAATTCAAGCCTTAAACCCTTGGCTTTTCACTTTTACTTTCTCCGAAAATTTACACTCTCTCTCCTTAGTTTCTTCTTTCAACTGCTGCTCTGATATTCCTTTATCTCCTGATTATCTGAAAGTTCCAATCATCTTTTGATCCTTCCATTGCTTTCCCCTTGCTGCTGTTGCGATTCTTGCTTCTTGTTATATTCTTCGGTTCGAAGTTTCTTCCCAACAGTTCTTTCATGGCTTCTTCGACTCCCTCCATGACATAGAAGAGGTGTGTTAGTTATACCTTTTCTGAGGATGATGGTATTCTCATTCATTCTTTGTTTATTGTTGACAGCCCTTCACACCATGATCATCATGCCCTTAACTCTATCCTCTCTGATGGTTCTCCTTCATTTGTATGAAAGAATGACAAGAAAGTTGCCAAAGACTTGACAGATGAACAGTTCATCAAGAAGTTGAAGAGTGATTTTGATCTTCATGGTTACGACATCAGACTCTTGTCGGGCCAAAGGGGCGTTCTGAAGAGAAGTGATGTTGTGAATTTCCCTCACTCGGCCGAGGAGACCGTCGTCACCAAAGGTCAATTGGAGCTCGGGCTACGCTTCCCTCTATACAACCCTAGTCGTCCATTCATGTATGAGGCCCTTTCAAAGCTTCGTCCTCATCGTTCCTTAGCTCAGTGGAATGGTAATACTTTTCGTCTCATAAACGAGTGGGAGAGACGAAGTCGGGGCAGTTGCACTCCTACGGCCTGGTCAACCTATGATCCGTCCAAAGCAGGCGACTATACCCCCGCCAGTTTTGCTGCCAATTATCGGAGTGGGACTTCCACTAATGGTGACCTCGCCGGTTTCGCTGCTAGTCCTCACCGTAATAAGACTATCCCTGATGGTTTGAAGAAGCTTCTCCTGGATTAGGACCCTGAGGGGAAGACGACTAACAAGCATGCCCGACATACCAGTAATGTGGCTTGGGACCGAGTTTCGCTTGCTATCTACAGTCTTCTTCTTAATGGCCAATTTCCTCCTCCAGCCGAGTCCTACCCGTTCTGGGTAGTCAATATTGATCGAGTAAGTCGCTTCGTCTGTTTTAACTTTGTCGGCCAGGGTATCCAGATGGGCCATGTTTTGATTCATTGTTGTTTTGCAGTCTCAGTCTCAAAGTAGCCAGTTTAAAGCTTCGGTTTCAAAGAAGAGGGATAGGGGTCCTAGCACAGGAGTCGAGGGGGAGGCAGGGAAGGTAACAAATATATTGCTCTTCCTACATTACATGTACTTTCCCCTATTTGTTGCCTTGAATGGATCTAAAGACTCATGTCCAGAAATCGAAAGCTTATGGGAGAGATGTGGAGAATGCTCCGGCAATTGAGGGTGAGGACCCCGACGAGCGGCTTCCCTTGTCTCATTTTCTGAGGACGTTGTCTCAGAAATCTTCTGATGTTTCTTCTACCGTTGTAGGTGGTAAGACTAGTGGAGGGGAAAAAGAATCGAAGGTCGATGAATATGCCCCAGGGGAAGTTATTCCCCAGTAGTCTGTTAGTATAAGTGTCACTCTTGCCGATGGTGTTGTTCTCCTTATTTCTGATGGTGAGGATGATGACGATCTTTTTGAAGAGGAGGATAGTACTGGTGGTGTGGGTGAGAAAGATGATGAGTCTGGTGCTGGTGAAGAAAATGTTACCCCTGAGGGTGTGTTGTTGGAAAAGGTCTCTCATGTTATTACTGCCCCAAGCTCGGGTGGGGCTACCTTCTTTACTATCTCGGGTCCGATGTGCAATTCTCTCGGGGCTCTCACTTCTGCCGACTTTGCCTCATTGTCTGATGTTCAGATGATCAGTGTTGTATCTTTATACTCTGTCGGTCTAAAGGGCACTTTTTATCAAATGGTGAGTTGTGTTTCTTTATTCATATATTTATAACGTGGAGTGGTTGCTGACGTTCGTAGTGTTTTCAGGTTGCCAATAAGGAGTTGTTGGAGGCTTCTCTTTGACGAAATGAACTAGCAGAGAAGGAGAGTCTTCGTCTCCAATTAAAGAAAGAGCAGGACTGAGCCCGAGAGTTAGAGAAACGATTGGCCGAGACCCAAGGTATTTGTTTAGAACTTAAGTAGCTATGATTGATTTCGTAGTGCCAATATCCTGAACTTGTTATTATCTTGTTAGTCGAGATGTCTAGTATAGATGCCGATGCATATTCTGAATATCGTTTGCTAAATAGAAACTGGATATTGAGCTGAGCCATGTTGAGAATCTCCGCCAAAGAATCGTTAACAAGGATGACAAAATTGATCGTCAAGAAACCGAACTTGAGGAGCTCAGAGACAAACTATACCGCTATGAGACCTTCGAATATATGCCCGAGGAGATAGATAATATGCGGGCGAGTCTTTCCCGTGCTCAAGGTGTTGCCGCCGATAGGGCTCTGTTGGTCGATAATTTGGAGGGCCAGTGTGAACGTTTAAGGCGTCAAAAAGTGGATTTGCATGCTGATCGTCAGCGCATTTTAGAGGAAAAAGATGTTGCTGATAGGTCCAATCAGGAATTACAAGGGAGGCTTCAAACTTTGGGCCAAGTATCCGAAGAGTTGGAATGGGTTCAGGCTCAGTTGTTAGGTCCGCAGAAGGCACATGATCGACAGAAGACCGATTGGAGTGATCATAAGAAATATTGCCCCACAAATGAGTTTAATGAACAACGTTATCATGAGTTAACTTCCAAGATTTCATCCCTTGAGTGTAGTCTACTTAAGTCCGAGGAGACCGTTAAAGTAGTTTTTCCTTTGCTAGAAGGTGTTGTAGCCCATATTGTGTTGTGTTTGCTCGTGTTTTGGCGCTATGATGTGGGTGCCCCTTTTACTAATTGTCTTTCTTATTTGTAGTTGAACAAGGAAAAGTGAAGTCGTTGGAGGAGGAAGCTACTCGGTTAAAGGCGAGAGAGACCCATCTACAGGCGAGAGGGACCCAGCTACTCGGGCAGGTAGTTATTGTCGAGGCGGCATCTCTTCAATTGACTCAGGATCTTGCGGCCGAGAAAGAGAAGTTCAATACTGAGCTTATCTTCAAGGTCAAAGAAGGTGTGAAGGCAGTCATATATAAGAAGCGAGCCGATGTTGCTGCTAAGAAGGCTGGTTCGGGATCAGTTCCGCCAAAAGCCTGAGTAGATCTTTTGTAGTGCTGCGCCACTATTGTGCTCCTTATGTTGGGCTGTAAATCGTTTGAACATCCTTATTTTCTCTAACATTTTCTTTTTAAAGGGTGCTGCGTCGCCAACCAGTTTGTTTACTGAACTTCTGACATTTTCATGCTTGTTATTACGAGTATCTTTCGTTGTTTTGTCAAGGCATGTCGACGTTTTCCTGCATGAAAATGGTTGAACTAGTTAGTATAGAGTCCATTTATGTCGAACACACTCAACATGGAGGGTCATCGGGCCAAATTCCATGTCCCGATTGAGGTATCTTATCACCGTGATTTAGATCTAGTGGTAGGGTATTCGGTCATTCCTAGGTATTATTGGCTCGATACCCCAAGAAGTTATCAATTAACTAGCTTGGGCAAGTGATTTCGGATACTTGCGATGGGAGAAATGTTGTATGCTCAACTATCGGGTACTCATGCCCTGATAATCGGCCACTGGTTTCCAACCACCAGGGACCTTAGACTACCTCAGCACTTGCACACTGCCACTGCCCCGAGTTCGAATAGCCCGTCGAGTGTAAGACACCTCGGCACTTGCACACTTCCATCGCCCCGAGTACGAATGTCCATTCGAGTGTAAGTCACCTCGGAACTTGCATATTGCCGTCGTCACGATTACGAATGACCATTAGACGCAATTGTCACATTCCCTACCCCACATGGATTTTTAAGGAAATAAATGACAGAATATCATACATGTTGATACACCTCTCATGGGTGATATAGCTTCAGATGTTGGGTGTTCCATGGTCTCGGCTCGGGTGTTCCGTCTGGTTTCAATATCTTATATGCTCCTTCGCCGACTTTTTCCACTATAGTATAGGGTCCGCCCCATTTTGCCGCCAACTTCCCACCCTTCTTATCACGTTCGTAACTGGGTAGCTCCTTCAATACCAATTTTCCAGGTTGAAATTCTCTCGGTCGAACCCGTTTGTTGTATTCATGTTGTAACCTCCTTTGGTAGTTCTCCATTTTTTGTAGGGCCATTTCTCTAGTTTCTTCTAAATCATCCAGCTTAGCCAGAATGAGGTCTTCCGAGATGTTCCTTCTCCACGCCTCAGTCCTTGTAGTAGGTATCATTGCCTCATTTGGGAGGATAGCTTCGGTCCCATATGTTAGCATGAAGGGTGATAAGCCGGTTGCGTCCCTGCGGGTGGTCCTATATGCCCATAGGACATTGTAGAGATCCTCGCACCACTCGCCATATTCTTCATCCAACTTTTTCTTTAGGTTGTCGGCAATGGTTTTGTTTGTAATATCAGCTTTCCCATTACTTTGTGGGTAAATAGGCGTAGTCTTGCTTTTGCGGATGTTATAGGTGTTAAATAACAGGTCAATGTTCTTTCCTTGGAGTTGTTGTCCATTGTCCAAGACAATTGCCACTGGCATGCCAAAACGACAGATAATGTGCTCCCAAATGAAGCGAAAGACGTCTTTATCTCGAATGTGCCTTAGTGGTGCCGCTTCCACCCATTTGGTGAAGTAGTCAGTAGCCACGATCAAGTATTTTCTCTGCCCCGACCCGACGTGTAGGGGCCCCACGATATTGATCCCCCACTTGGAAAAGGGCCAGGTGCTGATTACTGAGTTCAAAGTTACTGCAGGTGCATGTATCTTTTTTCCAAATTTTTGGCATTCATCGCAGGATAATGCCATGTGTTTTGCGTCGCCATTCATGTATGGCCAGAAATACCCCATGGTCTTATCTCGGGCTGCAAGGCTTCGACCCGAGCTGTGATTGCCCGCAGCCTCATAATGCAATTCATTCAAGATTGAGTGTCCTTCTTCTTTGCTTAGGCACCTCAATAGTGGTCCTAGGTAGGATTTCCTATACAGAACGCCGTCTCGTAATTCGTATGCCGCCGCTTTGCTTTTAACTTTATTGATCTCGGGTCGTCCCTTGGGAAATTCTCCCGTCTCCAAATATTGGCGAATGGGTTTGTGCCAATCGCCGTTCTCGTATTTATCAGTTGTAGTTACCTCTACATATGCTTTTGTGTCTACTGGCTCAGGTACAGATGGCATCATGATTCTCATGACTCTGATGCCTTCAATGCTTGAGTCTGTTAGCATGGAGGCGATATACGCCAGTGCATCCGAATGTCGATTGTCTTTCCTACAAATATGTCGGAATTTGATGTTTGGTATCTGGCCGATATAAAATTGGGCGAGCTCCCGATGTTTCTGCAATACTGGATCATGTATAGCATACTGCCCAGTGATATGCCTAATGACCAGCTGGGAGTCGCTGGTCAGTCTCACGTCGTGGATCCCTATTTCTACTATCATTCGTAAAGCATGTATCACGGCCTCGTACTCGGTGACATTGTTTGTTTCCTTAAATTCCAGCCTGAAAGAATTAACCATCTTTTTCCCCTTTGGTGTTATGAAGACGAGCCCTAGGTCGGACCCATCTTTGTTGGACGACCCATCGACGAAGACTTCCCATCGCGTCAGGATGCAAGTTTCAAGGAGGTCGGAGGGGTCTTCTCGGTCTTCTTCCATGCCCGGGATGTCTTCAACTCCTTCCTCATCGTCTAAAGGGAAATCTGTCAGGAAGTCTTCCACTGCCTGTTCCTTTACTGCTGTTCTTATCTCATAGAAGATATCGAACTTCTTGATTTGAGTACTCCATTTAGAAATCCGTCTTGACCTTGCTGCATTGTCGAGCACTGACTCTATGGAAGACTTCGTAAGCACTCGAATTCTGTGGGTCTGGAAATATGTTCGAAGTTTTTGTGTTGCAAATACCAAGGCTAGTATTAACTGCTCAATTCTAGTGTAATTTTTCTCTGCCGGGTTCATGGATTTGCTTATGAAGTACACAGGTTTCTCCTCGGTTCCCAAATTCTTGACTAGAACTGCGCTTATGGCATAACATGTTGCCCCGAGACACATGGTAAGCACTTCATCGGGCTTGGGTCTTTGCAAATCTGGTAGGCTTGCGAGACGTTGCTTAATCTTTTGGAAGGCATCTCACATTCCTCGCTCCATTTGAATTTTTCTCCTTTCTTTAACGTCCCGAAGAAATCTTTACATTTATCTGAGGATCGTGATATGAATCGTCCTAGTGCCGCCAAGTTTCCGTTTAGCCGTTGTACATATTTGATCGTCACCGGGGACGGCATTTCCAACACAGCCCTAATCTTCTCTGGATAGGCTTCTATACCTTTATCAGTGATTATGTATCCCAGAAACTTACTCGAGGTAACCCAAAAGGTGCATTTGGCCGGGTTTACTCGCATCTTATATTTTCTCATGGTTCGAAATATTTCCCTAAGATCATCAATATGATTGTCTGACACCTTGCTTTTGACTAACATATAGTCCACATATACTTCGATGGTGTCGTGTATTATGTCCTCAAACATGTCCTCCACAAACCTTTGATAATTGGCACCGGCGTTCCTTAATCCGAACGACATTTTGGTGTAGAAATATAACCCTCTAGGTGTGAAGAAAGATGTATGTTCTTGATCCTCGGGAGATAGGGGAATTTGATTATATCCCGAGTACCCGTCCATCAGTGTAATCGCCTTGTAGCCAACTATGGACTCTACCAATTGATCGATGCTGGGGAGGGGAAAACTATCCTTCGGGCAGGCCTTATTCAAGTAAATGAAATCGATACATATTCTGACCCCTCCATTCCTTTTAGGGACTATCACCATATTAGATATCCGTTGGGGGTATTGAGCCTTCCGAATGATCTCCGCTATTTGTAGCTTTTTTAACTCGACTTCTACTGTTGCCTGCAACTCGGGGGGCAATCCTCTGCATTTTTGTCGGATCAGTTTGAATTTTGGATCTATTCTTAAGTGGTGTGAGCATACTTCTGGGTCGATTCCCTCCATATCATGCATCTGCCAGGCGAACACATCCATGTGTTCCTTTAATAAGGTTATTAGTTGTTATGTTTGTTCGTCTGATAGTAAGGTACCAATTTTTAATATCTTAGGTTCCTCCTCGGTCCCTAAGTTGATTTGTCGGGAAGCCTTTAAGGCCGAGAATTTAGGCTTTGATTCCTCGACCGACGTCGCCTCCTTTGATTGCTATAAAACTTCTTGTTCGCCTTTTTCATAGGTCGCAATGGCTTGTGAGAGTACCTTCTCTAACTCCTCCGATGCTTTAGCCTCTTTAGCTTTGTTCTTTTCTCGGCGTTGTCTTGACCGCCTTTCCTCATTTTGTTGAATATCCAGCTGCATACATTGTCTTGCATCCTGTGGATCGCCCAGTACTTCCACAACCCCTCGGTAAGATGGGAACCTTAACTTCTGATGGTATGCCGGTGCCACACCTTTGATACCCGCGATCCAAGGTCTGCCAAGGATAGCCTCATAGGGCGATACGACATCCACTACACAAAAGGTGGTAAGTGTATCCAATTATCCCTGTCCGTCCGAGACTCTGAGAGTGACCTTCCCCTTTGGCACTGTCACTGTACCGTTGAAGCCGTAGATACGATAAGTTGAAGGGATCAGAACGTCATCTGATAGCTCCATCCTCTTGAACGTGTCGTAAAATAGGACCTCGACTGAGCTCCCACTGTCCATCAGTATCCTTTTCACCCCCCACTCCTCGATGAGTAAGGTAACTACTAAGGGATCTCCATGTGCTTGGCCATTCGATGGGACGTCCTTGGCCTAGAAGGTGATCGGTTGCATCATCCAGGGTTCCATAGGCAAAGTTTTGGCTACACTAAGGATCTCTTTTCCCGCCCGATCCCTCTTGCAGATTCTAGAAGTGATACTGCCCCCTAAGTCGAATCTTTGGGTCGCCGAGTGTGAAATGGTGTTGCAGGTGAACTGAGTCCCTCGGTCGATCCTCACTTGATGTACGGGAGCATCGGGCTGTTGGGTCGATGTCGGCGTTGTCTTAACAAAATGTCGTAAGTAGCCATCTCGGATCAAATGTTGAACAATGTCCTTTACCTCCCAGCAGTTGTTAGTCGAGTGGCC
Source organism: Papaver somniferum (assembly GCF_003573695.1). Classification (NCBI taxonomy): domain Eukaryota; kingdom Viridiplantae; phylum Streptophyta; class Magnoliopsida; order Ranunculales; family Papaveraceae; genus Papaver; species Papaver somniferum. The sequence goes on along the minus strand of NC_039364.1, from coordinate 183,166,358 downwards.
TCGGTACTGGTGGTAATGGCAAAACTCGGGATGGTTTCTTGTCTCGTCAAACTGGATTTTCTTTGGGTATCTGATGTCGTTTCACTTTTATACTTCCTTCAATATTTCCTCTAATGGTGGATTCAGAGGCGTGTACATCCTTGGTTCATGACGAGGTTTCTTTCCTTTCTCAACCCATTCCTTCTTTCCCGAGCCTTGCTGTGGTGCCATCTGCCTTTTCTATGATCGTTTTGGGTCTTCTCGAGGAACAGGTTCCACCGATGCACTGGCTTCTTGTACTCCTCTATCCTGCGCTCCCTCTTGTATCTCCTCTAAGGCGATGTAATGCTCTTGCATCTTCCTCATCTCCCTTAACGTTTGCGGCTTCTCAGTATACATAGCTATCCAAATAGGGTCGGATTTTCATAATGAATTTTCGAATCCGAAAATTTGTTGGTCGACTGGCACTTTTCCGATATCAGTGCACAGCTTCCTCTATCTGTCCGTTAGAGATCTTAAAGGTTCCATGAACCTTCGTGCCAGTGTGAACAGTTTGTTCACTCTTGGGCGAGAAATGTTGTTATGCATGTATGTTTCGAGAAATGTTTCCACTAGGACGCCATAATTTCCAATGGACTCATCGGGCAAAGTATAGAACCAGTTCTTCGCCTCGCCTTCTAGGCTTGCTGGGAAAATCTTACACATAACCACGTCATAGTTCTTCCATTGTAGTAGGGACATGATGTACATCTTGATGTGCTCTCCTGCGTCGCCGGTGCCGTCAAACCTGGATGGGAAGGTTGGAAGTGTACATTTTGGGTGGAACAGTGCTCGTTCAAGTTCCTTGGTGAAAGGAGTTTTTTGTGCTTCGCTAATCACCTCTGCCAACTTGTCGTCCTCGTCGTCTCCCGCCAATTTCTTGACCATCTCCTCAAGTTGCTTGAGCTTAGCCTCCGTCGCCGCCTCAGATCTCCCATTATGCACTTCTTCGTAGGTTGAAGAGTTTTCGGGGGGACCATACCCGCTTATCGTCCGGTTGGGGTCGGGTGCATGTCCTCGGGTCAAGGGAGGTGTTTGAGTTCGTCCTGATCGGGTGTGGCTGCTGGAAGCTCCTCGACTCGATGACCCTCGTGACCCAGATCTCTGATTTCGAAGTTGATAGTTTTCATGCTCCAACGCCAGGTTCCTTCTCTGTAATTCCCTCATCATATCCTCCCGTCTCCTCTGATTGGCCAGAATTGCCAGCAGTGTCGGGTCGGTGCTCTCGTGACTGGAATGACCATTGCCTTGGTTCCCTACCGTATTGGGTGGTGGAACTGGTGGTTCCACAGGAGGAGATACGGGGGGAGCGGTTGCAATTGGTGGGATGTCTCGGGTGGTGTTACCCAATTCTAGGTGTACTCGCCTAAGCCTCTCGCCTTCTTGTTCCAAAGCCCTCTGATACTTTGCATGTTGCCGAGCTCGTCTACGGTCCTCTCGCATTATTCGTGCTTCCTCGTCTTCCTCTGTGTCCGATGCAGTAATTCCGTCTATCATCTCCCCTCGTCTCATTTGAATCGGTTCAATTCTTAGTTCTCTCGGGGTGAGTTCATCGTCTTGGCCTAAGTCGACTTCCTCATTAACAGTTGTCATGCCTCCGCCCGGTGCCCGGGACTCTCCTTGTTGATGTTGTCGATTGTTTTGCCGAGAGTCCGTTACTCCCTCCTGCGCGCTATTTCCTTCTATAGTTCGATTCCTCAGAATCATGCCCGTCCCGGAAGTACTTTCCATCGGCTCGGGTCTGATTGATACTCTTCGGCTCTCCCTTCCCTACCTACGTCAGAAAAATAGACAGCACCTCACTTTGGACTGTTTTCGAAAAAGTTAAGGATGAAGTACAACAACTCTGAATTTCAGAAGAAGAAAAAGTTCAACCAAGTACTATTCCTTTTTGCTTCATCCTGCTGAACTCAGCAAAAAAGGTCGTTTTGACAAATAAGACAATCTTTAGAAATGTTGTTTTGTTACGTCTCTTTCGGTACTTTTATTATGCATTAATCATCGGTTGTCCCAACATTCTTTGTGCCAGAAATCATTAATTATTCGTACGTTCGGTCGGAAAATTTCTTTCTTGATTAAGATTTGTGGTGATGACCCCCGTCAATCGATCTGTCGGTGTCTCACCAGCACAAGTTGTCCTAACGAGTTTTCTCTTCCTTTTGGCTTTGTGATGATGTTGTAGGGCTCTTGTGACAGGGTTAAGATGAGACTATTGTCAAAGTACTCATCGCACCCTTTCTAGCCATAGCTTTTGGAAAACCCTAACTCAACGATTTCGAGCTGATTTTACCGCTGCTACTATTGTGATTAAGTTACCCACGACCAGCGGGGTGGTGTTTTTTCTAGCTTCTACATAAAACACAGTTCTTTTGTGATTTTCAAATTCTTCTGATCACTCATTTCAGTCACAAAAGAAAACACAACCGATCAAAACTTAAACCATACTTCTTAATCAGAACTATTTGACGTAAAGAGAAAGTTTTCAAAAGCATACCTCACAAGCTTGTTTTACAAGAGAATCTTGTAAGATAAAGGAAATTTTGATTAATATGCAACGAGAATCTTGTTTTACAAGAGCACAACAGCTCTGATTGTTGACACGAGTCTAAATCAGAACTTTGCAAACTCGACGAAAATTAAATGAAAATGAAAGTAACACAACGAGTTTCGAAAAGGAAAGAAAGACAAGAAAAAAGTCTTTAAAAGACTCGTCCATCAACTCATATTTCTTAACCATAAGAGTTTTTCACTTAGCGCCAACTAACATCGAAGGATGTGTTTAGGATCTTGTGAATCTCTCTTTAATGGCTTTGATGCAAGGTATCAAAAGATGTTACACGTTCCCCTTAGTCGGCGCCAGAATGTAGATGTGGAAAATCCTACAAGTACATCCAAAGAAACACATACACACACCTAATGAAGTAAACAAGCAAGAGTTGCACAAGAACACAAGACATACGTGGTTCGGTGTGATTACCTACGTACACGGGGGTAAGGGATGATCTTTATTACTTGATTCAAGGTTACAAAGGTTGTCTTTTCTTACAAGCTCACAAATCTTACTCTCAAGCTCTTAGTATTCTCTCATTCCTCACTGATTACTTGCCCTTTAGCTCTCTACATGGCTCTCTATTTATAACTACAAGTGATGATACATCCAAATTACAGTGTAAGTCGCGGCATATCTTCCTTGATGTCCTTCTCGGGTAGCAGGCGATGTCTTTTCCGAGATGTAGGGCTAGGCCTGGTGATATCTTCTCCCGACATCCATTCATCTGATGTCGATCAGTTAGTGAGTATGGACGATGTCGCCCTTGATATTCTTACCCGAGTCTTACTTTGACCAGATTCTTCTTATCTTCTCAACTACTTCGTCAATGTATTTATTGCTCTTGTACTCGATGGCTGTCTCTTCTGTCACCTCCGACCTTTACACGTATTGTCTGCACGGGTTCCCTTGGTGTCTCTTTTCTCGCGCCTAGGCCAGGTAGAATGATTTGGTGTTTCACGCCTCATCTGTTGTCGATGCCCCCACTACCTAGGATTGCTCCACCTGGATCTGTGGATTATTTTACACCTATAATATAAGTGTGGGGTGTTGATAAGCACGTAAATGCTACATTTTATACCCATATTTATATTAGTTAGGATTCGATATTTTGGCTAACATCACTATTTTAATGCTTTTGTAGAAAGTACTAACAATTATGATCACCTAGCCGATAAATGGCTTAATGAGAATCTAATTGGCGTTTGGGACGAAAATGACCAAGCATGGCTGCTTTATTATCTACACTACCATTTCACGGCTAGGAGACAGCCTAGACTCTAGAAGATCTGTTCACTCAAGCTTCTTAGCAGTAAACTTTACCAAGGTGATTGAAAGTTAGTGATGTGTCCGGTAAATGGCATTGGATGAGAAGTTGGTGTTGTTCACTAAAGATTAAGGCAATGGCATTGGATGAGAAGAAGAATGGGTACTGGTTGGTTGGGATGCTCGAACTGGTAGCTGGCAGTGATTGGAGTTGAACTGTTGAATAGGTTGAGAAAGTGATGTTGTATCCGGTAAATGGTCGATGGAGTAATGGATGAACCAAACAGCAAAGAAGTAAAGATGCTAATAAGGATTCTTGTTAATGATCGAGAGAACCAGCAGATTGCAGCGAAGGGAAGAACGGACAAACTAAGCTGGTGGTGATTACATGGGAAGAAACTATGAAGCTGGCGCGGTGACCGAGAAGGAGATTTCCCAGCAACCATAAGTGCAGTGTATAGAGTTTGGGGGTTTGTATGGCATCGAACTGGTGTTAGCTTCATGAGCTGTACAAGACAGTTAAGGCGAGATGGAGATCAACAGAAGCAGCAACAACAAAAATGGAGTTGTAGTCAGTGAGAAGACGAACAGGAGCTGTGCTTACGGAGCCAAGACGGAGGGATGATGGCTGTGTTTCAGATGTGAATGGAGACAGATCAAGATTTTATGGACAGACGCAGGCGGGGTCTTGTTTGGGGTTGACAGATCGAGGAGATAAAAGGAGCTGCTGTCGAGTTGGCTGTTGCTGCCAGTCGAGAAGAATTGTAGTCATTGGAATCAAGCGTTGATGCTGGAGTTCAATTGGAAGCTGATACACAGACTGATTTGGGTGACGAGTTGCAGAAGATGAGGAATTGCATCAACGAGTTAGCTGGAGATGTTGCTGTGTCGAAGCCTGTTTAAGATGTGAGCCGGTGGATGCCAAGACTTGGTCGAAAGAAGAAGATCTGGGCAGTATGAATTATGAGAGCAAAGAGTTTGCTGTCGTGCTCTTGGCAGTGATGGCCACAGAGATCGAGTCGTAGAACTTTGGCTCGAGTTGGAGGATATAGTCGATGCAACAGATTTGTTCTCGATGATGAAAACTGAGCAGTTGAGAAGAAAGATGGCTGAAGTGTTGCTGACAACAAAGGAGTGATGGGCGAGATTCAAGAGTTGTCAGAGAGCTGTATACGTTGAACGGTGAAGAAAGCAGAAGATGAAAAGAAAGGTGCTGCTGTGTTCGATCTTGGTTTCAGATGGACGGACTGAAATTGGAGCTGTGGCCGAAACTCGGGAGCAGATGGAAGCTGGTACTGTGGCCGGACTTGGCAATAGTCTGAAGGTTTTGTTGGATGGATCGGGCCTGACAACTGCAGCTGGGTCCGATTATTTTCTACAGCCCTATATATTTACATCAGCGTACAGACCAGAGGGGGATCAACGCCGGCTACTGGAGCCGCAGCTTGGAACAAGAGATCGAGAAGGCGACAGTGCCTATAGGGTTTGAAGTTTTCTTTCTCCCATTTTCGGTTTTGATTAGTAAATTCCCTTTGATATTTTTATGGCTTTTGAGAAAGCCATGTTTAGCTAAATTTTTGTAGCTGGGGTTCTTCGATGGAAACCATTTATAGCGGTAGACCATGATTAAATTGATAATATTTGATTTTAGGCAATTATGAATTGACTCAAATAATTCTTAGTTACGCTCTATTGATTTTATGAAGAATAATCGTTGTTGCTTCATCGGCTTAAGTGCTTAAATATCTAGTTTTGCATACTCTCTTGTCGATATCAATTTTCCTGGTACATAGTTTTTTTTTTCTTTTTCCTTTTGTACATAATTTATTATTATTATTATTATTATTATTATTGTATTATTGGATAACGATTATTACATGAAACTAATTGGAAGCCTAACAAGCTAAGCTCCAACGACATATTACTACATTAATTGAACAGGTTGCTGTGCTAGCCTACCAGCGAGCCTCATGGGTATCCTATCCAAAGGAGCCGAAGCGGATTGGGGGCTTAGATTGTGTCACAAGGGGGGCAAACTAACTCTACCTTCTATGCTAATTTCTGCAATATCGCCCATTAGGGGCTCGAACCTGGGACCTCCTGGAACGCATGAAACTTTGGGGAACGAGGATGACCAGCTGAGCTAGGTCCCCGTTCTTCTTATTGTTATTATTTTATTTTATTTTAGATTTTCTTTAGTTCCTTTTTACACAGTGTGTTTGACACTTTTTAGGTACCTTAGTCTGAAGTGCGGTGATTGGAGTCGATAACGGGCTAGAAAGTAAGTACTTGATATTCTCGCAAAGCTTTTTGCAAGGTGAGTTATTGGGTAAATTTTACTTTGTATTATGGTTTCCAGTGAGTTGGCTTCATTTATAGCCTTTTGGAATCTTACCAACAAAGCCGAAAAAGAGGAGCCATCTAATATTTCACATGAGTATGCATATGCACCTTCTTATTGTCATGAACCTGTTAGAGACGAGTATGTGAATAATGATTGGAATTATTCTCATAGGTATGATCATTTCGGACCTTGTGAAGGTTATGATCATTACCAACCTTACCCAGGTTATGAGTCACATTATACGGATTCCAATTATTATTCACACACATATAAGTCACCTTATGAAAGATATAATCAATCGTATGATGAACTATCTCCGCCTCTCGTATCTAGCCTGGAACAATTAACCAAAAAAACTGAATTATTTGTGATTGCAACTGCTGAGAGTTGTGCTCAAAATGATAGAATGATTGTTGAACTTATGAAACCAGTAGAGGATCGTCGTCTATATGATGATTCAAGTTCTGATTTTTCTCATATTGATGACACTAATAATGAAACCGTTGTAGATGATGAATCAGTATGCTTTGAGGATGATGATAGACTTGACACTGGTAGTGATTTTAGAAATAACGATACTGGTATAACATCTGAATCTATTGTATCTTATCCAATTCATGATCATATTACTGATTGTTTGCTTATTCAAAAGGACGAGAGTTGTGTTAGTGATGCAATTTATTATGATAATGATGAATTAGAAGAATCTGTATATACAAAAGATACTATTGTTGAGTCTAACGACATAGAGACAGTAGACGCTCATAATGAGATACCTTCTAGTCATTTGAATAGCGATATTCCTATAAGTCACTTAGTTGTACATAATAATGAGGCGATATTCATGATATTGTTGCTCCATCGAGTCATTGTTTTGTTGATTCATCTTATGATTTACTGATTGCTGATGTAAATATGGAGGGGATTGGTACTGGTCAGGTAACTACTGATTTTGAACCAATCTCAGTTTGTTTAGCCCACTTTGCAGATTCTGATGATCCTACGCTTATTCACATTGTCAATGTATTTTCCCCTCCAATGGTTAATCAAGGTAACTCAACAATGGAAGTGATTTCCGCGGACTTGGAACCCGATTTAGGGGTTACTGATTTTGATACTCTCGAACTTTTAAATACAGGTTTAAACCATTGTGCTGAGTTTGATAATCTAATACCTTCTTACATTGTCAATACATTACTTCCTATGATTTCTAATGAAGATAATGTGTCGACCAAATGTATTTTAGCTGATTTAGGACCCGATTTAGAGCGTGCTTCCCGAATAGAAACTGATACACAGTTTAGGTTTGTTGTCCATGTGAGTGATTTACTTATCTCGACTAAGGACGATTTTCTATTGGGAATGAATTTACACATCTTTTTGGAGGTTTATAGTGTTTGCAGGTTCATTTTCGCGGCAGACTTGATTTGTTGGATTGATCCCCAACTTTTCAGACTTTATTTATATGTTTTGCTGCTTACTTTTGTGCAACCTCACCTTGTTTGAGGTTCTTTATGTGCGCAAACATGGATACAAAGATTATGCTTTACGGGAGTCAACCCATACGATTTCGCTTCATGGGAGTCAACCCATCAGATTTGTTTTCTTTCCTCTATATTTTATTTGTTTGCTTAAATTTCCCATCTTAATTTCTACGTTGGACGACTCAATTACATTGAGGACAATGTAATGTTTAAGTGTGGGGGAGTGACACTTTCGTTAGGAATTTTGATTAAAATAAAATTAAAAAAAAAATGAATGATATGACCAGATGTTGAGCGGGTCTTTTAGAAAGAAAAAAAAAAGATGTTATGACCGGATGCTAAGCGGGTCTTTATAAAATAAAAAAAAATTACATAAAATGACCAGCTGTTTAGCGGTCTACAAAAAAAAAGATCATTTATTTAGCGGGTCTTTATGTCTAGCTATTTAGCAGACATCTCTGTCCATTGTTTAGTGGATCCGTCTAGCTGTTTAGCAGACATCTCTGTACCACTGTTTAGTTGTTCCGTCTAGTTGTTTAGAAGACGATCGGTCTCGCTGTTTAGCAGACATTTCTTCATATCCAGCTGCTTAACGGATATTTATCCAGCTGTTGAGCGGATATATTGTTTGTTTTGCTCGAGGACTAGCAAAATATAAGTGTGGGGTGTTGATAAGCACGTAAATGCTACATTTTATACCTATATTTATATTAGTTAGGACTCGATATTTTGGCTAACAACACTATTTTAATGCTTTTGTAAAAAGTACTAGCAATTACGATCACCCGAACTGCTTTATGAGAATCTAATTGGCGTTTGTGACGAAAATGACCAAGCATGGCTGCTTTATTATCTACACAACCATTTCACATCTAGGAGACAGCCTAGACTCTAGAGGATCTGTTCACTCAAGCTTCTTAGCAGTAAACTTTACCAAGGTGATTGAAAGTTAGTGTTGTATCCGGTGAAGAGAAGTTGTGTTGTTCACGAAAAACTAAGGCAATGGAATTGGATGAAAAGAAGAATGGGTACTGGTTGGTTTGTATGCTCGAACTGGTAGCTGGCAGTGGTTGGAGTTGAACTGTTGAATAAGTTGAGAAAGTGATGTTGTATCCGGTAAATAGTCGATGGAGTAATGGATGAACGAAACATCAAAGAAGTAAAGATGCTAATAAGGATTCTTGTTAATGATCGAGAGAACCATCATATTGCAGTGACGGGACGAACGGACAAACTAAGTTGGTGGTGATTACATGGGAAGAAACTATGAAGCTGGCGCGGTTACCGAGAAGGAGATTTCCCAGCAACCATAAGTGCAGTGTTTTAGAGTTTGGGGGTTTGTATGGCATCGAACTGGTATTAGCTTCATGAGATGTACAAGACAGTTAAGGAGAGATGGAGATCAACAGAAGCAGCAACAACAAAAATGGAGTTGTAGTCAGTGAGAAGACGAACAGGAGCTGTGCTTATGGAGCCAAGACGGAGGGATGATGGTTGTGTTTCAGATGTGAATGGAGACAGATCAAGACTTCATGGACAGACGCAGGCGGGGTTTTGGTTGGCGTTGACAGATCGAGGTGATAAAAGTTATTACCGAAGTGAACTTCGTTGAGCTTTTCTTCTTTTGTATGTGTCTTTTCTTCGCTGAGAAACTGATCGCCGGTGTATCTAGTAACCGTTGTTATCGAGTGGCCGAGATGGTTCTGTTCTGAGTAGGTGAACAAAGTGATATATCTGAATCTGATCAACGAAGCACTGTACTTCGAGTCATTGTCCGAGTGAGAAGACTCGCTGAGTTTAAGTTAGTATTGCGTTACATAGGTATTGATTTATCTTCGCCTGAGTAATTGACGAAGTAAGTTTTATTGGCTCCTTTTCTTTCATTATCTTCCCTTGATCAACAATTCTTCTCTTTCACGAAATGTCTCCTACGAAGTAAATTTGACAAAGTTGCTGATGAGGTAGCCTGCTACTTAGCCTTACTTCGCTGTTACTTCTCAAATTTGTTCGTCAAGGACCCTTACTGGATTTGTCGTGAACTCGTCGTTTTGCTGATGTTGTTCCGGCTATTCAACTTTGATTATAATTACTTAGTTAATTATCCCTGAAGTGAGAATGTTCTCTGATCTTCTTTTGTCTTTGCTGGAATGATTGGTTGACGAGATGAGCTGTTGAACTTCGCTTTATACCGGTTATTCGTTGATGATGATACTTCGCTGAACTGAGAACTCTTCGCTTGTAGCTGCTCTTGCCAAGTGATAAGTGCCTAAGATATATCATTTGAGTATCACTTTCTTATGATTTTCTTAGCTATTTTCTCTTGTATTTTCGGATATTATGCTTGTTTTGCATTTTGTAGGTATTTTTGAGTCATGTGATAAGAAATAAGAGAAAAAAGATCTCAATTTGCTCTTTGGGAACCGTATGCATTGGCAAACTTGGAATTGACGGATTCGAATCGTGTAAAGACACAACACTCTAGTGTGTCAAAAACAAATTACTGAAGCATCCAGACTCTTTTGATCAGGGCCACCTCAGTCAGCTTATAATCGTAAGACTAGGTCGTGACAAAGCAACAGTTTCATTTCTTCTTCTTTAGTTATTTTCACTGCCGCTGAACCAAGGAGAAATTGTCGACTAAGACTTGGTTCGATGAGTCTTATACCAAAGGGTCAAGAGAGAGAATTTCGAAGTTGAGAGGTTCGAATTGAGTTTAATCCAGAAAATACATGGAAGAAACTATCTATTCTGACATTTATGTTGACAGTAAAGGAAGGAGGGTTTTTGGCTGATACAATTTATATTTTGAGCAGAATTTGGTTTCTGTTCAACACCATTTTTGACAGAGTTTAAGCCGGAATTACAAGGAAGAAAAGGGAACTGAACAAGAGACTGAGATAGGTTGCCGTAACTGAAATTGGTTGATTGTGAATGATTTAGATGAATGTTAGGAGCAATTATTACATGGAAGGAGATGTGATTGGCTTATAAGACAACAACAAGGTAGTGTCTGTATCAGCAGAACAATGCAGACGTGTTGTTTGTTTAAATGCCTGCAATACCAGTTTTGCACAAATTCAAGTTCTGAAGACTAGTTGACTGCACCAGCTACCCATGGGATTGAGGGTCATTGCCAGGGTTAGGTCAATGTTCAATGCAAGGAAATCATCCAAGTTCTGAAATTGAGATAAGTGAGAATACTGAATAGGAGATGCAACAGATAATGGTGTTTGCTTATGCCGACAAGTAAGGGAAGAAGTAGTTTCTCATGACAGAGTTTTGTGCTGGAAATCAATAAGGAAAGTTAGTTTGTAGCCGTGAAATCAATGATGAACAAAGGAGGTAATGAAGTTTTTAGAGTTCTCATAAAATCATGAAGGATGGGTATGGCTTCAAATGGAGTTCGGTTAGGATTTGAGTTCAGTTTTGGGCAATAGAGATGAATGTCTCAGAGTGATAGGTGTTGTAAAACACCTAATTTCATATCTAGTATTTACGCTTTCTTTGCTATTATCCTTGTGAATTGCATCTCTTATGTTTAGTTTTGAGTTATTAGGTGCAATGGAGTCCTTTGGAGCAAAAGAAGGAAGAAGGCACTCTTTTAGAGCATAAAGGGCAGAATTGTCAATTCACAGGCGAGTGGTAGCCGGAGCTAGCTAAGGTTATGCGGAGAAGAAGGGGAAGAATGAACTGTCAGTTCCGCGCAACTGACAGTTGAGCAGGAAAGTAAATGGGTTGTCGAAAGTCTGAAACTGACATGTCAAATAAGTTGGGTTACCCCTTATCTGGATCACCTGGGTGGCTATATCCAGTCTCATTTCCTACGCAATACCTAAAAATCGGAGAAGCAAGTTGGAAGTTTTTATTTTCTTTCTTCACTTTGCCTGAAATCGAGAAAAGCCATGATGTCGGCTGCTGTAAGAGAGGACATGGGAGATCGAGAAGAAGCTGGGAGTTGGAGATACAGAAATCCAGGGTTGTTGGTCGATGTTTGTTGGAATGAATCAGGTGGAAGACACCGATGAGTTTCATGCCTGAATTGGTGAGAGATGAATTTGGCAGTAAGAGTTTGGTTGTGAATCAAGGAAGAGATGATGATTTGGGGTTTGTAATGAAGAAGTCGAAGAAGGGTTTTGAATCTGATGCTGTATTCTCAAAGAATTTGAGGTGATTGTTCGAATTGAGGAGAAGATGAATTTTCTGCCATGGGTTTTCTTGAGAGACAGATCGAGAAGAACTCAGTGTGAATCGAGAGAATGAAATAATGGAGAAGCTACAGCACTGGAGAAATTAGGGATACATAGAGATGAATTTGCTGTGTAACAATGGAATTGAGGGTTGTTAATGAGCAGAAGTAATGGGTTTCTGGTGGAATATGTAGCACGCAATTGAGGCTGAGATAAATATGAGTTAGAGCTGTAAGAAGGGTTGGAGTCAGTGGCAAGTGATAGAGCTTACTGGAGTTGAAACTGAGGGTTCGATTGGTGAAGGGTTGAACTTGTTTAACTACTGCTATCGACTTGAAAGATTGAGATTGAGAAAGGTACTTGAATTGAGATTATGTTGTTAATGGTTTGTTCAGGTTTGAAAGTGTGATACAACGGTGGAGTAACTGTGGTGTTGTTGAAGTCATGGTGTTAGTCTGGCTTAGATGAAGCTACAGAAGGTGATGGTTGTGAACTGAAATTGCAGGTCATGGGCTGGAGGCAAAGGCGAATGATTGACTTCAGAATTGCTGTTGTGTGGTGTATGCAACTGAGATTGCAGATTTGATGAAGTTGCAGGTGCAGTGGTAGCTGAGAAGAGCAAGTGGTGGAGCTGTAAAGATGGGGTTTGCAATTTAAGCTCAGATGCAGGATGTAGTCAAGACAAGATGCTAGTGTCGAGCAGCTGGAAATGAAGCCGCAGGATACTGGTGCAGCTAAGGAATGTTGCAGTGAGCAAATGAATGATTCATTGCGTTGGTGGTCATTGTCAAGAAGAAGATGTAGGAACTGAAGCTAGTAAAATTGCAGGCGTGCATTGCACTGATTGTGTGGCATTGAAGCAATGTGTTGCTGGATCGCAGTGAACTAGGAGGTGGAATATGAGAAGCTGTTGCAGTTGAGAAGTCGATGCTGTGGTGATGAGCTGCTGAGAAGACAGTAAAGAGAATGAAACTGCCTGAGTTTGAAGTTTCGAAGCTACAGAATTGCAGTTGGTTGTGTTTACAGCCAACAATGAAATGGTTATGCCAGTTGCAGGGTTTTGAACAAATGGGTTTGTGGAAGTTACAGTGAAGCCATGACCTTGGACAAGACGGGTTTTGCAGATGAGAACTCATCCTGGTATGGTGTGCAGCTACAGGTGATGGCCATTGATGAACTGAGATGACAGTGGAGGCTTGAATTGCTGTAAGAGTTGTGTTGAGATGGAGCTGAAATATAGAAGTTTCCTTTGGTAATTTTAATTGTGTGTGAAAATGTGGATGCAATGTTGTGGAGCTACAGGCAGTGTTGTTGAGGTGAGGGCTAGCCAAGAAGCTGTGATGCACAATCATTGTGCAACACAAGTTATGGCCTGTGCAAGACAGCAACAGCTCAGGCGTTGGCCAAGACTAGTCATATGCTGACTAGACCTGACTATCTGACTCGGTGTTTGACCCGAGTTAACTCAGTTGACCGATTTGACTCGATGACCGGCGACTGGGCGGACTTTGTCGGTCACCTGAGATGGTTTCCGGTCACTTTTCCGGCCGTTTTCCGACCAATTTCCCGCGACATTGTTTTGGACATATTTTCTACATGGGTTCTTCACACACATGGGCTTGGTGGACTTCATGGTGATGGGCTTTTCAAGACTTGACCTAAGAAGAGCTACAAAAAAAAAAGTTTTCTACTTTCTTTTGGCACGTATTATTCTTGGTAGGGGTGAGCATAAAAACCGGAACCGCGGATTTAACCCGTATCCGTCCGCAAAATTGCGGATTTCACCCAAACCGCAAGACGTATGGGCCGGATACGGGTGGGATTCTCAAATCCGCATGCGGTGCGGATGCGGTTGCGGTTGTCATTTGAAAACCGCGGATTACCGCAACCGTAGAAAGAAGCAAAGTTTTCTTATCTGAGTATGAACCTAGGCCCAAAGAGAAAGAAGTGAAGTTCTTTGATCACACACTTAGTTAACTAAATGAAATTAGGCCCAAAGAGAAAGAAGTAAAGTCCTTAAAACACTAACTGAATTTAGGCCCAACAAATAGAATCAAAACTAAGTTAACTAACTGAATACAATCGAAACTAAGTTAAGACACTAACTGAATTTTGGCCCAACAAGTACAATCAAAACTAGGTCAAATCCGCGGTTAATCCGCAACCGGCCCGTACAATCCGCGGATCCGCAAAGGTTAAATCCGCGGGTGATTGGGCCGGTCACGGTTCAATTTTGCAAATCCGCAACTTTGACGGTTCGGTTACGGGTGACCTCTAATCCGCAACCGTCCGTCCGTTACACACCCCTAATTCTTGGGGCTTTGGGGAGATAGCCGCTACTAGGGTTTGGTTTCGCTTATTTTTCATCTTCTTCAATTTATTTTTGATTATGATTATGATGAATTCAAAAGCCATGAGTAGATAAATATTATTATTGGTTATGGGATAAAAGTTGATTTCTCAAGCATGATATTTAAATCAATGGATTAGTTTTGTCTCAACTTTATTGTTTATGTTTCATTGTTAATATTGTTGCATGATTTGGGTGCTAGTTTGATTGAGTCCGGAATCAATTAGATTGGTCTTCATATCTATTGCTAGATTATGTTTTATTATACGAAAAAGTGATAATTCCTGATTACAAGTAGCATAAATGTGAGTAGTGCTTGTAGTGATATATCCTACTAATCACATATGAATCATAACCTTTGTTAAAACGAATTAGTGCTTTTACACGTTTGTCTGCATTGATTAGTCTTATTTCATAGAACTTATTGCTCTTAGGGAGTTAAACTTAATTGTGCTTTTACACTTTAGGTTGCTTTATAGGTAGATTTCACAATAGCATCTTTTAATGTTATTTGTGATAAAATCGGGAAAAAAACGGGATACTCTTGCGATCAAGATATCCTAGGACTTTTAATAAATAAGAGATTAAAATATCAATTCTAGTCATTGATGAAAATACATATTTGTGAATGATACTATCCCGTGACCAATATCTTCTCCTTATTGATTATTCAAGTTATTTTATTGCTTTCAATTTATTTTATTGCTTAGATAAAAACAAAAATCCCCCCATTGGTTACTAAGAAACTGAAATTTTATAACAACAAAAGTCTCTCTGTGGGAACGAACTCTTTCTTATCATGTACTATATTTATATCTAGTTGAGTGAGAAAGTGAATTATATTTGCTCGGCTGACAACCGATCAAATTTTGGCGCCGCTGCCGGGGAGGCATACGACTTGTTATTAAGTTTTTAGTTTCTTATCATCATTTCCGCTTTCATATTTTCTTTTTGTTTTCTTGTCTTATTTCTCACTTGTTTGCGAGAATTGTTTTCAGGTACCTACTCCCTCGCTTCTAAAGATTGGAACTATCCAAGGTGCGGGATAGCTACTCGAAGAGGCACAAGACACGACGGAAGAACAAGAGTTAGAAGTGGAAGAAGAGTTACAACTAGAAGAAGAACAAGAGGTTCCAGTCGTAGAAGAACCACTAGTTGAAGAAGAAGAAGAAGAAGAAGAAGAAGCAATGGGTGATGCAAATCCTACACTCAAGGACTTGGCTTCTCATAGGCTTGATGCACAACGGTGGTGTATTCAAACAAACTCAACCTTCGAGATCAAACCGGGGTTGATTAGAGAGTTGCCAAAGTTTCATGGAGTGACGAATGAAGATCCAAACAAGCATCTCTTGGATTTCCACAACGTTATCATGGCTATGCTTCCACCAGAGACTAATGCGGATGGAGCAATGTTGAAAGCTTTTTCGTTTTCTTTGGCGGAAAATGCTAAGGAGTGGTTGTATTACTTACCATCCGGAAGTGTCACTACATGAAACGGGTTGAAGAAACTCTTTCTAGAGAGGTCTTTTCCTGCGTCAAAGGCTACTCAAATTCGCAAAGACATTTGTGAGATAAAGCAACACGTAGGAGAATCTTTGTATGAATGTTGGGAGCGATACAAGAGATTGGTGGAAAGCTGTCCACACCACCAATTTAGTGACGTGATGATAATACAATACTTCTACGAAGGTCTACAACCAAGTGATAGATATCTTCTTGATGCAGCGGGTGGTGGAGCTCTAGTGAACAAGATGGTGGCCCAAGCTACCGAGTTGATTGAAAGCATGGCTGCAAACTCGCCACAATTCTACACAAGAGGTGAACCAATGGTTAGGCGAGTGCATGAAGTTACGGATTCATTATCATACCGTGATCAAAGGATGGATAACATGGAGCAAATGATGCAAAAGATGGCTGCGGTTATTTTACCTTCATATGGTGAAGAGTTGGAGCAAGCTAGTGCGGTCTTTCCAAAGCAACAAAGACGGTATGATCCCTAATCCAACACTTACAATACGGGATGGAGAGATCACCCCAACTTTAGCTATGCAAACAAGCAAGGCGCGGTTCAACAACCTACATTCAACCGTTCGAGTGGATTCAAACCGCAACAACAACAATTCCAGCCGCAACAACAACAATTTCAGCAACCACAACAATCGATGCAAAATCAAGGTTACGATATCGATGCAAAGCTTCAAACTTTTATGCAAGGAATTTCTACCATGTTTAAGGAAAGTCAACAAGAAACTAAGAGTGCTATCAAGGAGTTGCAGACACAAATGGGCTCCATGGCGGTTGATATAAACAAATTGAAGGCACAAAATAGTGGGAAACTCCCTTATCAACCTATTAACCCAAAAGAGGGTGTCAATGCTATTACGTTGAGAAGTGGTACACAACTTGTGCAACCCGAAGTTACTGATTCGGGCAAGGTGGAAACACCAAAGGAACCTGTTTTGGAGGAGAAGAGTGATGATTCTCCCCAAACTTCTGAGGTACCTATTCCTAACTCTAAAACTCCGGTTTCTACTTATATTCCTCCTTTATCTTTTCCTCGCAGATTTGCAAGTTCTAAGAAGGCGGAACTAGAAAAGGAGATTTTAGACGTTCTAAAGAAGATTCATGTGAACATACCACTCATTGATGCTATCAAGCAAGTTCCCAAGTATGTGAAAGTCTTGAAGGACTTGTGTACCAATAAGCAAAGGCTCAAAGGTAATGAAGTGCTAAGTGTGGGGGAGAATGCTTCGGCAATATTACAACACAAACTCCCATTGAAATGTAAGGATCCCGGTAGCTTTGGCATTCCAGTCACAATTGGTAACACCACATTTAAAAAAGCTATGTTGGATTTAGGTGCATCCGTTAATGTTATGCCTGCATCTATGTACAATTCACTTGAGTTAGGTCCTCTTAAAAAGGCTGGAAATGTGTTGCAATTAGCCGATCGCTCTAATGTTTACCCAATGGGTATTGTTGAGGATGTTCTTGTGCAGGTTAATCAACTTGTATTTCCAGTTGACTTTTGTGTGTTAGAGATGAATGAAGGGTCACCGGACTCGTCTCTTCCATTGCTACTTGGGCGTCCCTTCATGAAAACGGCGAAAACCATTATTGATGTGGACAAGGGAACGCTAACTATGGAGTTTGATGGAGAAACAATATGTTTCAACATTTTCGAGACGATGAGATATCCTAGCGATGTCCACTCTTGTTTCTCCATTGATGTTATGGATACATTGGCACAACAAATGTTTGCATTGAATGGTGATGATGCTTTGGAAACCGTTTTAACTACATCCATGGATAATGGTGTAGAGTGTGGTAATGAAGTCAAGGAAGCCCTTGGTGATCTTAATTCACTACAAGGATGTCCGGAAACTCATAATATCTCTTTCATTTATTTACCATGCAGTGATGAAAAGCTTGTACCTTCCATTGTTAAATCTCCAAAATTAGAATTGAAACCTCTTCCCGATCACCTAAAGTACTTGTACTTGGGTGACAAGGAAGACTTACCTGTGATTGTTTCTAACAAGCTTACTGAATTACAGGAGCAAAAACTTCTAAGGGTGTTAAGGAAGTACAAGACGGCCATAGGATGGACAATTGCTGATATCAAGGGTATAAGCCTTGCCGTGTGTATGCACAAAATCCGTTTGGAGGACGATGCAAAGCCTACAAGGGAAGCGCAACGTCGTTTGAACCCTCCCATGATGGAATTTGTGAAAAAGGAGATACTCAAGCTTTTGGACGTGGGTGTTATCTACCCCATATCCGATAGCAAGTGGGTGAGCCCGGTACAAGTAGTACCAAAGAAATCAGGTGTGACAGTGGTGGAGAATGATAAGAACGAACTTGTCCCAACTCGTGTGCAAATCGGTTGGAGGGTTTGTATTGATTACAGGAAATTGAATGCCACCACTAGGAAGGATCATTTTCCATTGCCTTTTATTGATCAAATGCTTGAACGTTTAGCTGGACACTCTTACTATTGCTTCCTTGATGGCTATTCAGGTTATAATCATATTATGATAGCACCGGAGGATCAAGAGAAAACCACTTTCACTTGTCCTTTTGGTACTTTTGCTTATAAAAGGATGTTTTGGTTTATGCAATGCTCCAGCTACCTTTCAAAGGTGTATGGTAAGTATTTTCTCAGAATATGTTGAAAACATAATCGAAGTGTTTATGGATGACTTTAGTGTCTTTGGTGATTCATTTGAACTTTGTTTGCACAACTTGTCACTAATCCTTGAACGATCTGTTGAAACAAATCTTGTGCTAAATTGGGAGAAGTGCCATTTAATGGTAACTCATGGCATAGCTTTAGGCCATATAATATCTTCTAAAGGATTGGAAGTCGATAAATCTAAAATAGACCTTATTCGTGCTTTAACCCCTCCCACTACGGTGAGGGAGATACGCTCTTTTCTTGGTCATGCAGGTTTTTATCGTAGATTTATCAAGGATTTTTCCAAGATAGCATCACCACTTTGCAACTTATTGCAAAAAGATGTGGTTTTTAACTTTGATGAAAAGTGTGTGGCGACATTCAATCGTTTGAAAGAACTTTTGATTTCAACCCCTATCATTAAACCACTGGATTGGAGCAAGCCTTTTGATCTCATGTGTGATGCAAGTGATTATGCGGTTGGTGCAGTGGTTGGGCAACGTGTGGGAAAGATACCTCATGCTATTTATTATGCTTCTAGAAAGTTAAATGAGGCCCAACAAAACTACACAACCACTGAAAAAGAGTTTTTAGCCATTGTTTTTGCTTTGGAAAGTTTCGCTCTTATCTAATTGGTATAAAAGTTGTTGTCTTTTCTGATCATGCAACGCTTAGGTACTTGCTTATGAAAAAAGAGGCGAAACCGAGGCTCATACGATGTATTCTACTTTTGCAAGAGTTCGATATTAAAATCAAAGACAAGAAAGGAATTGAGAACACCGTTGCGGATCATTTGAGCTGTCTTGCTGTGGACAAGGAAGCTATCCCATTGCGTGAAAGTTTCCCGGATGAGCAACTATTCTCAATTGCCTTTGGAGAACCATGGTATGCCGATATTGTCAATTACTTGGTGTCTAAACAAATCCCAAAGAACTTGTCTCATGCTGAGAGGGACAAACTTAAGAGTTTAGGGAACCAATACATATAGGATGATCCATACTTATGGAAACAAGGTAGTGACCAAGTATTACGAAGGTGCGTTCCCGAATCCGAGTTTAATTCTATCTTGTCTTTTTGTCACTCCTATGCTTGTGGAGGACATTTTGGGTGTAAGAGAACCGCTCACAAGGTACTTGAAAGCGGTTTCTATTGGCCAACCTTGTTCAAGGATGCATATACATTTTGTACAACTTGTGATAGGTGTCAAAGAACAGGCAATCTAGGTGCCCGAAATCAAATGCCACAAAATTTTATTCAATTTATTAAAGTTTTCGATGTATGGGGTATTGATTTTATGGGTCCTTTTGTCAACTCTCATGGGAATTTTTATATCTTATTTGTTGTTGATTATGTCTCTAAATGGGTGGAAGCTAAGGCCACCCCGACTAATGATTCTAAAGTGGTTTCACATTTTGTGCAAGCTAATATCTTTGCAAGGTTTGGAATTCCAAGAGCCATAATTAGCGATGGGGGTTCTCACTTCAAAAACAGGATCTTACAAACCTTGTTGAAGAAGTACAATGTGTCGCACAAGATTGCAACACCTTATCATCCCCAAACAAATGGACAAGCCGAGGTGTCTAACCGGGAGGTGAAATCCATTCTAGAGAAGACGGTGAATCCAACAAGGACAGATTGGAGCATGCGACTTAATGATACTTTGTGGGCTTATAGAACCGCATACCCGTTGAAATTGAGCATAAGGCGTTTTGGGCTATTAAGCAATGCAATATGGAGATGGATGGGGCTGGAAAGCAAAGGAAGTTACAACTCCAAGAGCTAGAGGAGCTTCGCAATGATGCATTTGAAAGCTCGCGCATTTACAATGAGAAAACGAATGCCTTTCATGATAACATGATTTCTATGAGACAATTTTTCATTGGGCAGAAAGTGCTTTTGTTTAATTCTCGCTTGCATTTATTTCGGGTAAATTAAGGTCACGTTGGATTGGACCTTTTATTGTTACTAATGTGTTTTCTCATGGTGCAGTAGAAATTTGTAGTATAGCTACAGGCAAGGAACTTAACGTTAATGGGCACCGATTGAAACCATATTATGATAATTTCACTTCCGAAGTGGTGGAAGGAGCTAACTTTGTGGATGCACTCCCTCTGGAGGAGGCATAGAAAGCAAGGAGATAGTCGGGCTGACGACTTTAAACCAAGCGCTAAATGGGAGGCAACCCATAGGATGAGTATTTCTTGTCTTGTAGTTATTTCCTGTCTTGTTTTTAGTTTTTCTTGTCTTGTTTTGTTTTTATTTTATTTATTTTTCTGATTTCTTGTCATTATCATATATGATTTCTCACCTTGACTTTTTTTGTACGATTCAATTTACATTGAGGACAATGTAAAGTTTAAGTGTGGGGGAGTGGTTAAGCATTTGCATTATAAAATTTTCAATTTTTTTCGACTTTTGTGTAAAATAGTGAATAAGAAAACTCCAACTTGTGGTTAGTTTAGAGTCACATAGTATACATGTCGCTAAGATTACATCGAGATTCTCATAAGAGTGACTGAACTTAGATATGGCAGAGAACATGATCGGGTTTCTTACTTGTATGAGAGTTAAAGTTGGATTTAACCATCCCAGTGGTAAATGAGGTGCAGACTGAATTCGGTATTAGATTTGTGATCCCCTATAGTGGAGACTACCCATGTTACATCATGAGAGGCACGGCACCGACCTTCAATTCTTTGTACCTGTCTAAATTTGTGTTTTTAGAGTGTGTGTCACCGTACGTAAACTCCGGGTAGAATGGTACCCAACCTCCCACCAATAGAAGCACTATTTTGATCTCTTGAGTGCTATTTTATCAATCATGAATGGTGACATTGAATTGCTAACTTACATACCACTTGTAATCTTGTTCGCAGTTAGCACCATCCACTTTATCTCTCTCTACACCAACAGGTCCATAGAAACACCATCGTCATCAGCAAGAGGAGCATCACAAATTCGAAGGAAAGTTGAAGACGTTTAAGGTTTACAAGCAACAGTACAGAAATGAGCAGATTTCAGATTTAAGTATAGCAACAAGACAAGGAGCAGAATTTTTACAAGTTGAAGACTATTGTACGAGAGCGAATATTATCAAGACGAGAGTCAAGAAATTTATGATATCGAGACATACAAGTTGTGAAGAATCGAACGGTAAAGTACTTACACCATGGCCTTTGTACTTAAATTTTTATTTTATCTTTATCTTTATTTTGTATTTGTATTATTTTCTCTTGTCTAAAAAAACAAAAACAAAAAAAAAGACAAGAGAAAATTCTTATTAGGTTCATCATAAGTTTTTATATTTTGTTTATTTTTATTTTGTGTTTACTTTATTTAGCGTGTTGGATGTTATCATTACGGAGAACTAGTAAGTTGGAAATGTAGGTTTGGTGGGTATTTCTCTAGTAAACCCGCACGGGAGTTGTATGTATCCTTTAGAAAAAATTTTGTTTGATTTGCTCGAGGACTAGCAAAGTCTAAGTGTGGGGGAATTTGATAGGTATTGTAAAACACCTAATTTCATATCTAGTATTTACGCTTTCT
Source organism: Papaver somniferum (assembly GCF_003573695.1). Taxonomy (NCBI): domain Eukaryota; kingdom Viridiplantae; phylum Streptophyta; class Magnoliopsida; order Ranunculales; family Papaveraceae; genus Papaver; species Papaver somniferum. Next base: position 183,144,438 of record NC_039364.1, on the reverse strand, counting down.
TTGCTATTATCCTTGTGAATTGCATCTGTTATGTTTAGTTTTGAGTTATTAGGTGCAATGGAGTCCTTTGGAGCAAAAGAAGGAATAAAGCACTCTTTTAGAGCATAAAGGGCAGAATCGTCAATTCACAGGCGAGTGGTAGCCGGAGCTAGCTAAGGTTATGCGGCGAAGAAGGGGAAGAATGAACTGTCAGTTCCGCGCAACTGACAGTTGAGAAGGAAAGTAAATGGGCTGTCGGAAGTCTGAAACTGACAGGCCAAATAAGTTGGGTTACCCCTTATCTGGCTCACCTGGGTGGCTATATCCAGTCTCATTTCCTACACAATACCTAAAAATCGGAGAAGCAAGTTGGAAGTTTTTATTTTCTTTCTTCACTTTGCCTGAAATCGAGAAAAGCCATGATGGCGGCTGCTGTAAGAGAGGACATGGGAGATCGAGAAGAAGCTGAGAGTTGGAGATACAGAAATCCAGGGTTGTTGGTCGATGTTTGTTGGAATGAATCAGGTGGAAGACACCGATGAGTTTCATGCCTGAATTGGTGAGAGATGAATTTGGCAGTAAGGGTTTGGTTGTGAATCAAGGAATAGATGATGATTTGGGGTTTGTAATGAAGAAGTCGAAGAAGGGTTTTGAATCTGATGTTGTATACTCAAAGAATTTGTGGTGATTGTTCGAATTGAGGAGAAGATGAATTTTCTGCCATGGGTTTGCTTGAGAGCCAGATCGAGAAGAACTCAGTGTGAATCGAGAGAATGAAAGAATGGAGAATCTACAGCACTGGAGAAATTAGGGATACATAGAGATGAATTTGTTGTGTAACAATGGAATTGAGGGTTGTTCATGAGCAGAAGTAATGGGTTTCTGGTGGAAGATGTAGCACGCAATTGAAGCTGAGATAAAGATGAGTTAGAGCTGTAAGAAGGGTTGGAGTCAGTGGCAAGTGATAGAGCTTACTGGAGTTGAAACTGAGGGTTCGATTGGTGAAGGGTTGAACTTGTTTAACTACTGCTATCGACTTGAAAGATTGAGATTGAGAAAGGTACTTGAATTGAGATTGTGTTGTTAATGGTTTGTTCAGGTTTGAAAGTGTAATACAGTGGTGGAGTAACTGTGGTGTTGTTGAAGTCATGGTGTTAGTCTGGCTGAGATGAAGCTACAGAAGGTGATGGTTGTGAACTGAAATTGCAGGTCATGGGCTGGAGGCAAAGGCGAATGATTGACTTCAGAATTGCTGTTTTGTGGTGTATGCAACTGAGATTGCAGATTTGATGAAGTTGCAGGTGCAGTGGTAGCTGAGAAGAGCAAGTGGTGGAGCTGTAAAGATGGGGTTTGCAATTTAAGCTCAGATGTCGGATGTAGTCAAGACAAGATGCTAGTGTCGAGCAGCTGGAAATGAAGCCGCAGGATACTGGTGCAGCTAAGGAATGTTGCAGTGAACAAATGAATGATTCATTGCGTTGGTGGTCACTGTCAAGAAGAAGCTGTAGGAACTGAAGCTAATAAAATTGCAGGCGTGAATTGTACTGATTGTGTGGCATTGAAGCAATGTGTTGCTGGATCGCAGTGAACTAGGAGGTGGACTATGAGAAGATGTTGCAGTTGAGAAGTCGATGTTGTGGTGATGAGCTGCTGAGAAGACAGTAAAGAGAATGAAACTGCCTGAGTTTGAAGTTGCGAAGCTACAGAATTGCAGTAGGTTGTGTTTACAGCCAACAATGAAATGGTTATGCCAGTTGCAGGGTTTTGAACAAATGGGTTTGTGGAAGTTACAGTGAAGCCATGACCTTGGACAAGACGGGTTTTGCAGATGAGAACTCAGCCTGGTATGGTGTGCAGCTACATGTGATGGCCATTGATGAACTGAGATGGGTACTTTTTGACAGTGGAGGCTTGAATTGTTGCAAGTGTTGTGTTGAGATGGAGCTGAAATATAGAAGTTTCCTTTGGTAATTTCAATTGTGTGTGAAAATGTGGATGCAATGCTGTGGAGCTACAGGAAGTGTTGTTGAGGTGATGGCTGGCCAAGAAGCTGTGATGCACAATCATTGTGCAACACAAGTTATGGCCTGTGCAAGACAGCAACAGCTCAGGCTTTGGCCAAGACTAGTCAGATGCTGACTAGACCTGACTATCTGACTCGGTGTTTGACCCGAGTTAACTCAGTTGACCGATTTGACTCGATAACCGGGGACCGGGCGGACTTTGCCGGTCATTTGAGATGGTTTACGGCCACTTTTCCGGCCAACTTCCAGCCGCTTTCCGACCAATTTCCAGCGACATTGTTTTGGACATATTTTCTACATGGGTTCTTCACACACATGGGCTTGGTGGACTTCATGGTGATGGGCTTTTCAAGACTTGACCTAAGAAGAGCTACAAAAAAAAAAGTTTTCTACTTTCTTTTGGCACGTATTATTTTTGGGGTTTTGGGGAGATAGCCGCTACTAGGGTTTGCTTTCACTTATTTTTCATCTTCTTCAATTTATTTTTGATTATGATTATGATGAACTCAAAAGCCATGAGTAGCTAAATATTATTATTGGTTATGGGGTAAAAGCTGATTTCTCAAACATGATATTTAAATCAATGGATTAGTTTTGTCTCAACTTTATTGTTTATGTTTCATTGTTAATATTGTTGCATGATTTGGGTGCTAGTTTGATTGAGTCCAGAATCAATTAGATTGGTCTTCATATCTATTGCTTGATTAGGTTTTATTATACGAAAAAGTGATAATTCCTGATTACAAGTAGCATAAATGTGAGTAGTGCTTGTAGTGATATATCCCACTAGTCACATATGAATCATAACCTTTGTTAAAACGAATTAGTGCTTTTAAACGTTTGTTTGCATTGATTTGTCTTATTTCATAGAACTTATTGCTCTTAGGGAGTTAAACTTAATTGTGTTTTTACACTTTAGGTTGCTTTCTAGGTAGATTTTACAATAGCATCTTTTAATGTTGTTTGTGATAAAATCGGTAATAAACGGGATACTCTTGCGATCAAGATATCCTAAGACTTTTAATAAATAAGAGATTAAAATATCAATTCTAGTCATTGATGAAAATACATGTTTGTGAATGATACTATCTCGTGACCAATATCTTCTCCTTATTAATTTTTCAATTTATTTTATTGCTTTCAATTTATTTTATTGCTTAGATAAAAATAAAAATCCCCCCATTGGTTACTAAGAAACTGAAATTTTATAACAACAAAAGTCTCTCTGTGGGAACGAACTCTTTCTTATCACGTACTATATTTATATCTAGTTGAGTGAGAAAGTGAATTATATTTGCTCGGCTGACAACCGATCAGAGAGTTAAGGAGAAAGGGGTTTGTCTTGAATGAGAATTATCGCAGGGAAGAGAGTTGATTTAGTCTGCGCACAGGGTTGTTTGGAAAAGGCTAAGACTGGATTTAGAAGCCGAGACAGAGACTGAGCTTTGGGTCACGATGGCTCATTAGTTTAGGCTAAGAGAATATTTCATGTTCAAGACAAAGAATGGTCAGTTGGGTTTGAGCTAGAACTCTAGTTTGTATGACATTGAAATGGTTCATAGAACTTTGAGCCGTGAAAACAGCAGAAGAAGTGTTGCTGCTGCATCGAGTTTTGCCGATGAAGGGTGAGGATTAAAGACATGATTTTAAAAGTTGCGATGTATTAGGAAATTGGTTTTGCGTGGGAGATAAGACAACAAGAACACAAATTTCTATAAAAAAGAAGACCTAAACCTACAGAAAAAAAAATCAATATCCCATACCCCCTCAGCTACTCGCAACCCTAACTTCAGCGAGCTTTTGCTCGCTGAAACAACCTCCATTACCCATACCACCTGCATACATATAACTCCATCAGCACAACACCTTCACAGCACTTCATATCATCTTTTGCATCCACCTGCATTATCCATTCCATATAATTGCATCTCCACCAGCTGCATACATCCATTACAGCATCAGTTGTGACGTCCACTTCAGGTTCGCCAGTTCAAGTTAGCTAACATTCACGACCACCATCATCCATCTTACTTGCATACAACCACAACAATCCATCTTTCTTTTGAATATCGTTTTATTGCTTGTCTTTTACCGTGCTTATGACCATGGATTGTTTTCAAGTTGTTTGAGTGGCCAATTAAATAACTTTTCTGCGAAACTAATGCTAGATTTTGGAGTCTTAATCCGTAATTGTTAAGATGACATAATCATAAGTAGTGAAACATCAACATTGCAATGGGATTTTGTGGATTTTGATGTGTATTTGACAACCCTAAGTTAACATGTCGAACTTACAAGCATGTGGTTAGGATCAATTCGACTCATAGAACATACCGGTTGGTTAAGTTACACTGGAGAGCTTATTCAAAATGGCTTGATTGACTAGAAACGAGTAGAGAACTTATTCTACATAGTGACTTTAGAGTTTAATAGACTTGTTGAACTTATAACTTGTCTAGGATTGTTTATAAATGTATTTTGAAGAAAATTCATGTTCATTAGTGGAGAAAGACCCCCTAATCATTCTCATCCTCATTGTTCACATTCATATTTGTTTTGTAGTTTTTGCATTATTCATGTTTTCAGAAATTAAATCGACAACTTTAGCTCAACTCTCCCTTAGGAAAGAACCTACTTATCTTTGTGCTACTTGTTTGTGTAAGAAGATTAGGAATATATTTTTTGTGAGTTTGACACCTCATTAAAAATTGGCGCCGATGCCGAGGAGCAGTCGGTAGTTCTAGTTGTTATTTAATTTTCTGTTTTTGCATTTAGTTTTCATTATAAGCATTTACTAATTTGTTTGGTGAGAATTTTATTTTCAGGTACAAAAAATTACTGGTTTTGCGTGTGCACAATTGGTAACAAGAGGTAAGTCTCTATACAAGTTGTGTACATAAGTTTTCAAGATGAATCCTTTTGGGAGTGCATATGGTTCACAAGACCATGCATATTATGGTGATCAATTTAATTCTCATTCTTTTGACTTCCAACCACACTTGGGATATAATCAAAACAAATCTTTTGGATATGATGAACGATCACAGGGATGGGAGGGTAGTTGTACTTTTAATCAGTTTAATTCTAGACATGTGCAGATGCTCGATCACATAATTTATGAGTTAAAGGCAGTGGAAAAACTTGGTAGATAACGAATCGTACCTTGTTTCAATGAGTCTATCCCAACTCTTGATCGTATTTATGATCATTCACCCATTCAAGGGGATGAGACTTGGGATGGAAACTATGAAAGTGATGCATATCCAAGTTTGGCGGAGTAATCTTCCAAGCATAAATTTGATAGTTTTGTTGAATCTGTTATTCCCGCGATGCAACAAATACTTCAAGAAACAAAACAGTTTTGTGAATTTCATTTACGTTACAACGAATCACTCCAAGAACTTCAACGGAATATAGACAACATCAGAAATGGCATGAATGAAATTCAAGAAGAGCGGAACAAGGAAGAGGTTCAAACTCATTCTAACATTCCCATGGATGCCAATATAGAGTATGATGATTCCGAAGAAGACGAATACTTAAATGTTGATAATGATGGTGTAACTAGATCGACTCTTGATCATGATAATGATCATTCACCTATTCAAAAGGAAGAAGTTGAGTCTAGAAACGCTAAAGTTATTAATGGTAATACTTATGTTGTGTATGAGAGCGATGATGATTATGACTTCTTTGTGAATAACACCCCTAATTCAGAGATTGTGAATACTTTGAATGAGAAGTCAACTTGTGATGAAGACCGTAAGAATTACGATGAGTTACTTGGAGCAGATTTTGATTCTGATGATGAAGATGAAGATTTGCAAGTTATAGATATAGAAGAAACTGACGAAGAATGGTTGAACAAGAGTGTGAATAATGATACTTATGATGTGGGAACGGAATTATCCAGCAGTACCGAGGATCCGGTAATACATGAGGTTTTGCAAGGTTTGTCTAACCATTTACATGATTCTCTATATAATGATGATCTTCCCAAACTTGAAGTAGTTTCCCAAAGAGTTGTTAATCCATCTTTTAGGAAGATACCTCATTTGGTGATAGAATTATGTGCTTCAAAAATATTATCTGAATTTCTTGCTTCTAATTATCCACCATATGTGTTTGAGTCTAACACCATGCAGGTTTGCCAAGAGGAACGAATAGAAGTGCCTTCCACTTATGTTTTGTATACACTTCCGAGTGTAGAAAAAACTAAGTGTGGGGGTGACTCTCGTGGGATGATAATTTTACTTTTCCCACTATTTGCTAATATTTTTGTGAAGCTAATGCTATATATGCATATTTTTTTGTGGGTAGATCCCCAAATTTTCAGATTGTTGATATACGGGGAATCTATTTTGAATATTACCCGTATACGTCAATCAGGTGAACAATTTCAATTCTTATTTCCTTGTATTTTTCAAGTATTCCTCTTATTCTTTTTGCAATGGTTTGAAAAATTGAGGACAATATTTGATTTAAGTGTGGGGGTAGGGTTCCATTAAAAAAAATTGACGTATACAAAACTCTAACTTTTAGAGATTTTTGAAAAATCGAGAATGAACACTAGCCTTTCTAAGTAGATGGAAAAAAAATTCGACAGTGAGGTATATTACAATTGAGTTGAGATTAGATGCTAACTAAATAGCTTGTTTAGTGTTTATCCTCTATCGTTTAAAAGTAGCTATGAGTTGGAGTATAGGTTTTGTGATTATCTCTCTAGTAAACCCTCACGAGAATATAACTCGTCCACTAGGGACACCTATGGGTTTAAAGGCTTGTTATACATGCTAAGTGTAACCGTAGCCTCGACGAAACGGAGTTGTTGTTGTTTTATTTTCTCGAGGACTAGCAAAGAATAAGTGTGGGGGAATTTGATAAGTGCCTAAATATATCATTTGAGTATCACTTTCTTATGCTTTTCTTAGCTATTTTCTCTTGTATTTTCGAATATTATGCTTGTTTTGTATTTTGTAGGTATTTTGGAGTCATGTGATAAGAAAGAAGAGAAAAAGGATCTCAATTTGCCCTTTGGGAACCTTATGTGTAGGCAAACTTGGAATTGACCGAATCGTGTAAAGACACAACACTCTAGTGTGTCAAAAACAAATTACTGAAGCATCCAGACTCTTCTGATCAGGGCCACCTCAGTCAGCTTATAATCGTAAGACTAGGAACTTGTTTGTTTGCAGCTGACTCGGCGTCTGAATCTGAGTCAACCCCTGACTCGGACCGAGTCAGCAGTCAGACCGTTTGTTTTCCATTTTGAGTCAGATCTGACTCGACCTCTGACTCAGACATAACCCCTGACTCGGACTCATTTGAGTCAGGTAACAAAATACCCCTGACTCATGGGACCAAACCACTGACTCACTTATTTCCGAGTCAGATGAGTCAGATCTGACTCAAAACAAACATATCGACTCAGATCCAGATGAGTCAGGTGATTTCACTCAGATCCAGATGATTCAGATCCAGACGACTCAGATGAGTCAGGAGTAAACAAACATGGTGTAGGTCGTGACAAAGCAGCAGTTTTATTTTTTCTTCTTTAGTTATTTTCCCTGCCGATGAACCAAGGAGTAATTGCCGGCTAAAACTTGGTTCGATGGGTCTTATACCAAAGGGTCAAGAGAGAGAATTTCGAAGTCAAGAGGTTCGAGTTGAGATTAATCCAGAAAATACATGGAAGAAACCATCTTTTCTGACATTGATGTTGATAGTGAATGAAGGAGGGTTTTTGGCTGAATACAATTTATATTTTGAGCAGAATTTGGTTTCTGTTCAACACCATTTTTGACAGAGTTTAAGCCGGAATTACAAGGACGAAGAGGGAACTGAACAAGGGACTGAGATAGGTTGTCGTAACTGAAACTGGTTGATTATGAATGATTTAGATGAATGTTAAGAGAAATTGTTACATGGAAGGAGATGTGATTGGCTTATAAGACAACAACAAGGTCGTGTCTGTATCAGCAGAAAAATGCAGACGTGTTATTTGTTTAAATGCCTGCAATACCAGCTTTGCACAAATTCAAGTTCAGAAGACTATTTGACTGCACCAGCTAGCCATGGGCTTGAGGGTCATTGCCAGGGTTAGGTGAGTGTTCAATGCCAGGAAATCATCCAAGTTCTGAAATTGAGATAAGTAAGAATTATGAATAGGATATGCAACAGATAATGGTGTTTGCTTGTGCCGATAAGTCAGAGAAGAAGTAGTTTCTCATGACAGAGTTTTGCGCTGGAAATCAATAAGGAAAGTTAGTTTGTAGCCGTGAAATCAATGATGAACAAAGGAGATGATGAAGTTTTTAGAGTTCTCATAAAATCAAGAAGGATGGGTATGGATTCAAATGGAGTTCGGTTAGGATTTGAGTTCAGTTTTGCGCAATAGAGATGAATGTCTGAGAGTTAAGAATAAAGGGGTTTGTTTTGAATGAGAATTGTCGCAGGGAAGAGAGTTGAGTTAGTCTGCGCACAGGGTTGTTTGGAAAAGGCTAAGACTGGATTTAGAAGCCGAGAAAGAGATTGAGATTTGGGTCACGATGGCTCATTAGTTTAGGCTAAGAGAATATTTCATGTTCAAGACAAAGAATGGTCAGTTGGGTTTGAGCTGGAACACTAGTTTGTATGACAGTGAAATGGTTTGTAGAACTTTGAACCGTGAAAACAGTAGAAGAAGTGTTGCTGCTGCATCGAGTTTTGCCGATGAAGGATGAGGATTAAAGACATGATTTTAGAAGTTGCGATGTATTAGGAAATTGGTTTTGCGTGGGAGATAAGACAGCAAGAACACAAATTGCTATAAAAAGAAGACCTAAACCTACAGAAAAAAAAATCAACATCCCGTACCCCCTCAGCTGCTCGCAACCCTAACTTCAGCCAGCTTTTGCTCGCTAAAACAACCTCCATTATCCATACCACCTGCATACATACAACTCCATCAGCACAATACCTTCACAGCACTTCATATCATCTTTTGCATCCACCTGCATTATCCATTCCATATACTTGCATCTCCACCAGCTGCATATATCCATTACAGCATCAGTTGCGACGTCCACTTCAGGTTCGCCAGTTCAAGTTAGCTACCTTTCACGACTACCATCATCTATCTTACTTTCATACAACCACAGCAGTCCATCTTTATTTTGAATATCGTTTTATTACTTGTCTTTTACCGTGCTTATGACCATGGATTGTTTTCAAGTTGTTTGAGTGGCCAATTAGATAACTTGTTTGCGAAACTAATGATAGATTTTGGAGTCTTGATCCATAATTGTTAAGATGACAAATCATAAGTAGCGAAACATCAACATTGCAATGGAATTTTGTGGATTTTTATGTGTATTTGACAACCCTAAGTTAACATGTCGAACTTACGAGCATGTGGTTAGGATCAATTCGACTCATAGAACATACCGGTTGGTTAAGTTACACTAGAGAGCTTATTCAAAATGGCTTGATTGACTAGAAACGAGTAGAGAACTTAATCTACAAAGTGATTTTGGAGTTTAATAGAGTTGTTGAACATATAACTTGTTTAGGATTGTTTATAAACGTATTTTAAAGAAGATTCATGTTCACTGGTGGAGAAAGACTCCCTAATCATTCTCATCCTCATTGTTCACATTCATATTTGTTTTTTTAGTTTTTGCATTATTCATATTTTCAGAAATTAAATCGACAACTTTAGCTCAACTCTCCATTAGGAACGAACCTGCTTATCCTTGTGCTATTTGTTAGTGTAAGAAGAGTAAGGAATATATTTTTTGTGAGTTTGACACCTCATCAAAAATTGGCGCCGCTGCCAGGGAGCAGTCGGTAGTTCTAGTTGTTATTTAAATTTCTGTTTTTGCATTTAGTTTTCATTATAAGCTTTTACTAATTTGTTTGCTGAGAATTTTATTTTCAGGTACAAAAAATTACTGGCTTTGTGTGTGCACAATTGGTAACAAGAGGTAAGTCTCTATACGAGTTGTGTACATAAGTTTTCAAGATGAGTCTTTCTGGGAGTGCATATGGTGCACAAGACCATGCATATTATGGTGATCAATTTAATTCTCATTCTTATGACTTCCAACCATACTTGGGGTATAATCAAAACCAATCTTTTGGATATGATGAACGATCACAAGGATGGGAGGATAGTTGTACTTTTAATCAGTTTAATTCTAGACATGTGCAGATGCTCGATCATATAATTTATAAACTAAAGGCAGTTACAAATGATAGTCAGTTTAATTCTAGACATGAGGACAGTTTAATTTTGTCTTGGATTGTTAGGATTTGGCACCACGAATGAACACGACCACTTCCCTCTTCACTAGCTGTTACAGACGATAGTGGCATTTTTTTCTTGTCTTCGTTGCTCGTGAATTGTCGTAGCTTCTTCTTCATCATTTATCGGGGATTGATAGTTGGGGTTTCTCCAATGTGGAACTTTGTCTACAAACGCATATTGATTTCTCCAATCGCCATTAATCTTGTTCAATTACTGCTGCAACAGCAAATCAAAGAGTCACCTGGCGAGAAATAATAAAATTGAAATAAAAAATTTGATACTCAAAGTTTTAAAATTTTACTAAATGGGTTTGTAGATCAAGACTGATTGATTGTAAATCTGCAAACTGATTTGATTTTGAATAAAGATCTTTTAAGAAAAATTGATTTTGTTGATAAATAAGAAAAGTTTTATAAGAAGCCTTTTTTCTAGAATTTTGTTTGTTAATCATCAGATCTAAACTTTTGAGAATAAAATTAAAGAGACAAAGATATTAGGAGAGAAGATTGTCGTGATGGATCCATCGTTGATGAAGATTTTCTCTGCTGCTGCTTTAACCGAATAGATATGTTGGATGAGATTCATTCTCTTTGGATAAAATACCATGTTTTACCGCTGAAGCTTTCATATCTCGCTAAATTTGCTGATGAAGTAACAACTGTGACTGAAATTAACTTGAATCAAGGCTTGAGGTAGGATAAATCCTTTACTCATCCCTGTTTCTGGACGCCAAAATGTAACCACGAAAAATCCGATAGCACACTGAAATCATCATTTTTATTCCAAATCTTAGATCTTAACATTTATTCACAATCAAAATGAAACATAAGTGCTAAAAATGTAAATGAGACTTATGATTTTTACATGGTTCGATCCATAATGGGATCTATATCCATGGTTTTTCACTATAATATTTTGTGTTTACATGAAACTCCATTAATGAATTTTTTGTAGCTCTAGATCTAAAGTTAAGAGGAAGAAGATGATAATAGAGAAAATAAAATTTGATCCCTTTCTCTCTCTCTTAGTCCTTTTCTTTAAGTACTAGAGAGTATAAATGAATTTACAATTATATCTTTTTCTTACAAGCTAAGCTATCTAAGTTAAGATACTACGTATACAATCCTAGCGATGCTAAGTTACATCGGCCTTCATTTGGCGCCACGCGTTGAGTGCGATTTTTGGTATCCACACAAGTGGTTCCTCTGAGCGATATGGTGAATATATTCCTAGGAAGATGAGTTTGTTTGGATGTGATTATAGGTGCTACTCTTCTCCTTTTTTTCTTTTTTTCTTTTTGAGTGTTGCTTGTGGCAATAAATCTTTCTGTTACTTTCAGGGTGGTGCAGCGAGTTCCAAGAGGAAGGCGATTACTTCTGCGGAGCACGTCTATCTTTTCCGTCCCTTTTATGTCATTTGGTGGATTCTTATATCCTCTCTTAGATGAACTTTTCTGCTTCATTTCTACCAGTATCCTAAGAAAGTGAAGATATCTTTTATGAAGTCTATTACTACTGTCAAAGATGCTCATAAAGAGGCACTACAAAAAAACTTGGCTTTAGCAACTATTTTCTTACCAATTGCAGTTGATGAAAATCTTCAACAACAATTGTTTGTAACTAAAACCCGCTCCGGTCAGACGAAACCTCTAACCACCAGTTTTTCAGCAACGACGGTAGGTGGAACTCTTTAGTAACAATTTCTTAACAACAGAAATATCATATTTGTCGTTATTATCCTCTAACCACCAAGATTGGACGACCAAATTGTACCCCTAGAAGGTATATATATTTTGTGACTGTTCTTGCTCACCAAAACAATCTGTTGGTAGACACCTTAACCAACCATCAAATTTTTGGCGTTGTCAGAAGCTTTCAGCCACGAGAATTCGACAACTAGAAAGTACAACAGAGGGTGAATATTTCATGTCGCTAACTGCATCCATCAAGTCATTATGTTGACATACAATTATACTAATCCACTAGTTTGTTAGTGTGGTTAGTAGCTTTCAGCCTCCATGATATGACAACTCCTGGTTCCGTGTGTCTTTGATCTCTTAGTATGTTAGTCAGTTTTTCTATTTAATGTACAATGACTATGGATGTGAGCAGACAAGTTTTGTGTTGTTATCAGAAGAGGTGGGTAGATTTTGTGGTTGATTGTTTTCGATATTTTCAATATTAATAATATCTAGTGTATCATTGTCAATAAAATCTATATTTTTTTTCTCTTGCGTTATAATACATTTGTGAATCACTCTAGCAGCTCAATTTGTAGTTGGCTGAGAGCCTTCACCAAGTGAACATCAACGACCAGACCTTTATGTTGGTTGAATTCTTTATCAACGGCGCACCTTAACCAGCTGACTATTTTGCTGCTAGAACCCTCTAAAAGCAAACATTTAATGGATAAAGCTCTTGACCATCAAAACATTCGGTGATAAAATTGCTAGGCCCAGCGACATCAAACACCTCTACCAACTGAAATTCAGTAAGTTAAAATCTTTAGCAGCTTGCGACATTTTATAACCTCCCACCTCTACTAACGAAGTATTAGTCTTCAACAACAAATCACTTGGCGTGTGAAATGTTTCAGCAACGAATATTTTATGCTTCTACCAACGGCAGTTAGTAGTTATTAGAAAACTGTGTCGACTAAAACTTTCGTCGTTCAATTTAGCTGAAAGATATCTCTTCCAGCAGCATGGTTGGTCCAGGTCTTTAGCAAAGGAGCCTTTAGTCACAGAGCGTATCTGTTGCCATGTTGGTTGTTGCAGAGCTCCACCCGCTGAAAACGGCCATGTACCAACTGAAACGAAGTAGTCGCTAAATCCCAGTTTTCTTGTAGTGGATACCAGTGATACTCACATATATAATGAGGAGGACTATGAGGAAACGAAATAAGAGAATGAGCAAGAGGGATCTGGAAAAGTGGGTCATGTGAAAATAAGAGAAACTTATTTTAATACCCTTGAAAAGCTACCTCTTAAAATATTGCCCCTTATTGAGCCCGTCCTTATTACGGCTTCCGAAAAGAAAGTCTGGACGACGCCTTTTTCCATGTACCAAGGGTTCTTTCGATTCAAGGATTGCAAATGGGGGAGGTGATGCTCCTGGTGATAAGAATTATCGTTTGGTAATCTTGCGGTGATGTTCTTAGAGAAAAATGATGGTGAATCTCTCTTTTCCTTTTGATGACTGGGGTTTCGATTTTCCCTGTGGAACTGGAGAATGAGCCCTTGCATGGTCAAGGTCCTGAGGGAGACGCGGCTAACGTTCTCCTCGAGGTGGTTGTGGAGACGCCTTCAAAGAAAGTTCATGTTGCTCAAGACAATGCTAGCAAGTCTTTGGATAATATTGTTGCTTCTGGTAAGAATAGTTCCAACTTCGAAGAATGGGATGTTCTTGGTGTGACCCCTGTGAAGATCATAGTTTTGTATCTGGTATTGAGGGTATCGTTATCAATTATTGAATCGAGATAACAATATTTCCACTAAGATGAAAGTTACAGCTCTGAGACTATCATACAATATGATAAAGTTGCTAATAAAGACATGATTGGAATGAATGCCTTTTTGTACCTTTTAGATGATGTTGTGGTCTACTGTGGAGATCCCTCGAGCATCGCAGGTCAGATACATAGTGACGTGTGAATCACGTTATCATGTGAAGCACGATGCATACCTGAACGACACTTAGTGACGTGTCATTTTGTTATCTGAATGACACGTCTCTCGCAAGACGTCTTTGAATGGATAACTTTATGCAGGGCATGCCAAGGTTATAATCGTATATTACTCTGAATGGGAAGAAAAGATCCAGAGGCTCCTAGGCGAACTCCCTCTTGCAAATAAGAAGTTTGCTGCTTTCAAAAAGTCCTATAAAGTACTTAAAAAAGCTCATTCTGCCGATTTGGTGAAGCTGACCGGTAAGATATATCTTCTGTTTGAGCATCTCTCAGTCCAACTCACAAGATTTTTAATATTAAGCTTGTTATCAAATTTAGTTAATCAAAACTGTATATTGATTTATAGTCTGTTAAGGTCGATTTAGGACTTGGAATAGAGCATGGCAGTTGAGTATCAGAATTCAACAATCGACCTTCAAGATTGAAGAGCGAAGAACAACTTTCACTAGACGAGTCGCAACGTATTATTAGAATTGAAGGACCTGAGTTTGGGAAGTACCCTACTTATCTGTTCTCGATTAGACGGTGGATAAAGATCGGATGAAGCCTTATCTGTCCAAAAGACGTGCTCAACTACGGTAACTGGTGAACGGAGTGACTAATATTTATTGATTGGAGACCGGGAGAGGGACCTCATGAACAAAAATAAAAAAGAAGGTAGTATATCCAAGGCCTTAGCTCACCGAGGTCAAGACATTGAGAACTTTGTTAATTAAGGTATGTGAATACTGACTAGCCAATCTCTTAAATATAGCCCGCACATTTATTAACCATAACCCATTTGAAATAAGTACTTAATCTAACCAAACAAAACTTTATAATCATTCCACATATCCTAAAATATTATACATGATTATTATATATAGCCCAAAATAATATGATAACCATTAAATTCCTAAATCAACAATAAAATGAATTAAGTTCTAGTTTTTAATTATGTAAGATATAAGATATGACTAATTTTTTGACGAATAATCAATACCCACAATCAATTTTAGTGTAATCATAATTGAGAAAAAAATCATCTTAAGGATTTTTTTAATATAGAGTATGTTTATGGAACTCTTAAGAAGAAAAACTAAAACCTTAATTAATGCCATTTTAATTAAAGAGTTGCCATCCCATTTACTCATATTATCTACTATTATATCTAAGACATGTATTATGACTCTACTATTATGATAAATATTGTAAAAAAGAAATCTCGAGTACAAGCTATTACTTGGTAAAACTCGAATCATATATTCGAGCAATGTAGAAATTATCGCATAATAGGTTGAGAGCAATTTATTGTTCGACATATCACAATTGCGTATTAAGTTCATAAGGATTCGTCATGTTAGTTTTTATATTCGCAAATTGATTTGCTCAGTATACGAATCTGGAACTTATAAATGATAATAATTGATGAAATATTCTCTAATTAACTCGCGTAAATGAACTGATTTGGTTAGTTTGCGAACAAAATAAATAAGAATAATTACAATCAATCTATTTTATTTTTGGTGGAAAAGAAACTAGTTGGAAGCCTAACGACAAGCTGGGCACCAACACCTTTTTGTACGACTATCCCTAATTTGTGAAATAAATAATTACATTTCACGTTGACGTCACTTCTGGAAAGGTGGTTGTTAGACCCTTTTGAATACTTTTGAATATCTCAAAAGAAATAGTTAATTTTGAGATACTAATGAATACTTTTGAATCCTCAAGTACATGAACTGATTTGGTTAATACGCGGGACCGGTTGATTTTAAGAGGTTCCTAGACACTTTTTATAGTTTGAGTACATAGACTGATTTGTATAGTTCGTGAGCTTATCAACATAAAAGGTTTATGAACAACGAGACGACAAATAGTTCACAAATTGTTTTGGACAGTTTAGGAACTGTTCTATTGTTGTGAGTTATTCAACTCCAACTTATGCTTGAAAGTTTACGAACAACTTAACACCATTGTTCTTGGGCTAATACTTGGTGCACATGGCTTATTTTGACTAATATACGCTTGTACATTCTTCTTTGTAATCCAAGACAAACTTCTTTACATGATCATTCTAAATGGAGAAGTTAAGCCTGCTTGGTATCAGAATTATTAGATCATCGCGCGGTCAAACTCATAAGTTTTGGTATGTCAAGCTTGTTGGCAATTTTAGTCGATCAAAACTATGTCTTGCTTGATAGTCTACTAAAGTTAGTTTCGAACTAGGAACAGAGCATAGTAGTTGAGTATCGGAATTCATTAATCGACCTTGAAGATTGAAGACTGAAGGACAACAGCGCCAACGAAAACTTCACCAAGAAAGATATGCGAAGACTGACTATTTTATTTACTCATATCATATTATCTACCATTTTATCTACTGAGACATGTGATGAGACTTTAGTATAGTGATGAACATTGCAAAGAATAATTCAAACAATAAGGAGTAGTTAAGTTAGTTCTTAAAGTTCACACATTGTTTTACTCATTTCACGAGCTTGAACTTATAAAAATAAAGACTTGATTAAATAAATCTCTACTAACTCGTGTACACGAACTAATTTGCTTAGTTCACGAACTAGTTAATCTTGAGATAGTCCTGGATACTATTTAATTCAATAGTACACGGACTAATTTATGTAATTCGCGAACTACTTTTTTTTAATGTTTTTTGTACATCTTTTATTTTCAAGTACACAAATTGTTTTAACATTTCGCGAACTTGTCAAATTCAAAAGGCTCCTGAGTTACGAGACGACTTTGAGTTCATAAACTGATTTGGTCTTGTGATAATTAAACTCCAATTTAAGATTGTCGATCCAGAACTACTTAACCATGTTCTTGGAAAACCACTTGGTGTATAATGTATGCTTATGCTTGCATATATCTTCTTTGTGATTCAAAGCAAACTTCTTACATGCTTAGATGTATAGTCTATATAGAGAAGTTTAGCTTGCTTGACTACAAAGCAATTCGTAAACAAGGAAACTAGTTCACGAACCTAGCTTTGTTTTTAACTTACCAAACTTTGTTCATCAATATAAATAGAGGACTCCCTGCACACTAGTTTCGGGCGGGGCACTTTAGTCGTTCACGTTACCGCCACTGCAGCTTCGCGGGCCTCTCTCGACGTTGGTAGTGCTCTGCCTTGGTCTCACTCGTTTCCCTAGGTGTTCGCCACGTACTCAATTGTGTCGGGTTGTGGCATCAAGTGCTTAATGGACTACCACAACACGCATCCAACGACTTTTTTCCTGATCTGTCAAATCCATTGGTGTGTAGCTTCATCTGGTCCGCTCTTTTAAATCTATCTCGAAATTTAGATCTTCTCCTATTTCAGTGCTCCTACGATATATAGAACTGCGTTGCGCGGCTTGCGCCTATCTCATGGTCGTGCCACGTGCATGGTGATTATTTTGCAGTTACGGGAACTATGCTTTTCACGTGCCAGGAGATGAGTTGTAGATTTATTTTTATTTTTCTGAAGCATGAATTATTCGCAAAATGTAAGTATACGTGGTCCCTCAACCAAGACAACCGGTGACAAGCGAAGCGACTCTATTTTCATCTTCTGGTGGGCTTCTTCGAGGGGTTTCTGTTTCTGTGGCATTGCGGGATTAATGCGTGATGATTGGATATCAAATAAATATTTTATGTCATGCATTTCGTTTGTGAGTATCCAGATTTTGGGCTACCGACCAAAAAGATTCTGCTATCTGTTGCAGCATCAGACGAATGATAGACATTCAGAGACTTGATTTTTTTTTTATTTCCATATCAAGAGATTCTTACTCTTGAGATCACGTCATTTAAGCATATTCATTGATCGTCTGACTGGATTCTATGTGTGGGCATAATTTTAGTAAAAAAAACAAACTTAGAAGATGATGCCAACTGCATGAAAATCTAAAAACGAAAGTGAGAATGTACTGGACTCCACCTCATCTACCCTATCTATGTCAAATGATTAGTTCACCAAAACACCCATCTCCATTAAACTCCGTTAAATAAAAGCTTCGGCGATACATATAAGTGCCTTCTAAGCTGATCAGAAGATGGGAGGAACAAAACAAAAATTATAAAATGTGTACACACTTGAGTCAAATCCTAGCCAAAATGGGATCTGGTGCATCAGCCATTCACTTCCTCTGCCGTTTCTTCGCAGTCTTTGTCTCACTCTCTGTTTGTGATAACTTTGCGGAGTCATTCATCGATTTTCCCCTCTCCATATCCGCACCTTCCTCTGCATTTGATGAACCATCTTTCCTTTTGCAATTTGCATTCTCCCTCTGTTTATCAGTTTTGGGGGTATCAGTCTTTGATTTGGTACTGGTTGTACGATCATCATCCGCTGTCTTTTCGCTAAGCTTTAGTGCATCATCCGACTTACGGCCAAGCTTAGACTTGGTGATGTTTTCCTCGGAATCAGCATCATTCTCTTTCTTGGACATGATGATGGAACTTTGTATTACCACCTTTCAGCTTACCACTAGTTTCAGACTTGGTATTGTTTTCCTCGGTATCAACTTCACTCTCGTTCTTGGACACGATTACGAACTTTTTACCACCTTTCAACTTACTGCCAGTTTCAGAGTTGGTAGTGCTTTCCTCCAAATCACTAGTACTTGCATCCTGAGACTTGATGACAAGCTTTAAGGCACCACCTTTATTTTTAGTGCCAGATTCAGATTTTGTAATATTTTCCTCTGTTTCACCAGCACTCCAATCCTTGGACTTCCTGCCAAGCTTTGGATTATCCTCTTTTGAGTTGCCGCTGGAGTTTGGTTTCGAAATGTTTTTCTCTGTTCCAGCAGGACACCCATCTTTGGACTGGCTGCCAAGCTTAAGGGAGACATCTTTCAAATCGCTGCCAATTTTTGGTTTGGTGATGCAGTCCCCTGTTTCACCGACCGACACATCCTTGGACTTGCTGCCAATCTTCAGGGTATCATCTTTTGGCTTACTGACACTTGTAGTTCTGCTAGTGTTTTCCTTATACTTGCTGGCGCTCGCATCCTTTGAATGTGTGTTGGTTTTTGAACTGCCCTTTTGCAACTTAATATCAGTTTTGGCGATGATTTTCTCAGATTTACCGCCACTATCTACCTTGGACTTTCCACTAGTTTTTGGAGCATCATCCTTCGACTTATTACCGAGCTTCGGAGTGCCCTCTTTTGACTTACTACTAGTTTTCGCAGTGCTTTCGTTGGATCTTCCAGAACCATCCTTGGATTTATGTGAAATTTTAGGGATGGTTTTTGTTCTATTAAGTCTGTCGTCATCCTTCAATTCATCTTCGGGGTCGGTGGCCTCCATGGATTTACTGGTCAAACATAAATCTCAGATTAACAACAATCCTCTAACATAAAAATATTCATAAAAATGAACAAATAATGGTGGTGCACAACTTTACTGACCTTTTCACTGAAGAATCTGTCTTTCCATGCTGAGTTGACGAATCAGAATCTGTTTTCATTTTCTTGCTCTCATGCCTAGCAAAAAATTGAATTGGACGATAACAGTAAGTGGGAAAATTTAGACAGATAAAATGTCACTAACAGAGGGTAACAAGCAATTCAATGTATGACATGAAATTCAAACTCAGGATTGCTACACTGTGGTAACTGGATCTAACCCCTTTTAATCAGAATATGAACTTGTAGTATACGATCATCAAAATTTTATTTACCTAGTAGCCACATAATATCAACTCCTCAAAATTAATCACCAATTCTTATCATCCTTTTCTTTTTATAAGAAAGAAAATGACGAAAGGATGATAACGTCATGCATAAATTCATGGCCAAAACACATGAAAGTAACAGTTTATAATTACATAAAAGCATCTCTAAAAGAAAACATGGAATACCAGCTCAAGGTTCTACACTTACTTCTCTTTAACATGCTCCCATCGTTCCTTGGTGAGTTTCAACACCTCTACATCACCATCAACATATAATACCTGCACAAGAAAAGAAACTTACATGTGATAAAGCGAAATACAAAATATCAATTCCAGCATAGAATGCAAACATTAGATACCTTGTGCATCTTCTTAATGGGATCAAAAGAATCGACCACGCCTTTATAAAACCTGCAGAACACAGATGTAGGTTCTCATTCTACATGGTACCATTTCTTTATCTATCTTTTATTCAAAATAAGCAGCAGTATCTTCATAGTAATTGTGCACATAGCCAACACTTACTTCTTATCATCTGGCCACCAAACTTTTATCCTGGAACCAACCAAATTCTCATCATGTTCTTCAACAGACGACATTTTTTTAGAAGCCTGGCACAAGAAATTCAAGGGAAAGACTGTAAAGACAACAAGTAATAGAGAAACTTCATTTCAAAAAAGTACCAATTGAACAGAGCGTGGCAAAGGAATAGTGAAGCAGAAAAGTTCTGGTGCTTAAAATGATTATGAACTACGAGTATAATTACTTGGATACATAAGTTAAGCAAACTGCATTATTCTAAGAGTAAGGATTAAATCAGCGAACCATCATAAAATCTTGAAATAGTGCTAAATGTACGCACATTCAGCACTCTTAAAGCCATACATAATGTCCCAAGTTTAGTTGAGTACACTTGATTCTGGGCCAACTCTATCATGCAGACACCTCAATAGGTCAGGTAAGCTCAGTAACTTCTCCAACTTTATCCCAACGTAGCTTATTGTAGGGTTGAGGAAATTTGCAAACCGAGTTGTATGTTTTATGCTTTCAAACTCTCCCTTCAAGTATATATCTCAAAATAACCATTATCCTTGCAGTTATTCGTTTACATTGTCATCATTCAAGTGGACTATCAAAACAACAGGGTCATATGGGTTTGGTGCATAAGATGCAAAAGACAAACTCAGTAGAATTACTTTTTTATTGCATGGTATCATCATTTCTTCCATATATAAACATCACGACGAGCCATCAAAGGTTTGACTGCTTCTTAGTTTCCATGTGCGAGAACCGGGATAAGTTGGCATATTTTTATTATGGGTGGGTTGGTCTCTTAAAATGTTTTTACTTACTACTCACATCATAATCCCGTAAATATAGTGGTTTATTTTGCAGCAGCAACTGCACATATTAAGGGTACCAAATCAGAGCTAGTGTCGATCTAAAGCAATCAGGAAGAACACCAACTACGAAACCACTCTGCTGGCTGTAAATAGCAGCAAAAGTAGCTACTCACTCCCGGTGAAGCTGATCTCAGATTACAGCCTTGTGATAAGATTTTTTTTTTCCAATCCGCAGAAAATCCAGAATTTCAATGGAAGCAGGAACCACTCAAAAATTAATTGCTTTTTTTTAGACGATAAACCCAACAGGAAAGTATAAGTACTGCAAGGCGGTAACAAGTACCAAATGGGAGAGGGGCAAAACATGAATTAATGACAAAATTAAATATATGTAGTCTAAGGAGAACTTTAAATAATTATGAAAGAACTAAAAATTCATACCTCTTCCTTCCCTGGGGTACGTTTTCTCTTTGATGTTGTTTTGGGTGTTTCTTTAGAAAGACTGCGGTTATTCGCTGAGTTTGAGTTGGACTTTGTGGTTCGAACATTTGTTTATACAGAAAAAAAAAAGACAAAATCCATACGTAAATATATCAGATCAACAAGGTGAAAAAGAACGAGCAGAAGGTGCTATAAAATGAAACAAATAAGAGGCCAACAACTTAGGATGATACCTTGCTACTCAGGTCACCAATTACGTCCTTCCCGGTAATGGTTCCCCCCTTTGCCTTCTTTGCTTCACCTCCCAGCTTTTTCAGTGATGGTTTGCCCTCAGAATCACTTCTATCTAACTTCTCCGCAGACTTCTTTAAGCTCCTTTCTTCTGAATCCTTTGTAGGATCACAATCCTTCATGACCCCGTCCTTTTCAGATACCAGTTTATCCTCATTGACCGCCTCAGAAACTTCCCTTTTACCCAAATGTCCAGATGGCCGTGCTTCCAAATTACTACTTCCTTCAGAGGCCTTTTTCAGGATACTGTCTGAAGATACTGGCCCTTCATGCTCAACTTGATCATCTTGTGGTTCTAAAGGGGAACCAAGTAACCTTTTTCTATTTTTCTTTTTTAAATCTAGGCCCCTTGTAGAACGATTTTCATCAGGGTCACTCTGCCTTCTAGATTGAGATTTGATAATAGAAAGATCTGGGTTCTTTCCTGGAGAAGTTGGAGTTACCAAAGACTTTCCATTGTCGGTAGTGGATATACCATTGCTTGTCACAAGCTTTTTCGATTCTTTTACGAGGGGGTGAGTAACCACTTCCTCTATTTCCATCTCTTTGGTCACCTAATCAAAAGACGAAATATGTTGAGCTGATGTCTTAGCATTAGATATATGTAAAAGCAGAACATTACTAACATAAGATTACTCAAATAATTACTTGCCTGTGGCTCATCAGAGGTCATTTTCTCATATGGCTTGCCCCCATTTTCCTGAATGATGCCAGAGAATTGAGTCAATACAACTAGTCACAAGCAGTTCACATTTTTCAGGAGACTTACCACACAAGCAGTAAGTAACAAAGCTTCTTTTTTTCACGATACATTCACCGTAACATAAATCATATTCTTGGGAACTTAACCATTGCAAAGTTTTAGCACAGAGAACTGCAAGATATAGGTATACCTAGTAGCACATAGAACTGCAAGATATAGGTATACCTAGAGAATCTTATCAAGGGTACTGAAAGAGGAAACAGTAGTTTCCAACATAAGAAAAACTTAAACCCTTCTCAGTGAAAATAGTTGCAACCAATATATGTTTCAAAGAAGAAAAACCATTCAGCAACAGAAACAGCTCGAGAGATTCACAGAAGCAAGCATCAAAAACAATTCTTTCTGAGATAATGAAAATAGACATAGATACAGAGAAGACAACAAGAAGCAGACCGAATGTTCTTCTGACACATCATCGCAATGGTTGATTGCATCAGGCGTCTCTTGACATATACAGGAAACAACGTCACTGTAATCATTCAGTGACAAGCCTGTGTCTTCCACTATTTGCTTGAGGTATGGCTTCAACTTAGTTTTGCAGTTTTCAAGTACTTTCTCTGCCAATTTCCTCATAGTAGGCAATACATCCTATTAAAAAAACATCATTACTCATTAGCCAATAATAATTAAAAGAAAAAAAAAGGAAAGATAAATTGGAGAAGAGCAAAAATTAAAAGAAGCACAACCCTCCAGATGACTGGTTCAGATAAAACTTAATGAAAAAATATACAATACCGAGTTTACGACTTACAGTTTGCTATGAACCCATGGGACCTTTAGCAACTTGGGGAACTTTGATTGGAATATGTAACCTATCCTCACAGATTAACAATGTGGTTGTTGCTTCACATAGGCTACATTAGCCTCAGCAAAAACTAATTTTGTGAAAACAATTCGTATGAACTGAGGTCCTTTAAGCTAGGAGGAGACAGATGAACAACAAAAGTACGACATCTCACCATAAGTCCAATGGGATCAAGACCCTCAACTATCTACCGAGTAGGATCAAAATCCAGGGTCAGGACAAAAGGCACAAAGGTAAGTTCAAAAATTAGCATCCAGGTTCAAAACTTACAAAGAGAAAAATTAATTAGCATCCTCACTTGCTATATCCAAAAACTCCTTCGGCAACACAAACCAAGGATGGTTAAAAAGAGAAAGAGGTATTACAATGAGAAAAAATAATTAGCACCCTCACTTAATATATATAAAATATACTTCGCCAACACAAACCACAAGGATGGGCCTGGATGGTTAAAAAGAGAAAGACGTTTTACACAGAGATGACAAGTTTGTAGGGTAATTATAGAACCAAGATTCTTCCAAGTCAAATTATCCATTTTCAATAACCACAAGGAGTGCGTGCATTCAACAATTTTTTTCTCTTCGTGCTTTCAACTTAAATTCATTTATTAACTATCTGTATTCCTGATGAAGAAAGCCGTTTCTTGGTCAAAAATACAAGACGAACGTAGTATCTTTCGTTGTCTGTAAGAACATATTACTTGGTTCACTTAAATTAAAATGTGAAACATGATAACACCTAGAAGTATAAATACCAAGCTGCGAAGCATACCAGTCTAGTAAGAAGATGAAGAATACATTATATGGTAGAAAATTACCTGATTGTCCTTCTTTAAGATACTTAAAAGAAGAGAGAGAATCTCATGAGAAATATCCTCGCTTTCTTCCAGAACCAAGGACATAATTTTCTTCATGGAGGTAAAGACACCCTCCGGGTGGAAGTCCCTGTAAATTAAGTAAAAGTATTCTCCCTCAACAGTATAAAATAGAAGCTGAGAAAGGTGCAGCTGATATGAACACAAGTTAAAAAGTCTACTGCTTACATACAATTACGTACTCCAATAAGCAATACTATAAGCAGGTATTGCTTTAACACGTTAAATCATCCTTTCCAACATTAACCTTAAGGCGCTCTCATTTAAGAAAACTTTTGATACGATATAATGTACGACCTCTGCATGGCTAACTCTAACTGGAGTCTGATTTGACCGTGCCCAAGCTTGGGTTCTACCTCTGTGAGAACTATTGACATCATCATGGGCTGTAGATACTAAAAATTCTAAAACATGGTTCAATTTGAACTTCTTATCATAGCTGTCAGTTTTCACCACACCCTTAGGTACTCGTTGTCAAGGGTACACTACTAAACTTCCACTTTTCATTTTACTTTGTCTCACTTGGTGTTACCTAAACTGTATATTTTCAGTGTATTATTAACGTCACCGTCATTTTCAATTTCTTATTCTTTATCCCATCACTACTTGGTTGGCTTCCTGACTGAGTTGTAGACCTCCAAAAACCTCTATTACTCTGGTTGTATTAAGAACAACTTTCTTAGCACCATCCCAGTGTTTATTTAGCCTGTCAATCAGTCAGCGTACAATGTAGTGTTCTCACTTGTTATGTTCTTTTTCCTTCTATATTAATCTCTCCTATACAACAACTCACATCATTGTTTTTTCCTTCAACAATTAACCATACATGAGGCATAACTATAACTTACACAATGCATAACAGATGCAGGGAAACAAAGCTTCTGGGTTTGTGTAATGGCTGTCATACAAGCGAACGAATCATGAACACTTATACAGAAACTTCTCGTCATTCAACTAGAACTTTCTACTTGAGGCTATAACTTGTGTGATGTATAGATGTAGCGTACGCAAATGATAAAAAAATTTAGTATGTTTGTAGAATGATAAAAACCTTTAATTTGTTTGTGGAATAATAATAGAGAATATAAGTTGTAAGCAAGTTGTCACTACGGGTCTACGCATGTTACTTATAAACAATTTGTTTCCGATATAGACTAAAACACGTGAGGAAATGACCATGTGAACTTTGTTAGATTCAGAGAAATGGCACCACAAAGGTGCAACATGTGTTAGCAGGAATATGCCAATATTCGTAAAACAATTCTACATTAGTTCAATTGAACCTACTCTCACTCCTTTGAACTGCAAAAGGTTGGACATCTAAAACCAATACAATGATCAGTAACAGACACAGACTATTTAGTTTTCAACCTACCATCAGCATAAAGGGAGTTGGAACAAAAATAACATAGCTTGACTACTAACCTAATGGTGTTCAGAAAATGCTTGAACATCTCAAGGATGAGCGAGTCACACTCTAGGTCCAGCATGACAACGCAAGACTGCACCTTTGCCACAGTATGAAGAATTGAGACCCTCTTAGAGTAGGAACGATCAGACATATCACACAGCCTCTCAAATACTGCTACAATCAGCTCAAATATATCCTACACAGTAGAACAGCAGATGAACCCGTGGAAAATGAGGGATTTGAAACATCAGGAGAATACAAGAACCATACAAAAGCATTGGAAAAGATAACCTGACTACCTTCATTTGATCATCACTATACGGAGCCTCGGGTGCTGTGATTCTAGTGATCTCAGTAATGCAAGATGCCACAGCAACTTTCACATCCGCATCAATGTGTCTCAAAAGGTCATCTGCAGCCAGTGCCCTCACCAATGGAGAAATGGCCTTTTGCATCGACTTAGATGGTGACTGATCCACCTTCAATAAAAGAGCCTCCACTTCCTAATCCAAATAAGTAAACAGAAAGAAAATCTCATTAAAGCCGAATCAGATATTTGGATAAAGTGACAATTTCTTAATGGCCTTCCGTTTATGAAATTTAAATGAAAACAGTTTCATGCAACACAACCCTGACAAAACCAAGCAAGTATAAAAGGCGAAAGATGCGACCTAACTAAGTGCTAGATCCAACTCCAACAACTCTAAGATAAAAGGCATTCAACAAGTAGATAAATCAATAGACCATTAATTTCCGTACCCTTTTTTTATTTCGTAATTTCGATGAAAGTTTATTTATCACCTATTCCCATTTCAAATATGAACAATCAAATGTGTGAACACCAGACCAAAACAAACAATTACCAGTGATCAGCAGAGTAAAGAGAACTTTAACCTTTTTCTAATTTTCTCATTAACCCTGCGTTGAGGTAGTTAATAATTGATGGTTTATTCCTACAGGTCTTCGCATGTCGGATCATTTTTGGTGGCACATATTGAGTTAGCTTCTATTGCTAGGTATTACTAGCTTAAGTGCTAGTCCAGTTTAATGGAGCTTATGAGTTTGGCAAAAGTCATGGCTCCCAACAGCTGGTATTTGCTCAGCTGTGCCTCCTATCCACCACAAGGTGGCTTAGCAACATATGATGCTATGCACAGGACCAGGATACCTTAAGTTTTGTGTTGCTCTCTAGTTTGTGAAACCTCAAAGTATATACTGTTTAATTACTGCTATGTGGTTTTGGATCAGCAGTATTTATCAAGTGAATTTGGGCTATCAATCAGTTAAGGCTCTTCTTTAAGGTGTTGTGGATATAGTTCTAAGTTGCAGAATCTTCTTCAAGTGACTGTCATCAGCCAAATTTGGGCAGTTAGGTAAGTTACACACAAATTAAGGTTTGAAGATGATTTGTAACCTTCACTCATGCTGTCGTTATTTTGGCAAAGTCGGAATGTAGAGGAAAACTCCTAGAGTAAGTCCTCTTTGTCAGCACCATCCGTTGTATGAATGGATCAAGGTAAACACTGATGGATGCTTATTAGGGAATCCAGGTTGAGTTGGCTGTGATGCGGTTATTCAAAACCATGAAGGTTTAGCGATGGGTTGGCTAGCTTGTTCTGTTTGGTTTAAAATACTTCAAGTCTTCAATGATGGTTGAATCCTGGTTGGTTTATTCATGCAGTGGAGCTTGTTAAGTTAAAGTGTGACTCTATGACAGTTATCTTGACCTTGAATAGTAAATTCTTGTTTGTTGGTCTATTCACATCAGATGGGACAATTTGCAGGTGTTTTTTATTATCTCTGTTGTCTTTAGGAAAGAAAATGATTCTGCAGATGTATTCACCAAGTGGGGTGCTACTTCTGGTGATCCTAGCAGGTAATTATGTCATTCCTTTCTGTAAAAGTCTATGGCTTCAGATAGATTGGGTCGTTCCACCTATAAATTTTCTTTTAGTTTCTTTGCTTCAGTTTTGGAAGTTGGGTTTTAATTAGTCCCCTTACATTTTGTTTTCTCTTTTCGCATTCTAATTAAAGCTGGTGTTAATCTAATGAAAAAAGGTAGCTGGCAAACCGGTAGAAGATAATAACCAAACGAGTGCAACTAACTACCTGATTAAGTAATGGGGACTTGATATGGCGCACCTACTGTTACATGTTGTTGATCTAGATACTATAAATCTCAAATGCGTTTTGGGCCACTAACTAGTATGATAGTTCAAAATCCCAATCTATTACAAACAGCCTAGTTTGAGAAACAGCCCACAATCTATTGAGTAGGTCAACATAAATAACATTCCAAGCACTATTAAGAATGAAGAGAAGACATTTAAAAAAGCAAAAGACACCAAATAAATCACTAAACCAACAAACAAAAACAGACGACACAAAATCAAAAAGGGCATTACCAAGCTATTTATCTAGTTAATAGCAAAGTTGTACTGAGAAGAGCAAAGTAACAACATGCATGGTACAAGATTAGAATATTTTGCAAAACCTAGAAGTAGAACAACAGTGACAGGCAAGGATATAGAGCAAACCAAATTAAAACCTTAAGCAAGAGAAAAGCTTACAGATATAAGGGGAAGAAGTTGATCAACTGAAAGCGGAGGTTTGAGGAGTTTTCTCCCAGCTTCTTTGAGTTGATCTTGAAGAATCTTCTCTTCTGGTGCTGTAGCCATATCCTTCTTTTTTTTTCTAGAAAGATGAAATTGTTTTAGTTTTTACAAGAGAGAATAGATCTTTTAAAACTTTGGTTTGTATACCTAAAACTCTAATTCCATTTTGAAAACCCTAGAAACTATCGAAAAATAAAAGATTCTAGGGTATTCCAAAATTAATAGTAAAAATGCAGAAATAGAGCAAGCATTTTTGTGGTTTAGCGATGTATTTCTGCTTTATTTATAGTTCTGGTATCCTCCCACCTCATTCACTCACTCGCTCAACTTTTCAGAGAATTGATCTGTCACTCTCTGCTTACCACTCTCTCTGCTGCTTATATGGGGGTTCACAGCGGACTTCGCCCAACTTAATGCATTTTAGCTCAGCATTCCCTCTCGTGTCCGCATTGTTTTTTCTCCTCCACTAACCAACTTTTTTTTTTTTTTTTCTTTTTTTTTTTGAAAGGTTCGCCAATTTTATTTAAGAGAGGAAACTTGAGGTTACATTTTTAGGATATTTAGTTCCAATCCTATCATTAAAAACAATGTCTTGGATGAAGGATGGGAGTGTGAATTCCCAGCTGTTTGTTGTTGTCGCTGCCGTGCTCTGTGTTTGGTTGGATAATGCTTTGTTTGCCAATCCATCAGCAGCCTGGTTTGCTACTCTCTCCAAGTGTGTGTGATTTTGTAGTACGGAATTTCACCTAGGAGCGAGTTGATTTCTGCTAGCATATTGTTTAGGTATCATGGTGTTGGTTCCTTTTTTTGTATTAGATGTAGCAGTGCTTGTGAATCAACTTCAAACCAGATTCTCTGCGATTGGTTTTGAGTAGCTATCCTTGTCGCCAGTAGTAAGCCCCATGTTTCCGCCTCGATTGATGTTGTTATCCCGAGTGGTGCCGCCATTGCCTTGAGTAGATTCCCGTCACTGTTTCTGCATATGATTCCTGCCCCTGCCGGTCCTGGGTTACCTTTGGATGCGCCGTCTGTATTTACCTTGATCCAATTTATTCCCGGTGGAGTCCATCCTATGTAGATCGTTGAAGTAGTAGTTATTTGCCTTTGTACTCTGGTGATTGTTGGTCCATTCGCCATGAAGGGTGCTACGTATTTTTGTGCTCTTTGATACTCTTCATACATCACCATTATAATTTGGAATGTTTGCACTGGTTGTTGTCGTTGTCGTTTGTATACCTTTGCATTTCTTGCCAGCCATATATGCCATGCTGTGAAGCCGAATAATACTCTGTCTTGTTCTGAGTAAGCCTTGTCTAGAATGTGGTGTATGTTGGCTGGGCATGTGCTATAAGTGTAGTTTGGCTGCCTTTGCTGGTGTTGGCGTTGTTGTGGTAGTGCCTGATGTGTTCCTGCATGAAGGTGTTGTTGTTGATGAGTATTGGTGGTCGCCGCCGAGACTGCTAGATGATTGAATATTAATTGCCATGTTTTTGCTGAGTTGTTGCATTCAAAATTAGGTGATGTGTCGATTCTTCCTGGTTGTTGCATGTTGGGCATGTAGGTGATGGAGTTATGTGAAACCGATGGAGTCTTTGGAATGTTGGTAATCCTTGATGAGTGACCTTCCACAAGAAAAGTCTGATTTTCGGTGGACAACTTAGTTTCCAGATGGAGTTGTAGTCCACAGCTTGTTGATTATGGGTTTTGTTTGTTGGGGTATTGGTTGTTTGGGATGTGAATTTGTTGTAGCCGGTTTTTGATGTGTAACTGCCAGTTTTGGAGTATGGACAGATTAGTTGATCCGCCTTTGGTTGCTTGGGGAGGTGAATGCTGATGATCTTTTGGGCTATGGGTATTTGAAAATTTGAGAAGATCAGGTTGTGGTTCCAGGTATTGGATGTTGGTTCAATGAAGTAGCTAACCGGGGTATATGGTGGAAGGTTGTGGTATTGGTTTGGAATTGATGAAGGTTCTGAGTTTGGGATCCAATTTTGGTTGATCATTGTGTTCTTGCCATCTTGAACCTGTGAGAAAACTAAACCCTGCAAAACAGTAGATATGTTAGCTAAACTTTTCCATAATGGACTGGCTGATGATTGAGGTTTTGGGAAAGGTAGGTGATTTTGATTGGGTTTGAAATATTTTGGAGTGGAGATTGATGACCAGACTGATGTTTTTGGTTGTTGTAATTGCCAAACTCGTTTCATCAACAGTGCTTGATTATGTTCTTTGCTTCTTCTGATTCCAAGACCCCCCCTGTGATAATGGATTTATAACGGTGTCCCATCCAATTGGGTGCATCTTCTTTTATTGGTTATCATGTCCCCAGAGAAAGTTTCTGGTGATTCTATTAATCTTGTCGTGCACTGCAGTAGGCAACTGTTGTGCTTGCATGACATGGTTCACAGTTGGGGTTAACGTTGTCTTTATTAGAATTACTCGTCCCGCTTGATTAACACATTTAGTTATCCAGCCTTTAGCTTTCCTTTCCAATCTGTTGAGTAATTCTGCAAATAGAGTAGATTTATTCCTGCAATTCTTGAATTGGATTCCTAGGTATGTTGGTGGGGTGATTGTGGTGTTGATGTTGAAACAAAGTTTGAGTTGTTGTACCAGAGATGGCTGAAGTTTGGGGTGGTGGATGATCGAGGATTTATCTCTATTGATTGCTTGTCCAGCAGATCTTGAGTACCGTATCAGGAGTTGGTTCAGAGTATCACATGCTTGCGGATCTGCTGCACAAGTGATTAAGAGATCATCAGCATACATCAGGTGCAATATTGGTGGTGAATTCCTTGCAATGTTTAGTCCTTTCAATTCTCCACTTTGTTCTAACACACCCAAGTTTGTGGATAGTACTTCTGCACAGATGATAAAGATGTATGATGAAAGGGGGTCGCCTTGGCGTAATCCTCTGTTTGGTTTGATGAGTCCTTGTGCCGAGTCGTTGAAGTTGATCGAGTATGTTACCGATGTAATGCAACTCATGATGTAGTTGATAAATATCTGAGGAAAGCCCATTCGTTCAAGTGTGATACGGATGAAGCCCCAATCGATACTATCATAAGCCTTCTCAATATCCAGTTTCATAGCAGTTTTGGGTGTTTTTGATGGTGTTGTGGTTTTAATTGTATGAAACAGTTCTGTTGCAATGGCATTGTTATCGTGGATTTCTCTGTTTGGTACAAATGCACTCTGGAATGGACTGATCATGAATTGTAATAGAGGTCTTAATCGGTTAACAAGGATTTTTGCGATGACTTTGTATTCTACATTGCACAGCCCAATTGGTCTGAAATGGTTTGGTTTTGTTGGGTTTTGGCTTTTTGGGATTAATGTGATGTTTGTGTGGTTGAATGGTTGTTGAATCTTTGAGTGTTCAAAGAAATGTTGAACCATTGATATTACTCGTTGTCTGATTAAAGGCCAGGAGGTTGTGTAGAACTTACTAGTGAATCCGTCCGACCCAGGGGCTTTGTTCGTTCCAATTGAGAATACAGCCTTCTCAATTTCATCCTCCGTGACTGGTTGGACTAGGCCGCCACATTGGTTGGGAGATAGCCTATTTGAGATACAATTGAACAGGGAGAGGTCAATGGTTGTTGCTGGTGCTTCATATTGATTCGCGAAGAATTGTTGAATCACTTTGAGGATGGAATGTGGGTGTGTATGCCATCTTCCCTGTTCATCTTGATTCTGCGAAATGTGATTGAAACTTCTATGAATTGTTGCCTTTGTTTGGAAAAAAGTTTTGTTTGAGTCGCCCTCTTGCAGCCATTGTACTCTCGACCGTTGTTTCCAATATATTTCGTTGCAGTTGACTAGCATTAGGTGTGTATGTCTGTAATCCTTTTCTTGTTGTAGCCAATCGGCCAGATCTTTGCCCGTTGAGGTTGCACACATATGTTGGGCTTGTTGAATGACTTGCTCCATCTTGGTTATCATTGTTGGTAGATGTCCAAAGGTGGCCTTACTCCAAGTTTGTAAGGTTGTTGTTGTGTTCCACATCTTTTCCAGCAGGTCAATTGGTGGTGAAGGCGAGAGTGATTGATTCCAAGCTTCTGTCACAACTTCTTTCATTTGTGGGTGAATAAACCAGAGGTGTTCTATTGTAAAGTTTTTTGTTGGCAATCGTCTGATGAATTTTTCTTGAAGCAAAAGGGGTGCATGATCGGAGGCTATTCTGGTTATATGTTTGATTGTCATGTTGGGATGTAAGGTTAGCCAGGGTTGGTTGCTCAGCCCACGGTCCAATCTTTCCATGATGATGTTGTTCCCCATTTGTTTGTTGGTCCAAGTGTAAATGTCTCCTTGAAATCCTAGATCGATGAGCCCATTTGTGTCAATCACGTCAAGTGTTGGGCTTGGTTGCAGTGGACCGGGCCCCCTCCCATCTTTTCAGATTGGTTTAGAACTTCATTGAAATCTCCCATGAGCATCCATGGTAGATTATTTTGTGGAATAATTGAGTTGAATTCTAGCCAGAAATTCCATCTAGCTTGTGGTTGTGGCGGTCCATAGATCCCGGTAAACAACCAAGGTTGAGCGTTTGAGACCGGTTCGACATAAGCATGAACAATACTTTGATTTTCAAGCAAAATGGAAATCTTAACAGTTGAGTTCCAAAAAAGCCCTAGACCTCCTTTATGACCATTACAAGGCACAACAAAACAATTATCATATCCTAGAGAGGTTTGCAAAAAACAATATGGTGTGCAGATGATAAAGTTTCAGCTAAAAACATAATAGAAGGTCTATAATTGTGTGTATACTCACGCAACTTTTTAATTGGTGAAGGCATTGTGGGCTCCTTGACAATTCCAGGCCAGGTAATTCATAATGGAGGCGAGCGCTGGCTCTGTCCAATAGCTCGCAAAGTAGTAGAACTGGCATGTCCATCAGTCTCATCCTCAAGAGATGGATGCCAAGCCGCAGTGGCCGAGTTTCCTTGGGAGGTGGTACTGGTTGTATGGAGCTCTGTTTCTTGTTGGGATCGGTGTTGAGTATCTGTGCCATCATTTGGATGAGTGATGTGGTCAATATGGACTGAAGATCGCGGTTTCCTTGTCCTGACAACTGGTACTTCATGAGATGGTTGGGAGGGACGGCTGGATTCCACATTCAGGTTTGCTAGGGACATGAATTTCCTGGTCTTTGATCGGGGTGGTGAAGCTCCAAATTCAGGAGTTGGTTGGATGAGTAGATTTTTTGGTAAGCTCTTCCTCGGCTTTATTTCTTTGCGTTTATATGTTTTTACCGGTGTATTTGTTGTTGGTGCAGAGTTTTGGGCAGTAGGAGTGTTCGCTGGGGTGCAGTCGTTTTTTCTATCTCTTCCATGTAACTGTGGTTCATCTTAACATGCGGGTTCCCATTCACAGCTGTGATTTGTAGGTTCACAGTGGCATCAAAATTTACCAGTAATTGAGAGAAACTGAGCGAGAAATAAGTGGAGAGAGGGAATAACTTGATGGATGCGGGGACCTGTTGTAGTTGGTTGCACTTTTTGCAGCTCTCTGATATGGAAAGGAAATGATGTTGGGTCTGTATCAGTTGCTTTTCCTTTGCCTTTTTCTGTAGCTGTGTTGCTGGCTCGAGCATACCCAGGCCCAAGTTCAGCTCCGCCTGTAACTGGGTGATGTGGTGTTGGATGTGAAACCGGGTCGACAGGTTGAGCGGGTCGGGTAAAGGGTGATCTGGATGGAGGATTTGGGTGAACCGACCCGCTATCGTGGTCCCTCTCCAAAGAGCTTTCAGAAAAAGACATTCTTTCGGCTAGCAGAGTCCTTGGAACTTGGTGCAGAGACAGGAATAGTTGATGGTGAAGCTTCTGTGTCAGAGATAATGACAGGCTGTGTAGGTTCCTTGGATTTCGCCGGGAATGTAGCAGCAGTGTTTTGTTTTTGGGAGACTGGGTTCCAGTTGAGTCCTTGTTGGGTCATTGCTGGGGCTAGTCTAATTGGGATCAGTCTTGAAACGGTGGTCAGCGGTGGTGGTGGTGGTGGTGGATGTGCTAATGGGTTTTGGATTGGATTTTGTGGAAGGGTAGGGTATAGAGTGGGATGAGTATCATGACTGGTAGGGTATGGTTGCGGGGTAGATGTTGAATCTCTGGGTGGCATGTTTGATGGTGAATTTGGAAGGAAGTTTAGGGTTTTGGGTTGCGGGTTTTGAGCTTTCATTCTACTGTTAAGACGGTGGTATGGGAATTTTGGAAACTGTGTGTCCATCAGTGCATGATCTATACTTACAAATTTGGTACATTCTCTTGCTATGTGGCCAAGGAAACCGCAACGACAACAGATCATGGGTAGGTATTCGTAAGCCAGCTGAATCCAAGTTGGTCTTTCAGAGTTGATGAAAATACCTAGGTTAAAAGGCTTGTTGAGGTCCATTTCTATTTTTGCTCTTGGAGGAGATGAAAGAACATCATCGATAGTTTCTTGCAAGATAACTGGATTTTTCAGGGGTGCCCACTTGGGCTTCATATGAGTGTCTTGAAAAACAGTTTCATCCGAATAACGGGTTTCTAATAGCTTAATTTCCTCCTAGACAGTATCAGGGGGATCGGGCTGTGGAGTATGAATAGTCTCAAGTAATACCTCAGATGTTTTAGGCTCGAGTCCCAAGTCAGGGACTTCTAATGGGGATACTTGACAATCACTAGAACTATTGCTACCCCCAAACTTAGGGTAATTACTACTCTCAGACAAACCTCTAACTATTGCTTGGATTTCTGGATCCTCAAAGTCTTTAAAATACTCAAGAGATTCTTCTAATTCTCTACCTCCAAAGTTAGGTTCATCATTACTCTTAGAAAGACCTAACAATATTGCCTGAATTTCTGGGTCTGTAGAGTCCTTAAAATGTTCGAGATCTTCTTCTAGTTCTAAAGTCTGGTCATCTATCTGACCTAAGAGAATTGTCTCATCAAATTCATCCAAAGTGTCGTCCCAATTATCCTGAACTAGATCATGAACTAAAGTGCTAATCATATTTACTTCCTCTAAATCATCGGAAGGTTGTCTAAAAACATTAAAGACATTTAGTTCAGTGGTCATATTACCAAATGATATATTCATAAGTCCAGTCCTACAGTTGATAACAACATTAGACGTGGCTAAAAATGGGCGACCTAGAATCACCGGTATTTGATTCTCTGGGTCAGGGACAGGTTGTGTATCTAGGACTACGAAATCCACAGGATAAATAAACTTGTCGACCTCAATAAGAACATCCTCTATCACACCACGAGGAATTTTAACAGACCTATCAGCTAACTGCAGTGTTATCTTGGTAGGTTTCAATTCACCAAGTCCTAGCTGTAAGTACACATGGTACGGAAGTAAGTTCACACTAGCTCCTAAGTCAAGTAAAGATTTCTCTACCCTGTGTTTTCCTATCGTGCAATCAATGGTAGGGGCACCTGGGTCTTTATATTTATGAGTTGTGTTGTTCTGAATGATCGAACTTACATGACTAGCTAAAAAGGCTTTCTTGGGGACACTAAGCTTGCGCTTTCGCGTGCACATGTCTTTAAGGAATTTGGCATAATCCGGAAGTTTCCTAATTGCTTCTGGTAATGGAAGGTTTATGGTAATTTTCTTAAAAACCTCCATTATGTCATTAAAGTTGGATTCATTCTTTGTTGGTACTAATAGCTGTGGAAACGGGGCTCTAGGCATAAAATAGGGCCTCTCAGGAACCGAATTGGCATCATCAGAGATTTATCAGTCCCCTCAGCTATGGATGGTCCTGAGGGGTGTACCACAATATGCTCACTATCAGGCATGGTTACCTGATTGTCTACTACTCTACCACTCCTAAGAGTTCTAATTGAATTCAACTGTTGTGATGGTTTTGCACCTACTTCATGAACTCTTCTAGGGTTGGGTTGTGTTTGACTAGGGAACCTACCTTTTTCTCTCAAAGATTCATTTATCAGACTAACATGTTCTTTTAACTCGGAAATAGCCTGAGAATTATCCTGGCTTATATTTTTACTTTCTTTTATGCCATGTGAAAGCGTTTGGTGAATCTTATCAGTGTTTCGAATAAACGAGATGAGAGTTTCTTCTAGACTTGAAATTTTCATATCGAACTGATTCTGAAACTGAGATGGTCCTGAAGGATTCTTAGTATAGCCAAAACCTGGGGGAATATTAGAATTACTAAACTGACCTTGACTCTGGCCCTTAGACCATGAAAGGTTCAGATGGTTTCTCCAACCAGGATTATAAGTTTCTGAATATGGGTCGAACTTCTGAGATTTATCGAATCTAATGTTATTGTAAAGAGCATTGGCTTGCTCTTCCATAATCTGGCCTTCCCAAAAAGGCTCCATTCTACCACTAGTGTGACCCACTTCTGAAGCTTCTAACATTTTTGCTATAGCAACAATTTTGGCATCTGATTCAAAATCTCCTTCTACCCTATTAACGTTTCCTCTTCCTAGAAGAATTGTTTTCCAGGGTTCCTACTATTTTCCCAGTATTGGGTCCTTTCAGCGATTTCATTCAAAAATGTCATCGCCGCATCAACTGTTTGGTTTTCAAACCCACATGTACATATAGCTTCTACCATAGTTGTTGCGGAATAATTTAAACCCTCATAAAGGATTTGAACTAGTCTAAACTTTTATAACCCATGATGTGGACATTGTGCTAACAAATTATTGAACCTTTCCAAATACCTATACAAAGATTCTCCCTTCTATTGAGAAAACATGCAGATTTGCGTCCTAATAGACGATGTTTTGTGCCTAGGTAAAAACTTGTTCAAAAAGGCAGATGTAAGTTGTTCATATGTTTCGATTGACCTGGAAGCCAAACTATATAGCCACGATTTGGCTTTATCTTTCAGGAAAAATGGGAATAACCTAAGTTTCAGAGCATCATCATCAAGGTTTCTAATTTTTAGGGTACTACAAATTTCCTCAAAATCCCTATGATGGAAATAAGGGTTTTCATTTTCCTTCCCTAAAAAGATTGGGAGCATCTGTATGGTCCCAGGTCTAAGTTCATAATTTGCTCCTGTTTCAGCTAACCTGATACACGAGGGACGAGTAGTCCTAGTCAGATTCAACAAAGCTTTTAAAGTTGTCATTTCTGGCTCTATAAAGATTCTCTCCTCAGTAAAAGGCAGACGTTCAAAATCGGATTTTCCGAAAATCAGACTTTCTAAATTAAGGTTATCGAGATTCTTAGAACTAATGAATCGACCTAGAGCGTCTCTTCTACGTTCAGGCATACAAAAGAATTTATTTCCTAAATTGGAAGGGTAAGCAATCACAAATCAAGGCCGACTCAACCAAATCAAACCTATTGATTTCTAGCAAACAAAAAGCATGATGGCTCCACTTAGATTGTTTCTAGACCAGCTTCTATTCTTCCAAGAGGCAACTAGGTATAATTTCAGCAAACCTCGTAGGACGATCCGAATAAAGTAAGTCGAAGAGATTTAGGAGCAACTCTAAGGAGATTTGATACCCCCACCTCTGTGGCAACGCTTCCCTGGGTTACAAGGTGGCTCTAATCGACTTCCAGTAATCTTCCTGAACTTTGAGCTAGGCTAACAAGATACCCAATAAGATCCTTTTGAACGACTACTTCTAGTACTGTTCCGACATTCTGAAGTAGTTGTTCAATGAAAACTTTGTCGACCCAGAATTTCGGAACATGCAGAATCTGCAGCCAAAAAATAGCAACTAGAAAACATTGATCAGGGTTAGCAATGAACTTTTCATAGTCTTCAAACAATATCACATGTTCAGAGATGATCCTGGTTTTATGTTCTAGAATCATCTTCTTATCAACTTCGTGGTTCATGATCAGTTTGAAAGCTTCAGTATGCGGAATAGTTTCTAGGTGTTTTACTTGCATGGAGCTCTAGTGATTTCTCAGTTCTGATTGTAAGGTGGAGTACGAGAACTTTCCTGACAGAACTTTTACTGCCAAACAGTGTCTATGGTGGTCCTTCATGAGATCTTGCATCCTTTCAGTTAGTTGGAAAAGGTGGGTATCTTTGAACTGTTTCTTTGATGATGATAGTTTGCTTAAAGTTGAGGATGATGGGAGTTCTTTTGTCTGATCTTGTAAAGGTTGTTGTAGGTCCTTTTGAAGATTCTGTTGGTTTGGGTGGTTGGTGTCTGGTTCTTTTTGGAGAGAGGATGAGGATGAGAGAAAGGAGTTTGAGGTAGACGAAGAAGATGTTGAAAAGATGATGTTGCTGATGGTACCGATGGGGGAAAGTAATGGGTTGTGCGGTTCGACGGCTGCATCATGATTACAGGGTCTTGGAATGGCTGAAATTTGTGGGGTGTTGTGAAGCTTTTCAGGCATGGTGAGGCCGGATGTCAGGGTGATTGATGGTTGTGTTGGGTTTGCTGGAGGTGAGTTATTGGGTGGTTTACGCGGTGGTTGAAGATTCATTGAAAAAGCAGTAAATAATTATAAAAACCTGGAGGGGATAGTGGGTGAGAGCAACGAAGTTTTGAATTTAGAGGAGTAACAAAATCCCAATAAATCTAGCCTAGATTTCCTTCATACGAGCAAAACAAAACTGACATGAAGGATTCTAACACTCAGTGTATAGAATGATTCTCTAGTATTGGTATGAGTAAGAACAAGATGATATAGGTGATATGCGGATATTTGAGTGTGCCTCAAATCGTTCAAAACTCGGTGGCCAGGGTCAAGGAGAGAGATATCTAACACTGCTCGTGATATATACTTTTTTTTTCTATTTTTTTTTTCTTTTACTATTTCTTTTTCCTAGCATTTTTAGGGGCCACCCAAAAGGAATTAGGGGCCAACAATAAGACAAAATAGGATCACCCAAACGTAAATTGAAGCTAACCCTTATCTCGCGTATTTCATAATGGAAAAATTACCCTTCCACAATCGGTAGTTAATACTACAATCGGTAGTAAAGTGTGTTACTTTAACCTCCGAATTTATTCAATTTTCAAATTTTGGTACTACCATAATCGGTAGTAAATTTAACTTCCGAATGTATATAGTCCCCAAAATGAGATTTTGCCAAAATCCTAAAATTTTTGAACTTTGGTACTACCATAATCGTTAGTAAAGTGTGTTACTTTAACCTCCGAATATACTAAATTTTCGAATTTTAGCACTACCATAATCGGTAGTAAATTTAACTTCCGAACATATATTGGCCCCAAAATGAGATTTTTCCAAAATCCTAAAATTTTCGAACTTTGGTACTACCATAATCGGTAGTAAAGTGTGTTACTTTAACCTCCGAATATACTCAATTTTCGAATTTTAGCACTACCATAATCGGTAGTAAATTTGACTTCCGAATGTATATTGGCCCCAAAATGTGATTTTGCAAAATCCTAAAATTTTCGAATTTTGGTACTACCATAATCGGTAGTAAAGTGTGTTACTTTAACCTCCGAATATATTCAATTTTCGAATATTAGTACTACCATAATCGGTAGTAAATTTGACTTCCGAATGTATATTGGCCCCAAAATATGATTTTTCCAAAATCCTAAAGTTTTCGAACTTTGGTACTACCATAATCGGTAGTAAAGTGTGTTACTTTAACCTCCGAATATACTAAATTTTCGAATTTTAGTACTACCATAATCGGAAGTAAATTGTGTTAATATGTGATGCTTATTATCTGCCGATTGTGTTAATGGCCTCAAATTCAAATTTTCAAAACTTAACAAAAATTTTAAAATTTTCTACTTTCACAATCGGTAGTTAATGGTGTTCATTATCTATCGATTGTGCGTAACTTTTTGTACAGAGAAATTTAATTTTTAGAATCAAGAATAATCGGTAGATATCGATCAATTTACCTACCGATTACGGTTGATGTTCTTAAGAAACGAAGAATATAAACCATAATCGGTAGGTAAAGTAGATTATTATCTACAAATTATGTTTATGCTAGTGTAAATCCAAGAACATCAACTATAATCGGTAGGTAAAATAGATAGTTATCTACCGATTATGTTTCTTCTACTGTAAATCCAAGAAAATTTTCGGATCAAATTTTTGATTTCAAGTAATCAAATCCTAATTTTGAATCACAACTACTATCATCTATTCGTTTTGTTTGTTGAACTCCTTTTTTGATGTTCTAAGTTTCAACTTTAAGGTTAATGAATTTTGGGTTTTAATTTTAAACAATCAGTCATAACATTTGTTTGATCAATGATCTTTGTTTTCAATGAAAATTAAAATGATGAAAAAAATTTCAATGGGTAGAAAAGAGAAGAAGAAGTGGAATAATATGATTATGAAAATAAAGGATATAAGTTTAGATTTAGTATAAAGGTGAAGGACAATATAGACAATTTTCTATTTTTTAAGACACCCCTTAACCTCCTTCAATGGATGGGAATAAAAAGGTGGCCCCTAATTCCTTTTGAGTGGCCCCTAAAAATGCAAGGTTCCTTTTCTATGCTACATGAGGCTTCATCCATGGAAAGAAAAATCATTTCAGTATTTTTTACGAATTAACGAAGATTTAGGTCAAAATTACCGTATTTTTGACTTTCGATGCTTCAAACGTCTTCGTATGTTCTTTAATCAACTTTGGTGCAGCAAAGAGGAAGTCGATGTAGCAGCAACTCTTGTGCCATCATCACTGGTTGTTAACCAAAGCATTGCAATTGGTGAATACCCGCTTCACTTTATTATTTCTTGCTCAAAAAGACTATTTTGTATTTGATCCGTTGTTGACTTCAAATATTTGTTTCCATCTTCCTCGTAACAGATCATGATTTCCCCCAATCATATTTATGATGATGATTTTGTAGAGAAACCAATCCATAGGTAGCCAAAACAGCAAAGATGAAGACTTTCGGAGATGCTTATCCAGATTTATATATCTGTTTTAACAGACTGGAGAGACTGATAAAAGACATGCCTCTAAATCGTCTGGAAATTGTACGTCGTCGTACCCATTCCTTTTTTAACTCAATCTCAAAGAGTAAGAATTAGGGCGTAATGAAATTCCTCAAAGGAGAAAATCCAAAGATGAGAAACTAGCTGAATTTCAGCAAAAACGCCGTCGTCTTGAACGAAGAAGACTCGAAGCTGAGGAAGAAAACATGCTCACATCGATGGCATCATATCAGATCCTGATACAGTGAGTTAATCTCCTGAATGAAATCCCACTGATCGTGAAGCCAAGCCATACTCTCCTGACGTGAAGTCCGAACTACTAGTCGCAGCTGATCTTAAAGCCGAACAAAAGGAATACGAGTATTCAGATATGATGTACAATGATCCGGATGATTGCTTGGAAGAAGATCCAGAGGAAGATCCGAATTTCGATCCAGACGAAGACCCTGAAGAGGAGATGGTTGGTGATGAATGTGAGGATAGTGATGAATCTGACAACTGATCTTCTTGCTCGATACGAGGATACTTTATTTTCGTAGTTTCGTAGATATTGCTTTAATATTCCATTAACTCTTTTATTGCTCCATGCATATTCTTTTCTGAATGATAATTTCTTAATTGCTTGATTTATCATCTTTTCCATATGACTTGATCGGTTGAATCCATGGATAACCCATACGTATACGAAGAGTTTTGTAAGGAATCGTTTTTGAAAAATCCAGAAATAATATCCTCGGTAGAAACGCTGTAAAACTTCATCCCATGTCAGTTTTCGACGGTCTACCCCAACTTTTTTATGCCCAGACAATTTCCTATCAATAGCATAAAAGATTTTTGAGTTTTGAGCTCATTTAGGGGCTCAAATCAGCAAAACAAAAAAGTTCCAGGAGAATTTCAGAAAATCTCTTGCAGTGACGATGTCTGGTGTTTGACCTGATGATAAGCACAAAAGTGCGACGCATTTTCACCCATAACTACATTAGCTAGGACTCATTTTATCACTAATAATCTTGTTTTAAGTCTTTTCAAGGAATAAGCTCTCGTGAAGAATGTTACTCGAAAAATAATGTTTTGCACACCAGAGGACATATGTTATTCGGAATCTCATTTTGGTTAAGGGACACCTCAATTAATAAGGGGACCTTACTTGATAGGGGGCACCTGCTTTACTATTTAACACCCAATGTTATTCGCACCTCAGACTTCGCTAAGGGGCACCTTCTTCTTCCCCATTTGAGTTACTTTTTTGGCGGGAAAATATTCCAGAAAAACCCGATTGTTGGTGTGAAGATTTTGGAGGAGTGATGGACGCATTTTTTTGTCCGATTTGTCTCGATTCTATATAATTATAGTGCTCATTTTGTACTTATTATGGTGTTTTATGTGTGTGTAGGTATTTTTGGGCAATAAACATTTTTGGAAAAATTGACTAGAAAAGTGTTAAAGGCACCCCCATTTTGGATAAGGGCACCCCCAGAACATGTGCTATTTACACCCCAACCGAGGATAGGGGCGACCAGCTTCTTCCCCAAAATTCAAATCTGTTTTGGCGGGAAAAGAAACCAGCGCACAAGAAGATTTAGGGTTGGAGTTTTGAGCAATTTCTATGGAGATTCAATGGCTGACTTTCGTTGGGCTGGACTTCTTAGAGCATTACAGGGTTGATACTATTGATTGGATCGAAGGAATTGGGCTAGATAACCCGGGAGAAGGAAACAGAGGTGAAAGAAGTTACGGGTCTCTGTTGGCCTGATTTTGGAAGATTCAGGGAGACTAAATCGCAGATAATCTTTCCTAAGATACGTAATTACCTAATAGAGAGTTTGGGATGGTTTGGACAGGTCAGAACCACGTAAATAAGTCGGCAGAGATATTATTGCCGTGACTTTCACGGAAAGGAAGAGAAGAATTTTAATTGGGATTTTTAGGTTTCCGAGGGATATAAAAGGTGAAGTCGAGTTCCAGGAGAAGGTATGGAAATTCAGAGAAATTTAGGGGAAGTTTAGAACACCACAGAGCCGAGAAATCGAGGTTGCAGGAAATGGGGTTCTGCTGTTGCTGCTGAAGAACACGAAGAACATTAGACAGACCAGAGCAGTCTTTTATTTTACAACATATCTTTTCTATCGTTTCCTGTAACAGTTCCTATTGCAACAATTCTCTGTAACAGTCAGTTTGTAACGCCTATAAAACGTTGCGAACTGTCTGCTTTATTAGTTTCTCTTGTTTTTCACTCTTTTGAGCTATCAACACCTATTTTGAGCACGTGAATAATTTGAGGAGCTAAACCCCTTAGCTAAGGCGACGGAGGAAGCCATTATTCCATGAAAAATGGTATATTTCTATTTTAATTAATTTTTGCAATTTCTTTTACGATTATTTGCATGGAACTAATATTGAAAAATTGATTTTTATTGAATGATTGTGACCCGTTTTGATGGAGCATGCTTGGTTTAAGACTTTTGATGTTTCATGCTTGATGTATACAATTTTTACTTCAAAAATCTACTAGAGGCAATAAATTAGAATCACTTTAAACGCAAAGAATATTGCATGAATATTGATTAGATTAAATCACTTAATTGGTCAATGGTGGAATCCTGAGTCTCAGTGCTCTCAATAATCTTGAAATCGAATTTATTTGAGTTTCTATTTTAGTTTAAGCCTAAAACAAAATCTTCACAAGTCTTTGAACGAACCACTATTCTTACCACATCAATTTTTGGCGCCGCCGACGCGGACTTGTTTTTAGATTTTTGGGGATTTTTATTCTTTTGTTCTATTTTACGTTTTCTTGGGTATTTGTGTTTTGGTTACAGGTTTAGAAAGAAAGCTGAGCCAAAGATATTGGTGATTAACTAAAGACTTGGAGTCAAAGACAAAGCGAAAAGAAACGAGGAAGAGACAAATAATTTTATTTTTATTTATTTTTTAGGTTTTTTCGAAAACTGTACTAGGGTTTATAATTATTTTTGTAATTTTTCTTTTTCTTTTTGGACTTTTTGGACATTTGGACATTATTTTTAAACCCTACAGAAGGGTGGTCTTAAATATAAACTGTTTGCAGGGAAGGACGACAGTTACGGTACTGTCTCGGCCCCTCGGGTTCGTACACTGACATAGGAGTCAGTGGCCCGAGTCGACCATAACCGATTCATCCCCCGTCTGGAACGGGAGGTAATATTCTAAACACTCGCGATTCTCTTGTCAGCGAGTTACTGGACTCAATCGTTTGCTTATATGTTGAGGACTGAATACAGACATTTATTTTTCTAGTAAAGGGCAAGGCCTGGCCATACAAGATAAGGGTTCGGATTTCATCATCGTTCTCTTCTTGCCCGCCTTAGGAACACGTAACCTACGCGAAACTAATCCTTAAAATTTTAACTAGAACGAGACCAATAAGGTAACGAGCTTATAGGTCAAATCCCAGTTTCTGACTTGTACCGTATGTATCAAACTGAATCTGAACCCAACCTTGTTCTTTGCCAAAATCCCTAAATTTGGTTGCTGCTGTTCAGTTCGATCCCAATTGAAGACTTCCGTTTAAACCCCACCAGCTAGATCAGTTTGCTCCCGTCTTCTCCTGCATCTTCATAACACAAAAATCACCAACACCCATCTCATAATCGAGCCCTATACAACCATGAATGGAAGGCAACATCACTAATTCAAATCAAACCTGAAATCACCTAATTTGTTGTTGTAAACTGCCATATATCTGTACGGTCTCTTGCATCTTCGTCTTGGTCACTGAATTCCATCAAATTCTCATGATTCGAACCACAACAAAATCCATGACCTTATGCTCAGATCCCCTTTCTTTCGATAAGAGCATCACCAACTTCACTGAGAAATGAAACTTCC
Source organism: Papaver somniferum (assembly GCF_003573695.1). Taxonomy (NCBI): domain Eukaryota; kingdom Viridiplantae; phylum Streptophyta; class Magnoliopsida; order Ranunculales; family Papaveraceae; genus Papaver; species Papaver somniferum. Next base: position 183,099,499 of record NC_039364.1, on the reverse strand, counting down.
CTTTTCTTTTTTTCATATGAAACCAGATGTGGTAGTGGAACAAGCCACGTCTCCCACTTTCATTATTCCACCATTCGCTCTGTCCGTGAAATGAATGAGCCAAGCAACTGGCTCGAGTGGTTAGCGTCATGAGCGTACAAGGCATACCACAAAGGCCCAGCCTCTTTTGTTGCTTTTAGCTTTGTTGTCGCAACCGCCATTCAGCTCATCGTTTAGCCATTTATTTTCCAAGTGATCGAATTCCTTTGTAATTCCTGTAAATGACTTAAAACAATATTATTAGCTAATTATCGAGACCTAGCTAGTATAAATGTGGGTATAAAAATGTCGCACTTACGTGCTTATCACCTGCGCAATACATTTGTTTAGGGTTTAGATTCGTTTCTCATCGACACAGCCAATTTACCATTTTCAGCAGAATCAGTTTTACCCTACTACAAATTGGGAGACTAATCTCTCGGTTGCAAAATAAATTTCTCAATTTTCATTTCAATTTTCTCAATTTCAAAATGGTGGATCTTAGATCTGGGTCAGTAACCAATCCTGATGCTACTGGCGCCAATATTCCTGCTGCTGACACCAATGTACCGCCTACCAGCGCTATCAATACATCCCATGGCGGTACATCTTCCACTACAGACACCATTGGCGCTGGTAATACCTCCTCTGGTGTGACACCTCCTGTCACCAGATCCAGAGCCGTTGCTACCCTCCCCAATATTTCTTCGAGTGTGACACCTCCAGTCACTACCATAGCTACTATCACTCTACCGTCAAGTCGTGAGGCTGGAGGAACCCGAGGAAAACAACATCCTATTACCATTGTCGATTTAATGGAGAGAAAGTAAGTTCTTTCTAAGGCTCAGACAGACATGGCTACAACTCAGAAGCAGGTACTCACTTTTCTCAAGACACTGTCAGAGCTGCTACCACCAGAACCGCGTCAACCCCAAATGGAGCAGGTAAGGAACGCTTTCATGACTCCTGGTGCAAGCACTTCAACAAGGCATGCCTTTATAGATGAAGAAGCTCGCGTTGTCCCTGAACGTCAATCAGAAAGGAATCAATAATCCAATTTCATCACACGTGAGGATCTGGAACGAACTTATCCATAATTGAGGCAAGGAAAACCCGATGACCATTCATCAGCATCAACCTCCTTACCCTCCTGACGTGCAAAGAGTTCCTCTTCCAAGAGGATATTCCCCTCCTCAGTTTTCCCTTTATAACGGTACCGGTAACACTCGTGAACATATTTCTCTTTTTTTTAGAATCACTAGGGGAGCATGAATACAATAACATCCTCCGCCTGGAAGAATTCTCAAAATCATTCACTGGGAGAGCATACACCTGGTACAACAACATTGCACCAAACAGCATAACCAATTGGTGCGAGATGGTTAACGCTTTCTACAAGAAATATTTCTTTGTGTCTGAGCAAATCACTCTATCATACTTGGGAAGGATGTTTCAGTGAAACAATGAACATCCAAATGATTATGTCAAGAGATTCAGAATTCAGGCACTATATTGTCATGATCAGAATGTGACTGAACAACAATTAGTAGAGTTATGCATTAATGGCATGGTACCCGTCTATCGTGCTTTACTGGAGAACCTGTGATTCCAGATATTCTTTGAACTTCATGAAGCTGCTAAGCGTTCAGCTACAATAGCACCTACTGTTAGAGCACTGCTCGGTCGAAATCGCAAGCGTTACTATCTCAAGCTTGTTTGTCAAGTTTAATTGATCAAAACTATATTCTTGATTTCAGTCTACTTATAGGAGTTTCGCACTAGGATAAATTGTGTAGTTGAGATTTAGACTTCATGACGCTTACAACTGAAGACGAAGATCTACTGAATAACTCGGAAGAACTTCATCAACAAAAGGTATGTGGAGACTAAAACTTATCTATCACTCAGAAGTCTATTATATTCTATTCTATCTCCTATTGAGACAAAATTCGCATAGCGGTATAGAATTTCATATCATACACATTTGTTATTTCGAGCTGGGTATAACTCGCTTATCTATTTCTCGAAATATGTGTTAGTAGATTTTTGTTTTAGCTACATTCATCATTATTCTTGACGAGTTTAGTTGGAAATTAAATAATAAGTCAAAAGATGATCATGTGGAAATTGCCTTGAAACATCTTACATGATTTGTGTGAGCCAATGATTTGATGTCGACTTGGAAAGTCTCGTATTGATCATTTGATCACTTGAATATTGCTTATAAGCTAATGGTTTGTGTGAGACATCCATTCTCGTCTTCTAAGAATGTTTCAATGATTGAAATGGGAGTTTAGAACTAAAACCCTTGTCTGGAAAAAAACATCACAGTATGGGTACTTAGTGTACAAACTGTGTTGGCATGAGTCAGGTCCGGAAACCAAGTTTGCATACCAGTATGCGAACGGTTTTAACTGAGAAGTTCGGGAACCAAGTTTGCATACCATTATGCGAACGGTTCTACCTGATTTAGGTCCGGAACGACAGTTTGCGAACTCGTTTGCAAACTGTTGGACAAGACCAAAGTCTGGAACTTTAGTTTGCGAACCCATTTGCAAACTGAGTGGTTAAAGTTCTAAAATCGGTTTAGTATGTTTACGTACTCATGAAAAAATACATTTACGAAATAAGGAATGTAATATTTGCAAACCGTGGAATTTTTTGTTCATGAACCGATATTTGTACTTTGTACATTGTGAATCAATTCTATTTTGCTTCAATTGGATCATATATACTTCTATGTGATTGTCAACAATTGAACAACTCTATGAAACACAATTATATTCATTTGATTATCTTTCATGATTGATTGATCATCATAGTTTATCTAGATGTGTTAGATGAATGTGGTTAAGACAAAAGTGTTCATATGGCTAACTTTGGTTAACTATTGTTGAGCCAACTCAATATACACGTTTAGGTACGGTTACCCATATCTAAATGAAAGTTCATTTGTGTGTGACAAGCTAAGACCATCTAACGGTGGAGAGATATGGCTTTGGTTTCAATCAAACTTGGCTTGTATCTTAAATCAGATTTTCATCTAACGGTGAATATGGAATGCTTTTTTTCTAAGCTAACTAAGCAAACCATGATTTGAAAGGCTATATAAAGGAGAAATATATCAACTGGGAAACCTATCCCCACACCTCCTGTGTGATACTAGTTGAGGCTAGTGTCGATTCACCTTTAACCTAGGTTTTTCCTAAAACCATTATAGGTTTACGACTTGAAGATTTCATTGGGATTCTGAAGCCAGATCCAGCTATTTTCTCTGTAGTTGCATATTCTGATCTTACTTGTTATCGTGTTGAGTACTATCTTCTCTAAGATTTGCTCGAGATTTATCTCTGATAGGTAAGATATAAAAATTAATCACAAAGCTCTTCGTCTCATTCTTTATGATTCTATACTAACTTGTTCTACTACCATATAGTTAAGTTATTGTGAGATGATTGATATTTCTAGGTTGTTCTTCGGGAATATAAGAACAGATTATCAATTGCTTCCCGTGCACCTTGATTTATCATAAGATGAAACAAAACTTCATAGGTATTTCTGTGGGAGACAAATTTATCTATCAGAATAAACATTTATGTAGTATTCGACTTTGGGTCGTAGCAACTCTTAGTTGTGGGTGAGATCAGCTAAGGGAATCAAGTGTGTAGAGTCCTGCTGGGATTCATTTTTATTTTTTTGTTAAGTCTAAGGTTTATTATAACAAAAAAAAAACGTAATTACAAGAATTACAAGTTTGAAGCACAAAGCTCCCTACCCCCATAAACTAAAGGGGTCACAATAACTACTAAGAAATAGCTAAAAAATAACCTCAAAACAAGAAAATAAAAAGAATCTACCTAAATCTATAGCCAACTCCTCTTAATTTACTTCTGCTATTACAAACCTTTTACGCTTTACTCATGGAAAAATTTCAGCCATAATATCCGTATCAAAAGCATATTTACCAAAGAGATCTTCATCTTCCTCCACATATAATTCTCCATCTTCATCCTCATAAGCAAAGTTACCAAAAACAAGTTTAATTTGGGAAAATTTATTAGGAGATTGAGCTTTTTTCTTAGTTGACCTACTGGGATTCAGAGGCGTAGAGTCCTGCTAGGATTCAGAGGCGTAAGGAATGCGATTGTACCTTGATCAGTGTGAGATTGGTTAGGGCCCAACTACATTCCAGTCAAAAGTTAAATTATATTACGCTAGTGTCTGTAGCTGCTTAATACAGTGTGGTGTTCAAATCTGGACTAGGTCCCGGTGTTTTTTTTTGCATTTACGGTTTCCTCGTTAACAAAATTTCTGGTGTCTGTATAGTTTCTTTTCCGTATTATATTTGTTTATATAATTGAAATATCACAGGTTGTGCATAGCTCAATCAATTAGGAAATCCGACCTTGTTTGTTGGGTAGTAATTGATTGACACTTGAACATTAGTTTTTGATACCGTTCAAGTTATTTCTCATATCAATCGGGCTCACAGATTCCTACCTGTTCGATTGCAAATTGTATTTAGAAATAGAGATTCAACTCTTGGATATATTTCCCTGATTGAGTCTGACTGTCTAGTTGATTCTCACAGAATTATATTGGAGTTAGTCCATACAGATTGTCGAACGAAATATTGGGTGTGGTTGTTAGACCCCCGCTTTTTCAATTGGTATCAGAGTAGGCAAACACACTAAGACTTCATAAGTCTGTGTTTGTAGCAATCTGACTCTATAGACAGAAGCGTTATCTCTGTAAACGTATCGCCATTCTTCGATGGCTCGAATTACTTATGGTGGGAAATTGTTATGCGTGCCTTTCTCCAAGCGCATGATTTTCAATCATGGGTTCATGTTATAAATAGCTATGATCCTCCGTTGGATACCGTGGGCAACGTAACTGTACCAAAGGATATTAGTGAGTATGATCCTGTCGAGATTCTCACTGCAAAGCAAAATTCTGACGGATTGAATGCAATCATCCATGCCATTACCCCAGATATTCAGCACCATGTGACCACGTGCACCAAGTCTAAAGATGCTTGGGATATCTTAGAAACTGTATTTGAAAGGAATACCTCTGAAAAAGAAGATAACCTAAATTCTGATTGGGAAAACCTTCGTATGGCTGATGAAGAGTCATTTGATGAGTTTAATCACAAAGTGTCTGAAATTGTAAATGCATCTTTTGCATTGGGTAAAACTATTCCTGAAAAGGACATTGTGATGAAAATTCTCAGATCATTACCAGCCAAATACGATTCTAAGAAACATGCCATCGTTGAAGGAAATAACCTTGAAACACTTTCCAGGAATACACTTGTTGGAAATTTAAAGATCTTTGATCATGAGCATACATCCAAAGCTGGAAAGGATATTGCTTTCAAAGCACAAAAGAACAATAAACTACTTGATAAAAGTAAAAGTGTTGGCATCCCAGTGAATGATCCGAGTTGAGACTGAATCAACATATGAAGATCTTGACAACTCAGTCTCCCTGATCACAAGACAGTTTAGAGATCTTCTGTTAAAGAGGAGTGAACGATTCACCAGGGATAAACCCAGATCATTAGTCAAGCCTCACGATCGCAATCTTCCTAAAAACAGGGATACTGTCGACGCTGATGATGAGGATATGCCACAGTGCTTCAAGTGTAAAAGTTTTGGTCATTTTTCCAATGAGTGTCCAAATCGTAGAAAATACACTGGAAACAAAGGTTTTGTTGTAACTCTTGATGAAACGTCTGATTACTATGATTCAACTGAGGACGAAAAATCAAGTGTAGCACTCCTTTGTGAAAATATCAATTTTGATGATTGCAACAATACTCATATCAATTTTGATATTCTTTCTAGAGAAGCTTCTTCGACCACCTAGGAAGATGAAATGGATTTTACTCTATCTAACTATTTCTCACAAGTTTCAGGTACTTCACTGTGTTTAGCAGCATGTTCTGCTAAAGTGTCGAAACCTTCCTCCACATTGACATGTTCGTTTTGTACATTAAATGACCACGAACTCTCTAAGTGTTTTAAGTACAAACATAAAGTAAGATATGTCAACAAACTGCAACGGAGAGCAAATAGGCGCAAACAAGCTCAAACTTGTGCTAAAGTCAAATCCATCCGAGGTATGTAAAATTAACTCATCTTCGAAGAAGTTAATTTATAAAGAAAAAGTTAGACCTCTACAGAAAAGAACTAGGTCTAAAAGATATATGAAACAAGGTACTAAGAGTTCCAAACATGAATCACATGGTGGACAAATTATTATTCACCCCAACATAGTCTAATTGTGTTGAAGGTGCATCTTGTCTCTTTTGCCCGAATTCAAAGAGATAAGAGTTTTTGCACGATCGGGCTTTAGGAAAAAGAAATTATATTGTTTATTTTTTTTCTTTTGTTTTCTGGATTTAGAGCACTTCTTGGTCGAACTCGCAAGCGTTGCTATCTCAAGCTTGTTTGTCAGGTTTAGTTGATCAAAACTATAGTCTTGAGTTCTAATCTACTTATAGGAGTTTCAGACTAAGATAGATTGTGTAGTTGAGCTTTAGACTTACATAGCAACAAAAACATAAAAACTTAGCAAAAAAAAATTGAGCTTTAGACTTCACGGCGCTTGCAACTGAAGATGAAGATCTACTGAAGAACTCGGAGGAACTCAATCAACAAAATGTATGTATAAAGGTATAGACTTTCATATCATACAGATTTGCTATTTCGAGATGACTATAACTCGCTTATCTATTTCTTGAAATATGTGTTGGTAGCTTTTTGCTTTAGCTACATTCATCATTATTCTTGACGAGTTTAGTTGGAAACAATTTATTTGTTGGAAACTAAATAATAAGTCAAAAGATGATCATGTGGAAATTTCCTTGAAACATCTTACATGATTTGTGTGAGACAATCATTTGATTGTCGACTTGGAAAGTTTTGTATTGATCTTTAGATCACTTGAAAATTGCTTATAAGCTAATGGTTTGTGTGAGACATCCATTGTCATCTTCTAAGAATGTTTTAATAATTGAAATGGGAGTTTAAAACTAAAACCATTGTCTAAAAAACATCACAGTATGTATACTTAGTGTACAAACTGTGTTAGTATGATTCAGGTTCGGAAACCAAGTTTGTAGACCAGTATGCGAACAGTTTTAACTGAGAAGTCTGGGAACCAAGTTTGCATACCAGTATGCGAACGGTTCAACCTGAATTAGGTCCGGGACGACAGTTTGCGTACCCGTTTGCAAACTGTTGGACATGACCAAAGTCCGGAACTTTAGTTTGCGAACGCGTTTTCAAACTGAGTGGTTAAAGTTGTAAAATCGGTTTAGTATGTTTACATAATCATGCACAAATACATTTATGAGATAAGGAATGCAATCTTTGCAAACCGTGGCTTAATGTTCATGAACTGATTCTTGTACTTTGTACATTATGAATCAATCCGATTTTGCTTTAATTGGATCATATATACTTCTATGTGATTGTTAACAATTGAACAACTATATGAAACACAATTAGATTAATTTGATTATCTTTCATGATTGATTGATCATCATAGTTGATCTAGATGTGTTAGATGAATGTGGTTAAGACAAAAGTGTTCATCTGGCTAACTTTGGTTAACTATTATTGAGCCAACTCAATATACACGTTTAGGCACGGTTACGCATATCTAAATGAAATTATATTTCATTTGTGTGTGACAAGCTAAGACCATCTAACTGTGGACATATATTGCTTTGGTTTCAAGCAAACTTAGCTTGTATCTTAAATCATATTTTCATCTAACGGTGAATATAGAATGTTTTGTTTCTAAGTAAACTTAGCAAACCCTGATTTGAAAGGCTATATAAAAGAGAACTCTAGCAACTGGGAAACCTAATCCCCACACCTCCTGTGTGATACTAGTTGCGGCTAGAGTCGATTCGCATTTAACCTAGGTTTTTCCTAAAACCATTATAGGTTTACGACTTGAAGACTTCATTGGGATTCTGAAGCCAGATTCAGCTATTTTCTCTGTAGTTGCGTATTCTGATCTTACTTGTTCTATCATGTTGAGTACTATCTTCTCTAATATTTTCTCGAGATTTATCTCCGATAGGTAAGATGTAAAAAGTAATCACAAATCACTCCGTCTCATTCTTTGGGATTCCACAATAACTTGTTCTACTACCATATAATTAAGTTATTATGAGGTGATTTATATTTCTTGGTTGTTCTTCGGGAATATAAGACCGGATTATCAATTGGTTCCTATGCACCTTGATTTATCATAAAACGGAACAAAACTTCATAGGTATTTCTGTGGTAGACAGATTTATCTATCAGAATAGACATTTCTATGGGAGACAAATTTGTTTATAAGTCATCGACTTTGGGTCGTACCAACTCTTAGTTGTGGGTGAGATCAGCTAAGGGAATCTAGTGCGTAGATTCCTGCTGGGATTCAGAGGCGTAAGGAACGCGACTGTACCTTGATCAGTATGAGATTGGTTAGGGCTCAACTACATTCCAGTCCGAAGTTAATTTGTAGTAGGCTAGTGTCTGTAGCGTCTTAATACAGTGTGGTGTTCAAATCTGGACTAGGTCCCGGGGGTTTTCTGCATTTGCATATTTTCTCGTTAACAAAACTTCTGATGTCTATGTTATTTATTTTCCGCATTATATTTGTTTATATAATTGAAATATCACTGGTCGTGCATAGTTCAATCAATTGGTGAATTCCACCTTTGGTTGTTCATAGAAATTGATTGAAACTTGAACATTAGTTTTTGATACCGTTCAAGTTATTTCTCATATTAATCAGACTCACAGATTTCTATCTGTTCAATTGCAGATTGTATTGAGAAATAAAGATATAGCTCTTGGATATATTACCTTGATTGAGTCTGACTGTCTAGTTGATTCTCACGGAATTATATTGGAGTTAATCCATACAGATTGCCGAACGAAATATTGGGTGTGGTTGTTAGAACCCCATTTTTTTGAATTGGTATCAGAGCAGGAAAACACATTAAAGACCTTATAAGTCTGTGTTTGTAGCACTCTGACTCAATGGACAACAAAGTCTTTATAGACGCTTCACCAGATTTAGATCTACTCAACTCCGAGTGTGTTCTAGAAACCATCGATGAGGTTGAGTGTTTTAATCTAGAGAAAATCATCAAAAATCTTTTCCGAGAGAAACAACGATTGTTAAGGAAAATTGATGGTCTTCATTGCGAAATTTATATCAAAAACTCTGATCTTCGAGAATGTTGTGAAGAGGTAGTTAATCTCCAAAAGAATTTGGATAAACAAATCCAGATCAACACTGATCTTGTTGCAGAAATTGCAAAAAGAAAGGATTTGAAGTCTGTCAAAGTATCTTCAATGGATTTGAAAAACTCCTTTAATCCTTCCCTGAAGGATTGTCGTAAGATAGGGGATAAGCGACGTTTAGGCTTCGTAAAACCTGATGTGACTCAAAAGTTCTCAGATGAGTTTAAAGATGTTGGTACATGTATGTTTTGTGGTTCTCCTGATCATTTTCAACTGTAGATGGGGAAAAACGATTTGCTGGTTTTTTAGGGAATTGAGGAGACAAACGTGTTGTCGAGACTCCTCAACCGAGCAAACTACTCAACCTCATACAGATGCACTGCAAAGAGAGTGCTTATATTCGATAGATCAATCTGTAGGACTCCAACCTAAACCAAGTCAATGGCCGTTCTAGAGTCAATTCGGTCAGAAAGAGGGAGATGAGTTGATCTGTAGGAGGGAAGCTGAGAATTGTGTGGGATCAATGATGATCAAGGATTTTGGATGTGTTGAAGGTTTCTGCAAGTTTTTTGTGAACTGTTGAGTTCAAAGTAAGTTCTGGTCGATCGATGGAATTCGTGAGAGTGATGATTCGAAAAACTTTTCTTGTTTCAATCATGGATCCAGAGACTTATTTATATTGTCAGAATGGTAAAACCTTGATCCCTGTAAGTGTGACGGTTTCTTGAGTGAAAGAGTGGGAAGTGGGAAATCGCGGTGAAACCAGTTCCAGGTCGTGCGGAGACTTGGTCAACCGTTCACCCACTACTTTGCTAACTGCTTCAACCGTTTGCACAACTTACTCACATTTCTCATCGTGGATGAATCCACGTGCCGTAGGCCGCTATACCAAAACCCTAATTGATATCCCTCCATGTGACGTGATTTATGTCTCACGGATCGTGGAGTCTGCATGACAGATGTGTATTTTATTAGTCAGTTGTTGATTGATCAGACAATGAGTCTATGTTTTGTTGAATCGAGCATGAGTGATCGAATGCTCGATGGTTCATGGATTGAACATGTTAGACGTTCTTAGATACTGCTCGTCTGAGCAAATATTGTAAATTGAGCAACTGAGCATCTGATATCAATAGTTGAATCAATATTTGAGCAACTGAGCAAGTATTGCTCAATTTGACTACTGATAAATTACTGAAAATTGATATTTGGACCAATATTCGAGCAACTGAGCAAGTATTTCTCAATTCGATGAATTATTGATAAATTACTAAACATTGATAGTTGGATCAGCAACTGAGCAAGTATTGCTCAATTAGACGAATTATTTATTGGTGACGTGATCCAATAAAATATTGGTAGACTACCGAATATTATATAATTAATCCAGATGTTGATTGCTGGATCAACGTAAATTAATTAGTGTTTGAACTTGCTCAGAATGATGAATTCGTGGAGCGTTTGTTCGAAACCTTAATTTTTGATCAATTGTTCATCAATTGATGAATTGCTGAAAAAAGTTCACGAATGATAGAGGGACCGACCACATGGGATGATGGACATCCATGTGGTGCCCAAGTGCTCGAGTGAGCATGCACCAGGGTCCTTAGTTGGCCAGTTGGTGAAAGAATGATGATTTAAATGCCGATTTCATCATTTATTGAAATAGTGCTCGATTGAGCATTAGGTGATAAAACCTAATTATGGAAAAGTGAGGGACCGACCAAGAGGGCATGAAACCATCCCTTGGTGGTCATGGGACCAGATGATGGTTGTTTGGGCAATTCCAAGTTGGTTGGAAAGAGTTTGGGCCCAATATGAGCAATTGAGCAGATTAGGTCAAAATTCTGAGAATGTATAGGACCGGCTCTTTTCAAGCCTTAGGGACGGCCTTGGTCGGTCAAGGAAGCATGCCCGTGTCGCCACAATGTTCGTGTCTCAGTCATGAGAGTTTCGGCATATTCTGATGTGCGTTTGAGCAATATTGTGGATTTTCAGAAGAGTTTGGTCTTGACTGAAATTCTTGATTTTTTGCTCGAATGAGCGTGTGTGCTCATTTGACCAATATTTTGCGAATATTAAAATGAGGATATTTTAATATTTGTATTATTGTAAATAGCCTATCCGGTCGTGTGACCATGATGACTTTTGGCTTTTTCGTGGTTTTAGCAATATTTGAGAAAATACGAAGAAACCATGATTTTTGCTCAAACTGAGGAGTTTCATGAGATAAGATAAATACTAATTATGAAAGATTAGGGATTGAAAGGTGTGAGACCGGTCACGGCTAGGGAATGGCCGGCCGGCTAGGTTGCCCGGTCCCGCAATACCTTTCCCTATTTTATATTATTATTTTTCATGAAACCGTGAAACTATGGAGAAACCATGAGTTTTGTTTAAATCGGAGAAGTTTCATGAGATTAGGGAAATAATAATCATGAAAGGACAAGGGATTGCAAGTTGTGGGACCTGCCACGTCCAGGGCATGGCCGGACGGCTAGGTTTCCCGATCCCGCGACACCTTTCCCTATTTTATTTTATTTTATTTTTTCTCATGAAACCATGAACATATGGAGAAACCGTGAGTTTTGCTCAAACAAAGAAAGTTGCTAGAATGAAGGAGTTTTTCATGAGTTCATGAAAATAACAAAATAAGGAAAATAATAGAAGAGGCATGGGACCGGCCGCGACTAGGGCACCGCCGGCCGACCGGTGGGCCCGGACCATGAGCGCCTCTTTTTATTATTTTAATATTATTATTTTGTCTCTCCTGTTTTGTGTAGGATTCCTCGTTTGTCCATATTTTCGAATGCTCGTGCATTCGGGTGCTCGGTCGTGCATCATTGTCAAGTACACTTGCACCATTTTCTTGGTACTTAATCAGTGATAGTCCAGATGCCCGGTTGTTGAGTATTTATTACTAATTTATGAAATTCGGTGGAGAATGATTCATGAAACTGAGTAATAAAGGTGAGTAGTTATTTATTATCAATTCATAGGATCAGCCGTGGATCCGACCATGAATTCGGAATAATAAAATGAGCATTACCATTCCATGGGATCGTAGATTCGACCATAGAATCGGAGTAATAAAATTATCTACTACCATTCCATGCGATCGGTTGTGGATTCGATCATGAAATCGGAGTAATGAGATAAGATAATTATCTATTACGATTCCATGAGATCAAGCCGTGGATTCGACCATGGAATCGGAGTAATGAGATAAAATAGATTATCTTCTAGGAATTCAGTGCTGAATGTCACTGTAGAATTAATCTATTGCAGAAGGGATATTAGCCAATTAAAGCGTCATACCCGTTCTGAAAGGGGTATAGTTGAGAATATGTATGTCCTCATAGCTCTTTGGATACTTGTGAACAATTAGGAGTAATGGTTTTGTGGGCACACCTCTGGTAAACCCTCCCGAGATTAACTCGGTTTTATTTATTTATTTATTTTTATTAGTTTTGCTCGAGGACTAGCAAATAATAAGTTTGGGGGTATTTGATAGACGCATTTATGTGTCTATTTTGTTCTCAATATTCTGTATTGTTAGACTCGATTAAGTACTTATTGTGTTATTTTGTGTTTTTGTAGATGTTTTTAGAGAAATAAGCCTTTGCGGCGAAATGAGCTCGAAAAGTAGTGTTTTACACCCCAGGATAATGTACCGGAGGCACCTCAAAAATGCACCGGAAGCATCCAGAAATGTACCGGAGGAACCCAGAAAAATTACTATTTCCACCCCAATTGCTAAAGGGACACCCGTACAGGATTAGGGGGAGGACACTTTTCTTCTCATAATTCAAATTTTGGAAAAAGGCGGGAAAATATTTCTTCTCACTGGCAGTTGAGTCGATCGATTTTTGGAGGGGTTAGAGTTCGATTAAACCTCTGATTTTCAATGGGTATTTGTGATATGGATAGAGGAAGACATTTTGGGTGTTAGGATCGATCATAATTGGCTGGATCATCGCAATCAAGAAATCAGGAAGCACGTTCAAGAAATGAATATCACACGATCACATCAAATTTAGACGTGTACTCATGTGTTTGGAGAGTGTTGAATCAATTCTACAGCGTGTAAGATCATGTTTGGAGTGTTTATACATCATTTCAGCGCGTGGAGAGCTAATTAAAGGAAGAAAATATCCAAAAAATATTTTCTCTTTAAGCCGAGTAAAGAGAGAATTATCTTGAGTTATGGAGTGATTAAATGAGGCTGAGGAGTATAAATAGATTTCTGGTATCACAGAGAATGGGTGTCGAGAGTTTGGGGTCGAGAGAAGGTCCAGAGAAGCAGAAATCAAGAGTTGATGAAACTCTGTTTCTGCTGCTGATGAAGAACACCAAGAACACGAAGAACAGACTCGCAAGGACAGTGGTTTATCAACAGTGTCTAAGACGCACAACCGTGGGTCGCAGTGCAGTCTAAACATCAGCAGCACTTGTGTTTTATCGTTCATCCTGTGACGTTTTTTGTGCGTCGCAGATTACAGTTTTACACCATTTTCTCCTTTTCTCTTCATTGTAAACACCATTTGAGCAATAAATAAATATTTTGAGCATGTTTTTATCATGATGAGCTAAACCCAACACTGGGACGGCGGAGGAGGGTGAATTTCATACACGGGTAAATTTATTTTATTCTTTTTTATGACTTTTGCATTAATTTAAAATTGAAATATGATTTGAATTAATTGGTTGTTATTTAATTTGATGATTATGCTTAGCTTAGGTGTTTTGATACATCATGCTTAGGACTTACAATCGATGTTTTGAGAATCTATCTTGGCAAAATCAGAGTCCATGTTAATCTTTTTACCACTATTTACTACAATCATAATCAAAAATCATAATCATTTTGGCGCCGCCGACGCGGATTTGTGCTTAGGTAGAATTTTTAGGTTTTTATTATTTTTTATTATTCCATTTGTTTTTTTTACGTCTCTTTGGTTGTGTCTTTGTATTACAGGTTTGAAGTTGGATACTAAAGACCTTGGAATCAAAGTTTAAATCTAAAAGAGAAGGAAAAAATACAAAGCAAAAAAATAAAGAAAAAAGAGAGAGAAAAAAAGAGAGAATTATTTATTTTTATTTTTTTTAGAGAATTTCCATTTTTTTTTGTAATTATTATTATTATTTTTTGTATTTCTTTTCATTGGACTGGACTTTGGACAATTTATTTTAATTTTAAACCCTACGGAAGGGTTATATAAAAAATAAAATAAATATAAACTATTTGCAGGGAAGGACGACGATTACAATATCGTCTCGACCCCTCAGGTTCGTACATGACATAGGAGTCGTGGCCCGAGTCGACTTCAACGGTTCATCCCCCGTCTGGTACGGGAGGTAAGTCCATCGAAACACTCGCGAATCTCCTGTAAGCGAGTTACTGTATTCCTTAAGGTGATTCATTGATTGAGGACGAATTTGGACTGTTTTTAAATTCCTAGTAAAGGGCAAGGCCTGGCCAATACAAGATAAGGGTTCGGATTTCATCACCGCTCCCTTCTTGCCCGCTTTAGGAAAACGAAACCAAACGCGAACCTAAGCTTAAAATTTTGACTAGAACGAGACCGATAGGGCTTAGTAGGAAAGTCGTTCGAAAAATATTGGTTACTCTTTTAGCATACTTCGAAGTTCATGATGGTTTCTGTGAGTTGAATGCGTGACTGCGCCGCCTTGTGATAACGGTGAGGCTTTGGGTATCAAAGCTCCACTGAGCTTCCCTCGCCTCGGTTCAACTTACATTAGCTCGGATTGATTCCAGAAGGGTGTGCTCAAATTGTAACGAATTCTTTTTCGAAGGAATAGAAGCTGGTCTAGAAAACAATCTAAGTGGAGCCATCATGCTTTTTGTTTTCTAGATAAAATAGGCTTGTTGTGGTCGAGTCAGCCTTCTTTGTGTTTGTTTAGAATTCCCTTGCAGTTAGGATGTCGAACTGGTATTATAATAGCCAATACAATGAGTATCCGACTGAGCAGCTTAGACATTATCCTTTTTATGACCATAGTGTGAATAGTGATTGGGAACGCGAAACCTTTGAAGGTTATGGTCCATACCATTTTGAGCCCAATTACTATCCACATACCCACAGGTCATACGAGCAAACAATCCTTCTATTTCTCTAGAAGAGTCTCTCAAGAGTTTCAATGAGTCAACACGGAAGTTATTTATGAAAGATACTTATAATATTCTTCTCCCAGAAGATTCCGTAGAGCGGTCAACTAAGATATCTCTAGAAGAGACCCTCAAGCAATTTACTGAGAATACAAATAGGATTGTGGAAAAACTTGCTCAGGATAGTCTTAATTTCCAGTTTAGTTTTCCCAATACCACCCTCGAAAATAAGGATAGTTTTTATTCACATAATCAAGATGACGAGGTTAGAATTGGTAACACTACTTGTTTTGATAAGGTTCGATCATTTTCATGTTATTATAGTGATGATTATGATGAGGATAGTATTGATGAAGAACATGAAATATGTAGGCATAGTGATCAGGAATTTGTTACTCCGATTGAGCTTTATAATGATAGTGTTGTTTCTAATACAAATCCAAATAATTTTAATAATTATTCACCTATTCAAAAGGATGTGGATTTGACTAGAGATACCATCGTTTTAGACGATGTAGTTCATGATCCTTTAGCCTGCAGTATGTTGGATAATCCATTATTTGATGTGCCTATCAGTGAATCGGAGGAGGTAACTATGATTAAAACCTTAGTTGATGAGCCTTTATATGAAACATTCTCTGATAATCCTTTATATGATTGTGATGATGGTTTATAGGAAAGAGTTTACCCTGAGAATACTGTTTTAGAATCTAGAGATTTAGAAACACTAGTCTTAGAAGATGATAAACTCGTAGAAATGAGTGAGGATGAACCCAACTTAGAAGAATCTATTGACCATTTCCAGGAATCTGATGACCTAGAAATTAGGGAAGTTGTGACTAGTCTTTCTAGAGACACAAAAAACTCTAAGTTTGGGGGTGATTATTTCTCCGTGTGCTTCTCTTAGAAAGTACCCTCCTGTAGGACTTGACATTTGTGCCTCAACCATCTTACAAGATTATCTTCATACACGTTTTCCCGAACCTAATGATGTCCAGAAAGAAGCTCAGTTGTTAGAAACCCATCCTCTGGTTGATGTGGTTAACCCAGGCTATGATACCAAGATTGACTTTGTTTTCCCACCAAAAACTTTTCAACCAATTGTGGGAACTTTTGATTTTAAGATGTGTCGGTTATTAAGTTTTGAGACTAAACCTAATCACTTTAGGATATTAGGGTCGACACATTTTCTTAAGGAAGACCACCTCTTTCATTGTGGTCAGCTGTGTGAGTCAAATCTGATTGACTTAGAGGATCCCCAGTTATTCAGGTTGTTGTTATGTGCTTATAAGTTCTTAGTTGAGTTTTTCCAGACTCTAATACCTGAACCGGATCTTAGCTTTGAGGAAATCCAACCGATGAAAACCTGTTATCTAGACCCAGTTATAGAACCTGAACCTGAGCCACAACTAGATGTAGTTGTCTTAAACAAGGGTATGTTCGGCATCTTTTTGGTCTGTTGCAGTTTCCTCTTCTTGTGGGTAATACTTTTTGATCCAGATGACCCACAGTTATTCCGACTACTTCTATATGATTCTATGAGGTGACTAATTCCTTCCGATGTCTGGCTGAAGACTTTAAACTTAGCACTTCTTGGGAGGTAACCCAATATTCTGCGACACGGTAATATCTTTCCTTATCTCTTTTGCTTCAAGTGGTAACAGTTTCTCCTTGTTCAGGCTTTTAATTTTATCTTTAGAACATTGAGGACAATGATAGATTTAAGTTTGGGGGTATGGGAGAAACATTTTTCGCATTTTTGAAACTTCTAGCGTCACATAGTACCCGGTTAGCTAAGTTTACATACTGTTTCTCACCGAAAAGATAGAAATTGGAATGCTAGAGATAACAACTTATTGAGACATTAGAGAAAAAGACATTGAGATCCTTGAAATTCAGGAGAGAACTTGTTCCTTTTAGAGGGTAACCGTGATGGACCTAACCATACATGATGGAAAGGCAAGTAGGTCAGGGAAATGCCAGAAAGACAAAGCAACCTCACAATGTAGTCTTAGTTACTGGATTGCGACTCTCTCTCAGTAGAAACTTATCATCATCAACAAGCGGAGCGACATCAAAATCTATGAAGAAAGTGAAGACGTTTTAGGTTTAGAAGCAACAATAGAAGAGAATAATTCAAAAATCAAAGTTGAAGTTATAAGAGCAAATGATATAAGTTGTTAGAATCCATGATACCAAGACATCACAAGTTGCGAAGATCCAAGTTTTGAAAGTCCTTCTCTCATGGCCATGTAAATTTTTGTCTTGTAATTTTTTGTTCATCAAAAAAAATGAAAAAAAAAAAAATGAAACCATTACGTTCTTTTTGTTCAATAAGGCCATAGGGAAGAAGAAATTTATAAGTCAAGCAAGAAATCGAAGAGAAGAGTTAATTGTCAAGGTTCTATGAGGTTCGAGAGTTTATCATCAACAGTTGAAGACCAAGAAGACGTTATTTCTACTGAGCACTGTGAGAGAGTCGAAGAAAGATGCATTTTGGTTGCTTTGTTAGTCTGCTTTCAATCTGGCACAAGATCTTTCTAGCACTGGTTTAACTCATCACACGTAATTAGTCCAGCTGTGTAGCAGATGTCCCTCTCATTTTTATCTCTCTCCTAATCTTATCCAGCTGTAAAGCAGCGGACGCATCTTACAATGTTTATCTAGCGGTGTAGCGGATATCTCTTTATCTAGCAGTCGTGTGGATGTGTCTCCCCTTTTCTTCAGTCAGCTTTAGAGCTGACACCTTTAATTTCTCTGGCATTCTACTTACTTGGAGATAGGTTGAGAATATGTATGTCCTCATAGCTCTTTGGATACTTGTGACCAATTAGGAGTAATGGTTTTGTGGGCACACCTCTGGTAAACCCTCCCGAGATTAACTCGGTTTTATTTATTTATTTATTTTTATTAGTTTTGCTCGAGGACTAGCAAATAATAAGTTTGGGGGTATTTGATAGACGCATTTATGTGTCTATTTTGTTCTCAATATTCTGTATTGTTAGACTCGATTAAGTACTTATTGTGTTATTTTGTGTTTTTGTAGATGTTTTTAGAGAAATAAGCCTTTGCGGCGAAATGAGCTCGAAAAGTAGTGTTTTACACCCCAGGATAATGTACCGGAGGCACCTCAAAAATGCACCGGAAGCATCCCAGAAATGTACCGGAGGAACCCAGAAAAATTACTATTTCCACCCCAATTGCTAAAGGGACACCCGTACAGGATTATGGGGAGGACACTTTTCTTCTCATAATTCAAATTTTGGAAAATGGCGGGAAAATATTTATTCTCACTGACAGTTGGGTCGATCGATTTTTGGAGGGGTTAGAGTTCGATTAAACCTCTGATTTTCAATGGGTATTTGTGATATGGATAGAGGAAGACATTTTGGGTGCTAGGATCGATCATAATTGGCTGGAATCATCGCAATCAAGAAATCAGGAAGCACGTTCAAGAAATGAATATCACACGATCACATCAAATTTAGACATGTACTCATGTGTTTGGAGAGTATTGAATCAATTCTACAATGTGTAAGATCATGTTTGGAGTGTTTATACATCATTTCAGCGCGTGGAGAGCTAATTAAAGGAAGAAAATATCCAAAAAATATTTTCTCTTTAAGCCGAGTAAAGAGAGAATTATCTTTAGTTATGGCGCGATTAAATGAGGCTGAGGAGTATAAATAGATTTCTGGTATCACAGAGAATGGGTGTCGAGAGTTTGGGGTCGAGAGAAGGTTCAGAGAAGCAGAAATCAAGAGTGGATGAAACTCTGTTTCTGCTGCTGCTGATGATGAAGAACACCAAGAACACGAAGAACAGACTCGCAAGGACAGTGGTTTATCAACAGTGTCTAAGACGCACAACCGTGGGTCGCAGTGCAGTCTAAACATCAGCAGCACTTGTGTTTTATCGTTCATCCTGTGACGTTTTTTGTGCGTCGCAGATTACAGTTTTACACCATTTTCTCCTTTTCTCTTCATTGTAAACACCATTTGAGCAATAAATAAATATTTTGAGCGTGTTTTTATCATGTTGAGCTAAACCCAACACTGGGACGACGGAGGAGGGTGAATTTCATACACGGGTAAATTTATTTTATTCTTTTTTATGACTTTTGCATTAATTTAAAATTGAAATATGATTTGAATTAATTGGTTGTTATTTAATTTGATGATGTATGCTTAGCTTAGGTGTTTTTATACATCATGCTTAGGACTTACAATCGATGTTTTGAGAATCTATCTTGGAAAAATCAGAGTCCATGTTAATTTTATTGAGTTTTAAATTGTCAAAGAATATATGAATGAACCATGTGTAGTGAATTCGGCCAAATCCTTAGTCCCAGTACCTCTCGCCCATTGTTAATATTTTTGTATATATATTTTTATTAAATCTAAAAATTCCATTTCCTTCACAAGTCTGAAACGAATCTTATTTACTACAACCCATCATAAAAAATATTAATCAATAGTCAGGAAACAGCGAGTGTTGCCGAAGTCCTGAAGGCGTTAATGCTCTTAATCTTACGGAGAACCACCTGGATCTATACACGGTCTCTCTATATAGTCAGGGAACAGTCACTGTCACCGACGTCCTGAAGGCGTTATTGCTCTCAATCTTACGGAGAACGCCCAATCGTTCTTCTATGTAGAAGGGGGTCTCTCTCATGTAGTCAGGGAACATCGAGTATCACCAACGTCCTGAAGGCGTTAATGCTCTCAATCTTACGGAGAACCGACCAATTATGTTATTTTACATCGAAGGCATGATGAAATGAGAGGCATCGAACGCTCACCTAGTGGAGGCTTTTCGAGAAACATATTCATCATGGCTCGTAAAATATGAATCGTCACATGCCTGAAAGTCGTGTCAGAAACATGCAGTATCATGATTTTACGGTTTTGACCTTTGTTGAAAATCCACCATCAACATTAAGTCCCCTGCTTACTGAGGGATAGTCATGTTCCATAGTAAACATTAGATGGTGATTTTCAGTCGACGAGATCAGTGGTTGAACTCGGTCGTACAAAGGAATTTTCAGAATCCCCGATTTTCTCCAGTGGTGTCATGTACGAGCAAATGTTCAGGTGAAGATCCTGATAGTATGATAGAGTGTCATCCCGTGAACACGGAGAGATGAGGCACTGCTGATTTAGTCCGTTAAAAGTCCAGTTTTGGTCGGTTTAGCGTTCGCGGGCCCAAGCCCAAAAAAGGAAACCCATGTTTTATTAGGTTTTAAAAATAAAATTGATATAAAAGGTAAGTAACCCTAAAAAAAATTATTCTTGATTGACCGACCACCCTCACCTCGATTAGAGAAAAATATTTTTTTTTTTTGAACGTCGGAGCTCCACCTCCACCGACTGTCGCCGACCGATTTCCGGCGAACTTCGGCGCCGACAAAGGTACGTAATTTTTTTTTAATTTGCTGTGAACTCATGAGTTTTCCATGAGTTGTTCAAAACAAAATTTCATAGTTGTATGCATGCGTAGTTTTCATGAATAATTTTTTTTAAAAACGTATATATGCCCGTTCGTTCGTTAGTTTAAGAAACGAGCAAAAATCCCTAATATGAAAGAGATACATAAATTCTTGAATAGACATGGTCTAGTTGCAGTAGAAAATTTTTTGTTTATGAGGTCTCATGAAAATCCAAATTTGTTTTCAAAGCATGAACTTTCACAAATACTTTAGGAACGTAAGTTTGTTCGTAGTAGAAGTAATAAATAATGATCCTTACAGTTAGAGGAAATTTTTGAAAAGACCTGTAGTCCATGATAAAATTCATTTGTGAACTTTCAAAATTTTATTTGGAATGTGCAGAATTTTGCAAAAATAGAAAAGACCCTCGTTTCATAGACAAATGCTCGTTTGAGCAGATTTTTTTTTTTTTTGTATTTAACTCACGTAAAAAAGAAATTTAAAAAAAAAATGCACGTGAGTTTTTTTTATGAAAAATCAAATAGTAAATTTTGAGTAATTGTTAGAGATAGACAATTGTATTTCATGATTTTATGATGTGTTTTGCGGCATAATATCATGGAGCGTTCACATGGAAAGTTTATGTGAAAAGTCAAGTGTTGACTTTTAAATGATGAGTTTTGCTCGGCTTTGTAGGTTTGAAAGGACGAGCAAGTTTTCGAAGTTTTACATTGTTATCACTAAGTTCGTGAAACTGTAAAAAGGTAAGAGTTAAGGATTACCGTTTTTGTTATGATTTCGATATTAGCATATATGTAACTATGCGCTTCTGGTTCCAGATAATGGTGACTTCCAGCAGCAGTGATTATGATTATCACTATTCCTCTAGCTCTTCTGACGAGGATTCCAAGGTTCCATAGACGAAGATTTCTGCAGCAGAATCTCGCGCCAAGATGGACCAATCATTGAAGAAGGATAAGGAAGCCATAAACGGCATGTCTCTTGATCAGCTGAAGACTGCCCGTGACAGATTCTCGAAGAGGATAGCCGAGGATGAGATAGTAGCTGAGTACCGGGAGAAGAGACTTCGAATTCAGCGCAGACGGTTAGCAGTTGAGGATAAGCTTTGCTCTTGTCCTGATGGTGTAGCCTCGGATTCAGACGCTGAAGAAGAAGAACCCGTATGGGAGCCAAGGGAACGCAAAATTAAGCCATACCGGCTTACCAGGGAGATTGAGCGATCAGTTGAGGCTGATCTTGAAGCTGAACGCAAAAAAGAAAAGTACTGGGATGCAATGTACAGCGATCCTAATGAGAGAGAGGACTTTGGTGACGATTCTAACAGTGATTCTGAGGAAGAGCTTGAAGAGGATTCCACGGAAGACGATGGTGGTGATGACGAGTCCGACGATTAGTCTTGCTCGGGAATTTTCTGAGATTATTTACTTTTTGTTGAAATAGATATTATCCCATTATTTGAGCGACTTTGCTGTAGAGATATTCATAAATTATTATTTATTTTTTGAACAATTCCTTATCGTATCCTCTATCTCATTCTGTGCATGCCTTCAATTGGATGAACCCATATCCTAAGAATCAGTCGTGATCTTCAGAAGTATGACTGGACGAGCAAACTAAGGGAACATGATTTGCTCAAATTCAGTTCTTAGTCAAAGTATCGGCTGTTTGAACTGTCAGTCCCCAGTATTTTCGCTCGGCTAGTTTATCACATAATCCCATTTGAGATCTTCTCAGTAGAAACCGCAACTGATTTGACCATTCGTAGAAGATAAATATCCACCGTCTCCAGTTTTGACTCCCAAAATTTAGGGGTTCATACTTATATAACACATTTTCCTCGGCTGTACATTATCAGAAGAAATTTTGATCGCCATCAAACTTCTCATCATCATTTCTAGTAGCACTGCTGCTTCTCGAAACGAATCCCTGGCGAAGCATGAAGTTGGGACGTCCGACTTGGTAGGTAGCATGCTTGATTTATTTTCATGTAATCAGAAAGTTTAACCAGAGGAAATAATTTGTTGCAGGGCAATCATGGGAATCAACTCTGTTTAAGACCTAAGAGGATTGTTAGAGCTCCCGCCTGTTATAGGTCTGCTCGTGCCGAAGCTGGGACATCGGTAAGTCTTGGACCGAAACTCTCTTCTGATCGAGCATTTATATAATTTTTTCTGAAGTTGAATATTTCGTCGTTGCAGGTTGATGTCCATGTAGTTGTCGAAGATAGGAAGAGGAAGGATGGGAAATACGTGGTGGTTGCAACTGATGGTGATGGTGTAAACCATGAGAAATCATAGGACTCTGTAGACGCCGATTCCAGGGTTTCTGTTTGTGAGTATCTAGCAGCCGGACTCCCGTTCGATTCTCCCATGGCCAATGTTTTCCCAGACAATCAATTGGTCGGTGGTTTCATCGTCCCTAAATGTTATGCATCTCTTTACACCAAGATCTGGAAGAGGTACGGGCATATTGCTACTACCGAAGTATGGAGGGGTTTTCTACCAACTCTATTAACCACGGTTGCTGGATTATTGCCTGTTATTGATGAAATGAACAAGATAAACCTGCGAGATGTCAAGAATGAAGAGTTGCACAGATGGGATGATATGATCTCATATTGTGAGATCTTGCGATTCAACATAAGTTGGCTTCTCCGTCGACTCGATATCATCAAGGTTGACAGGGCGGCGGCTGTTGCAAACATGATTTCTGCTACATCGGCCATCATTGAAGAGGAGAAGGCACTTGCTCTGGAATCGGCAAGGGTTGAGAAATCTGTCCAGGATTTGAGGGTGAAAAATGAAAACTTTCAAAAGATGCTTGACACAACCTTCAGTAAGGATTATTTGTTATTGGATGGTTTGCTCTGAGTGAGCGTTAGAGAGAATTTTTTTTTATGTAGGCTCGAGACTTTGTTTTGAATAAAGTAGATGATTGGAAAAAAATTTGTGAGATTCATGAAAATTTTGAATTTTGACTGAATGAGAATATTGCATGCTCTTTGAAGGAATAAAAATTACATTTTGAAAATTAACATATAATTGTTTGTTGATATAAGCATAATATGCCTTGAGCCACTTGCCATTGATGATGTTCCCTTCCACTCCTCCATTGACAACTAAGATTTTGTAATATCCATTGGATACTGCCTTGATGATTACATAAGGCCCTTCCCATTTCAGAGAGAACTTGGGGGCAGACATGTCTTGTTGAATATGTTTTGCTGTTTTCAAAACCAAATCTCCTACTTGAAATGTTCGAGGTCTTACCATTTTGTTGTATGCCTTGGAAACCCTTTGTTTGTAGGTTTCCACATATTTTTACACCTTGTCTCTTCTTGAATCGAGCATGTTCAATTCGGCAATCCTTGAGGGAATCTTGATCTCATCTGGAAGAATAGCATCAGTTCCGTAGACGTGAGAATACGGTGAAGTCCTAATTGAGCTTCTTGGTGCGGTGCGGTAGGCCCACAAAGCCATGGGTAATTCTCCATGCCACGTCCGTGGATTGTCATGAACTGTTCGACTAAGAATACATATCAAGGTTTTGTTGGTGCTCTCCGTTTGTCCGTTTCCTTGGGGATAGTATGGTGTAGAGAAAATCTATTTGATTCCGTATTCTTCGAGCAATTCCGCAACATGTTTGTTGGCAAAAGGAGTTCCATTATCCATGATGATGTGTTTGTTGGAAGATGTTTCTATATTAGCGAGAAGGGTATGATCAAGCTTCCCGGCGTTCCAGAAATCCATGATGTAGTATACGTAAAAGGTATGACTGCGAATTCTCTTTCTATTAGTCAAATTTGTGATAAAGTCCACAAAGTTGTCTTCAATGCAAATGGATGTGACATTGTAAACAAAAATGGAAAAGTAATTTTTCAAGGAACTCGTGGTAAAAATAATGTTATCTTCTTGATACTCAGTTTAGTAATTGTTGCAATTTGACTAAGGTGGAATCTACACATCTTGGGCTTGAGCGTTTTTGTCACATTAATTATCGCCTCTTAACTAAGATCATTAACAAGGAACTTGTCATAGGCGTTCCCAAAATAAATGCAAAGATTAACGGTGTATGTGGTGCCTGTCAAAAGGGTAAACAAACGAAAGTTCACCATAAGTCATCTCGAGACATTCTCACTAAAGCTCCACTTTTAATTCATATGGATCTATTCGGACCAATTCAACAATCTACTGTTGGAGGAAAGAAGTATGCTTTAGTTATGGTAGGTGACTACACCAGATTCACTTGGGTAGATTTCCTAGCTCATAAGAAACCCTTGGTGAATTTAAGATTATTGTTAATATAATCCAGAATGAACAAGGTCGCAAACTAAAGAAAATTAGAAGCGATCGTGGCACTGAATTCAAAGACACCAAAGTATTTGAATTCTGTGACAAACTTGGGATTGTTCAATAATACTCACCACCTATCACTCCTGGGGCTAATGGGGTTGCTGAA
This sequence comes from Papaver somniferum, assembly GCF_003573695.1. NCBI lineage: Eukaryota > Viridiplantae > Streptophyta > Magnoliopsida > Ranunculales > Papaveraceae > Papaver > Papaver somniferum. The sequence goes on along the minus strand of NC_039364.1, from coordinate 183,074,181 downwards.
AGAAAGAATAGGAATATTCAGGAAATGGCCAAGGTTATGCTCCATAACAAAAAATTTCCTCTAAGATTTTGGGGAGAAGCTGTCTTCACAGCATGCTACTTGATCAACCGTGTCTACCTACGGTCTAAAACCCTAAACACTCCATATGAGTTTTGATATGGTAGAAAACCCAACTTACACTATCTAAGAGTGTTCGTAAGTAAGTGCTACATCCTGAAATATCGAGAACAAAGAGGGAAATTTGATACTAAAAATGATGAAGGTATCTTTCTTGGCTATGCATCTGATAGTCGTGGTTTTCGAGTATTTAATCTCAGAACCCAAGTAATGATGGAATCCGTTAACGTTATCATTAATGATATTAGTGAATTTCACCATAACTTTTCTTCTGCTGAGATGCCTCCAACCGAGACAATTGAGAAAGTCAAAGAAGTTCCAGATTCAGTAGAAGTTATACCTAATATTACTGGTCCTGATCTCTCTAGTGACGAGGAGAAAAATACTGATCAGAGTGTGCCGGTTGAACAAGAATGTGTCCCTCCACGTCACCTATGGGTTCAAAGAAATCATCATCCAAATAGTATCATTGGAGGAAGATATTCTACTGCAAAAACTAGAGGACAACTTCAAAATCTGTGCAATTTTGGTTGTTATCTGTCACATGTAGAACCAAGGAATATTGATGAAACTCTTGGCAGTCCCATATGGGTGAATGCAATGCATGAAGAGTTAAATCAATTTGAAAGACAAGACGTATGGAAACTTGTACCTTGTCCTCCAAATGTCAACATTGTTGGCACCAAATGGATATTTAAGAACAAGCCCGATGAGTTTGGCACCATTGTCAGAAACAAATCAAGACTTGTCGCTCAAGGATTACTCACAAATCGAAGGAATTGACTTTGAAGAAACCTTTGCTCCCGTGGAACGCCTTGAGTCCATCAGATTATTATTAGCTCATGCTTGTTTTCTTAAGGTAAAGCTATTTCATATGGACATCAAATCCGCCTTTCTAAATGGAGCCTTAAAGGAATAAGTCTATGTATCTCAACCTAAGGGATTTGAAAACCCCGACTTCCCAGATCACGTCCTTAAACTTAATAAGGCGCTATATGGGTTAAAACAAGCACCTCGTGCCTGATTCGAAAAACTGACCTCATCTCTTCTTGGGAAAGGTTTTTCGAGAGGAGGAGATGATAAAACACTGTTTACCAAGTGGAGTGGAAAAGATGTTGTGATTTCTCAAGTTTATGTAGATGATATCATCTATGGATCAATATCGGAGAAACTTGCACAAGAGTTTCAAGTGTCTCTTGGAAAGGAGTTTGAAATGAGCAATGTTGGTAAATTAAAATTCTTTCTGGGTCTACAAATTAAACAACACAGGGATGAAATTTACTTATCTCAAGAGAAATACGCCAAGGATCTTGTCTCAAGATTTGGTCTTGGTAAGTCTACCCTTAAGTTAACTCCTATGCCTACCACTGGTAAACTGCATCGAGATGATAAAGGTGTAAATGTTGATCAAAAACTTTATCAATCTATCATTGGAAGCCTGTTATATCTCACGACCACTCGACCTGATATTGCTTTTAGTGTAGGGTGTTATGCTAGGTTTCAGGAAAATCCGAAGGATTCTCATCTTGCAGCTGCAAAAAGGATCATACGTTATATCAATCACACCGCATGGTATGGTCTCTCTTACACTTTTGATACTAACACTGATCTTACTGCCTATTCAGATGCAGATTGGGCAGGATGTGTGAAAGATAAAAAAAGTACATCAGGGGGTTTCCATTATGTAGGACTGAATCTTGTAGCTTGGCATAGCAAGAAACAAAATTCACAATCCCGCTCAACGTGTGAAGCAGAATACATTGTTGCAGGCTCATGTTGCACTCAACTTCTATGGATGAAGCAAATGTTTGCTGATTATGGAATAACTACTGGAATAATGAGAATCTTATGCGACAACACTAGTGCAATTCGCACAACAGAAAATCCAGTTGAGCACTCAAGGACTAAGCACATTGACATAAGGTATCATTTTATTCGAGATTTTTACGAAAAAAGTATCATTAGTATGGAATTTGTGCCCTCGGAACAATAATTGGCTGATATTCTCACCAAACCATTAGATACTGCTACGTTTCAAAACTTACGAAAGTCTATTGGTGTTGTTCTGGTTCATTAAGTCGTCCATAACTCCTGCCCCTGCGCTTATCTCAATCTTTTGGGAAATTGATTTTGGAATATCTTGAGGTTTAAGGTCCTTTTGCACATTTGTTTCTAGTAGTTATATCTTCTTAGTATCTTAGTGTCTTCTTGAAAATCCTTCTTTTCTTGTAAAAGTAAGGTCGCTCTTGTTATTCTTTCGGGAATGACATCAAATGGGTGAGAGTTATTTTGAACTTGCGCTTAATTTCCATATCTTTGGGGGGAATGCGGCTGTGGAATTTTGAGGAGTTATCTTGTATCTTTATAAACTCCGTAAGGAATGCATTTAGCTTCGGCTATATGATTGCATCAAAAAAAAAGTTGATATGTCCTTTTCTTTGGTCTTGAAGTGTCTCCATGAAAATTTCATTAGGATCCCATTTTCGTACCTTTGCCAATTTTATTGACAAAAAGGGGGAGTATTAATATGTAGTTCACACTACAAATACATATGGTTTTCGGATCATTATGTAAGGGGGAGTGGTTTTCGTGTTGAGACGAAGTATTGACTAGGGGGGAGTGATACATATAACCATAGTATTGTTGTCGAAGTTGTGATATAAGAACTTTGATACTGTGTAATAATATTATGACACTGTATACCAATGAACGAGAGCTTTTGTTTTCTGATTGTTATGGCTACGGAACTTCAACAACTATGATGCTGAATTGAACATCTATGGAATCATGGGAGTACTTGAAAAAGACGAAGTTTTCGAGTAATGTTGAAGCACCAAGAAGATTAAGCATGTGGACGAGAAGTTACAAAGTTCTATTTATTTTGTAATTTTTTTTGCTAAGTCCAATAGTTTATTAATCAAAGAAACGTAATTACAAGAATTACAAGCATGAGGCACAAGGCCCCCTACCCCCATAAACCAAAGAGGTAAAAATAAATAACTATTATGAAATCTAGATAAACTCATAACTAAAACATAATCAGAGCTAAATTTTCTTCACTTTCTATAGCTCAGTTGGGTTCCATCAAAACAATCCGCTCAGGAATGAGATTAATTGTTTCCACCTCCTTTAACTTTCTTCTTTGGAGTCTTCATTCTTTTTGATTGGTCTTGTGTTTCCTTGACATACTCCTTTCGAAAAGATAAATCATTCAAATACTATTGTTGAACATCGAATTTTGTAATTGTACAAAAAATCTCATGTTCTTCTTTTGTAAACTGCATAGAATTAGCACTCACTTTGGACCGTGCTTCCCTATTCGCAAGCCCAAGGTGGAGTCCAAGCTAACATCAGAGTCCGTGTAATTTACTTCACTTTCACGAACAGAAATCATTGTCGTGTCTTCCTTGGACTCATGTAAACCCTTGTCATTATGTAATACTCCATATTTATTCGGAGATAAAAACATTCTAGAGCTATTTGGATTACTTGACGTATAATCCTTGTACGCCTGTGCAGGTGCAGCCCTTTTCCAAATCTTCACGCGCCTTCTGCAAATTTGCTACATCTGCTTCCATTTTTTTTGTAACTCCAAAGCCGTTCGCTCCTCTTCACTTATTTCATCACCTTGTTCAACCTGAGTGCACTGTGTGTTCTTTGCTGAATTCTCCTTACTGCCAGTTGAAACCAAGTTGTAAGCAGCTTGCTCATCTGCCTTTCTTGTCACTCTGCTAGCCTCCCATCTATCAAATATATCAGCATCAACATCATTCCCCAACTCTTTTTCCTCTTCAGTTTCTAGCAGTACATCACTTGTGTCATTATCAAGGCCTAATTCCCTATGAAGCACATCAAACTTATTTTGGTGTACAACCCTCTCAGATTGTAAAAGTTGATCCACAAGTGGCGTAAGTGAAGCATTGTTATCAACTGAAACAACAACAGTTGGGATAACCACACTACCACTCTCTCCATGCTTTTTATGACGTACCTCTTTCCAATCATTCACAACAGCAGCCTCCTTAGCATCATTATGAATGGCTTGAACATGATTAACCTCCTTATTTTTGTCACGAACCTGCTGCCATTGAGGTTTTGGAGCACCCCTGGCCTGTTTTTTAACTCGCTTATTTTTTCTACAACCGCATCCAAATGACCAATGATCTTACAACTTGAACAAAAACTAGGACGCTTTGGAATATCTATAGCTTGTAAGAAGTTTCTACCATCAACAACATGAATTTCATCAGCATCATGTGAAGCAAAATCAATATCTATAAGGACAGATGCAAAATGACCATATTCATGGTTCAAAGTTCTTGAATCTACCACAATTGGATTCCCCAGAGATTTACCCAGAGATAACAATGTCTTCTCAACCCATAACTCCATTGGCAAGCCTGGAAATCTCACCCAAACAGTTGCACGTGAAGATGGTGGTTTGTTAGCATCAAAACCAGGGTACCACTCAATGAATCTAAACTGTTGTTGTTTTACCATCCATCCTTCCTCAGTGAAAACCCTATCTTTATCTTCTTGTGAAAGAAGTTTGATAATGAAGAAACCCCGATTCAGTGATACAAACTGAACCCACCCTTCTCTTAGTTTCCATTGTTGTTCTAGAGAGGTTTTAACCTCCTGAAAATCAGCCCCCTTGAAAATAATCCGACCAATAAGACTAAAATGCCAGATTTCACATCCTTCCATGAAAAAATCATGAGGTATTTCAACATCAGGTTTCCCTTCTTTTGTTGTAGGGTTTCACATCAACAGTGGTGGTAATATGAGTTTTTTCCCCAGCAACATGTTCAACAGTTAGGGTTTTGTTTCCCTTAACTATACTCGCAAAAGATGTAGTAATAAGAGACGTATTACTAGCATCCAGACCCTGAGTTTCCCCCATTTTGGATATTTATTTTGTAATCCATATGTATTGATAGTTTTGCCACTAAAATTGACAAAGGGGGATATTGTTAGAGCACTGCTCGTTCGAACTCGCATGCGTTGTTATCTCAAGCATGTTTTTTCAAGTTTAGGTGTCAAAACTATATGTCTTGATTTCTAGACTACTTATAGCTAAGTCTCTGTTTAGGACATATTAGTGTAGTTGAGCTCCAGACTCCATGGCGATTATCTTACGAAGACGAAGAACTACTCGGAGAACCAGTGGAACTTCATCCGAATAAAAGTTATGTGGATACTTGAACTTATCTATCACTCAAAAGTCTATCTCTCTATCTCCTACTCTTGAGACAAAGTCGTATAAGTATGATAGTTTTCATACATACACATTTTCTATTTCGAGCCGAGTTTACTCGCCTATCTTTTTCACAAAATACGTGTTGGTAAGCTTTCGTTTTGACCATTTTTCATCTTTATCTGTGACGAAAGTCATGATGACGTTTCAATCTTGAAAATAGCTTTGATGACGATAGTCGTGAATAACAATTGTTATAACATTATAGAAGAATGTTTCAATGATTGAAATGTAGAGTTCAGATTATGTAACCAACTATGGATATAAGCATATATATAGTGTGTTCGCACATTAGTGTATAAATCCATGTGCCGGAAACCAATTGTGTGCACTTGTGCATGCGACATTGGTAAAGGAGACAGGTTGGGTACGCGTACTGGCGGAAGTTTTCTAACCGAAAACTTCTGCTGGAGTTTGTAGTTTACAAACTGGAAAACCAGTCACCTTAGGTACGCGTACCCGTACGCGTACTCACGGAAGTTTTCGAACCGAAAATTTCTGTTGAGTTTCCAAACTCAAATCCGGTAGTTAAGGTACATGCACCCGTACGCGTACCCAAGCTGGTTATTTCTCAAATCGGAAGTTCATGAACTTAAAACAATAAATCAATAAGGAATGCAATCTTTGCAAACCATGGCTATATTGTTCATGAATTTATTCAAGTGAATCAAACCGATTTTGTTTCAATTGTGTCTATGAATAAAGACCTAAGCAATTGAACAAATCTATCAACTAGTTCTTATGAGTCATTTGAACTAGTTATGAAAAAGATGAATATGGTTGATATGAAAGTACTCATATGGCTAACCTCGGTTAACTATTTGGGAACCAACCAAGTGTACACATTTAGGTACGGTTACTCAAACCTAAATGAAACACATTTCATTTGTGCATGACAAGCTAAGTTTCGATCTAACGGTTGAAAGATATTATCTTGGAGAAATCAGGTTTTTCATCTAACGGTGAATATTGAATGCTTTGTTACCAAGGTAACTTAGATTGCAAACCCTGATTTGAAAACTATATAAAGGAGACATCTAGCAACTGGAAAAACTAATCCCCACACCTCCTGTGTGATACTCGTTAGTTTTCTAGAGTCGATTCTACTTTAACCTTAGGTTTCTTCCTGAGACCCTGTAGGTTAACGACTGAAAGACTTCATTGGGATTGTGAAGCCAGACGAAAGTGCTTCTCTTGTAGTTGAGCGATCTGATCTTGCCATTTTCTATCGTACGAGTTCAATTGAATAATAGACTTGAGATTATATCTCCGATAGGGCAAGATAAAAATAAATCACAAACATCTTCGTCTCATCGTTTGTGATTCAACAATTGATAATACTAGGCTGTTCTTCGGGAATATAAGTCCGGATTATTAATTCGTTCTTGTTCACCTTAATTTATCAAAACACGGAACAAAAACTCTTAGGTCTATCTGTGGGAGACAGATTTGCCTATCATAGACTTTTCTGTGTGATACAAATTTGTTTATTAAAGTCTTTGACTTTGGATTGTAGCAACTCTTGGTTGTGGGTGAGATCAGCTAAGGGGATCAAGTGCGTAGTATCATGATGGGATCAGAGACGTAAGGAGCGCAACTGTGCCTTGAATCAGTGTGAGATTGATTAGGGTTCAACTACAGTCCAGACCGAAGTTAGTTTGTAGTAGGATAGTGTATGTAGCGGCTTAATACAGTGTGGTGTTCAATCTGGACTAGGTCCCGGGGTTTTTCTGCATTTGCGGTTTCCTCGTTAACAAAATTTCTGGTGTCTGTGTTATTTCTATTTAGCATTATATTTCGTTATACAATTGAAATATCACAGGTTATACGTTAAGATCAATCAATTAGAATATCCAACCTTTGGCTGTTGATTTAAATTGATTGACTCTTGGATATTGGTCTCTGGTACCATCCAAGTTATTAACCTTGTATTTGATAAAGACTCGCAGATTTCTATTTGCTTGAGTAAAGATCAAATCAAGCGAGAGAGATATTAACTTCTCGATATACTTTTCTCTAGATTGAGTCTGACTGTCTAGTTGATTCTCTAGAAAGTATATTGGCGTTAGTCCATGCAGATTGCTAATCGAAATATTGGGTGTGGTTGTTATACCTCCGCTTTTTCAGATTTCTCTAGTAAAGCTTCCTTTTGTGCCTCCCTGGTCTTTGATGTTCAGTCTGCTGAAGAAACTGAAGCCAGAGCTATTTGGAAAGTCTTGAAGAAAGCAGTGGAGCAGCAGTTAACTCATATCATTGTCAAAAGTGATGCGAAGTCACTCATTGATCAATTTTCAGTTGGCATGTTCGATGGAGACTCGCGTACGGATGCTATTTTTAAGGATATTCAGTTTTTTTTGTTCTAAATTAGTGGCATGTATATTTAATTTCCAACCGCGTGTTTGTAATTCGGTAGCTCATAAGTTAGCTCAATGGGAAAAAACAAACAATGCCTCTATGTACTGGTATGTTCCTCCTGTTTGGCTCCTACCAACAGTTGAGGGGGATCATTAGCCTTTTTGAAGGCCGTTTTCTATTTAAAAAAATAGAGTTGTTGAGACTCATCTTGAAAAATTCATTATTAAGTATTAAATTTGCCCGACATTCTAGAAATATTGTGACTTCAAATTGTTTTTGCAGTAATGTTAGATATGATATTGTTATCGCGATATATTTTCATTTGTTGTTATTTGTTAAGCTATGTATCCAGTGTGATGAGTGTGGGCAGTTATTTGAATGTAATAATTAATTATATTCAATTGGAATGTTACTTAATACAAATATAAAGGTTTTAGTAAGGAAATTAATACCGGTATGTATATATATATATGTACTAGAACTTTACCCGTGCCATAACGGCACAACCTTCATAATAAGTAAAAGGAGAATTATGTCAGTTTTAACCCTTGTCATTTTTTTTTTGATTCTTATATACTGACAATTCTTTTCCGTGGCTTTTTTTTGGAGAATTGCTAGGTTGACCGTGATAGCTGTCTCGGAGAAACCACCAAGTGAAATATGTAGTGGGACTAACTAAAAACCATTACCATCCCAATAGTGGATTATTACCTATCGTCGCTGAATTTTTCTCCGGTTGTTTTTAAGGCAAATTTCGGTTAGCATGTACAATTGTTTCTTTTGTATTATAACCAGCTTATTTCACTTTATTTGTGAAAATATTTTTTTTTTGCTAAGTCCAAAAGTTTATTAAGCAAAAAAACGTAATTACAAGAATTACAAGCAGGAGGCACAAGGCCTCCTCACCCCCATAAACCAAAGGGGTAAAATAAATAACCAAAGAAAAGCCACAAAAAGCTAGAGAAGAAAAAAATAGAAAAGAAAAGAAAAAAGACAGAAAGCCTAAATTACTTCACTCTAAAAAAAACGCTAAAGAAAATAGCTCCTTCTTGAAAGTTTCCACTTCCTTTATTTTTCTTCTTTGGAGTCTTCATTCTTTTGGATTGCTCTTGAATTTCCTTGATGTACTCCTTTATAAAAGATAAGTCATTCAAAATTTTTTGTTGAATATCAAATTTATTAATAGAACAAAGAACTTCATTTTCCTCTTTTGTTAACTGAATTTTCATGGGTTGTGCAAAGCCCAAGCCCAAGTCCACACTTTTTCTTCCAGAACCGGAATCCAAGTCCGTGTTTAACCCTCTTCCCTTCCCAGAACTAGAATCCAAGTTAACCTCCTTAACTGAACTATCATCAGTTTCGACTTCCTTAGACTCCTTTAAAAAATCCCCATCTTGTAAAACATCAAACTTATTCGGAGATAACACTCCAAATTTTGTTGTACTATTTTTGGATGCCCGTATTTGTTTAAACCTCTCCAAATCATCACGCGTTTTTTGCAGTTTTGCTGCTTCTTCCTCCATTTTTTCTTAAGTTCCAAAACATGCAACTCAGCAGCGCTTAAGCCAACAGTGTGTGGAAAATCAACTGCTAAAGATGTATGGGACGTAATGGTTGCATCCCCATGCTGTTCATGCACATCATTAGATAGCTCTTTAGTGCCTATCCATTGCTGAACATCATCAGAAGTATGGGACGATTTGTCCACCACATCCCCATGCTGTCCATGCACATCTTCAGCATTCAAACTCTTTGCAACTTCAGGAACAAAAGGAATGACTGGAGTATTCTTACCATTTACTTTACGCCCAACTTCCTGCCATACCTTGTCTCCATTAGAACCCTTACTGTTACCAGCGTTAGTTCCATTCACCAGCAAATTCTGATCTTGAGTAGAATTCAGAATTTGTAAGTTGTTATCCTTGCTCTTTGGTTTCTTACGTCATTCTGAATCAGAATGACCAATAAACTTACCCTTAGAACAAAACTTAGGTTTTTTGTGTATCTCAAAAATCTGTCAGAAGTCCGAACCCCCACTGTTACATGAACCGCATCTGTGTTCACCTCGGCGAAGTTTATATTAATTAGGACTGAAGCGAAATATCCATACTCATGATCAAGAGTATGTTTATCTACCAAAATAGGTGTTCCAAGGGATTTACCTATAGCCAGCAGTGTTTTCTCAATCCAGAATTCCACAGGCAAGCCAGGAAACTTAACCCATACATTAGCATGGGAAGTTTTATGTTTGTCTGCATCAAAACCTGTAAACCATTCCATTAGATTCAGATTTTGTTGATCAACAAACCATGCTTCCACATTAAGAAGCTTGTCTTTGTCTTCCTGAGATTGTAGCTTAATGATAAAAAAAAACCCTATTCTTGGGGATGAACTACACACGATCTTGACCTAACTTCCATTGTTGTTGAAAGTTATTTTTAACATCTTGAAATTTAACACCCTTTAGATCTAAACGACCTATAAGGCTGTATTTCCATACCTTGCATCCTTCATCATAGAAAGCGTCAGGAATAACAACAGATGGTTTTCCCTCTTTAATGGAGGGTATTGGTAACTTAGACAAATCGATAGTTGTAGCCGGAAGCTGCTTTTTTCCAATAAACTTTTCAGCGTAGGTTAAAGTTTTCACATGTGGTGAATCCAAAAATCCCCCATCTATTGGTTGATTAGCCTGCCCGTTAACTGCTGTATGAATCATCACGAGTAAGTGAAACTGATAATCCAAAGCTTGAGAAACCGAAACCCTAAACGTGAAATTGAGTTTTCCAAAATCGCCTATTGGAGCAAATTTTGGACATTCTCTCTCCTCCTTACTTGTGAAAATAATCAATCACAACTTCCGTAATAATTTACTTGTGTCCTACTTTTTTTTTTTGGTAAATCCAAATTGTATTAATGATTAACTTAATTACAAAGCAAAATAAGCAGTAAGAAAAGAGGTCAGAAAATCCCAAAAACTTACTACTCATTTGAAACGAAAATAAGAAACATTTGGGTATTCAACGGAATTTAAAAAATCTGGTATTCCAATATAATGTCTCCCCTCCTCATTAGGAAGATCACAACCTCTTTTTGCCATCTTGTCAGCTGAAAAGTTAGCATCCCTATAAGTGTGCTCAAAGCGAATAGCCTCATTATTAGAAGAAACTTCACTCCATCGTTGCCTAACAAAGCACGGAAGAGTAGAAGAAGTAAAAGACATAACTGCACTCGAAGAATCAGAACAAATGCAAATTTTCGAATGCCCTCATTGAACCGCCCATTCCATCCTCACTATAATACCAAAAATTCCAGCTAGGTAATTTGAAGTTATACCCAAACCAACACTCACTGCACAAACGATATTAGCCTCATGATCTCGCGCCACCACGCCAGCACCAGCCACGCCTGGATTCCCACGAGCAGCTCCATCACAACACAACAACAACTCGTCAAACGCCGGAGGAAACCACCTACATTCAACTGGAATATGCATCTTCACATGTCTATGAGAAACTTTGAAAAAATCCAGCACTTTGAGATCATCCACGGTATTATTCATGTAGCCTTTGAGACGTCTTGAATAGTCATGCTGAAAAAGCGGGGGTACAACAACCACACCCAATATTTCGCTTAGCAATCTGTATGGACAAACTCCAATATACTTTCTAGAGAATCAACTAGACAGTCAGACTCAATCTAGATAAAAAGTATATCAAAGAGTTTATATCTCAATCTCTCGATTTGATATATACTCAAGCAAATAGAAATCTGCGAGTCTTTATCAAATACTAGAGAGATAACTTGGATGGTACCAAAGACCAATATCCAAGTGTCAATCAATTTAAAGCAACAACCAAAAGGTCGGATATTCTAATTGATTGATCAACGCACAACCTGTGATATTTCAATTATAACAAAACATGATGCGGAAAAGAAATAACACAGACACCAGAATTTTGTTAACGAGGAAACCGCAAATGCAGAAAAACCCCGGGACCTAGTCCATTTTGAACACACATTGTATTGAGCCGCTACAGACACTAGCCTACTCCATATTAACTTCGGTCTGGACTGTAGTTGAACCCCTATCAATCTCACACTTATCCAAGGTACAGTTGCGCTCCTTATGTCTCTGATCCCAGTAGGATACTACACACTTGATTCCCTTAGCTGATCTCACCCACAACTAAGAGTTGCTACGACCCAAAGTCGAAGACTTTAATAAACAAATCTGTATCACACAGAAAAGTCTATGGTAATAGATAAATCCGTCTCCCACGAATATACCTACAAGTTTTGTTCCGTCTTTTGATAAATCAAGGTGAACAAGAACCAATTGATAACCCGGAATTATATTCCCGAAGAACAGCATAGTATTATCAATCACCTCACAATGATCTTAATCGACGCAGCGAAAAAAGATATTGCGGAATCACAAACAATGAGACGAAGTGTTTGTGATTACTTTTATATCTTGCCTATCGGAGATATCAATCTTAAGCCAATTATTATAATTGTACTCGTACGATAGAAACAATAAGATCATATCACACAACTACAAGAAAGTAGTATCGGTATGGCTTCACAATCCCAATGAAGTCTTTAAGTCGTTGACCTGGTTTAGAAGAAGAAACCAAAGGTTAAAGGAGAATCGACTCTAGCTTAGCACAACTAGTATCACACAGAAGGTGTGGGGATTAGGTTTCCCAGTTGCTAGAGTTCTCCCTTATATAGTATTTCAAATCATGGTTTGTAATCAATGTTAGCTTGGTAACAAAGCATTCAATATTCACCGTTAGATGAAAACCTGATTAGATTCAAGCGAATATTTTTCAACCATTAGATCGAAAACTAGCTTGTTACACACAAATGAAATGCACGTTTCTAGGCTTGTGTAACCGTACCCAAACTTGTACATTTGTTGGTTCAACAATAGTTAACCAAATGGTTATCCATATGATCACTTTCATATCAACCATATGCTTCTTCACCATAACTAGTTAAAGTGACTCAAATGAACTAGTTAGAGACTTGTTTAATTGCAAGGAAATCTTATGTAACTACACAAGACACAATCGAAGCAAAAATGATTTGATTCACTCGAATCGGTTCATGAACTATATAGCCACAGTTTGCAATTTGCATTCCTTAGTTTATATAAGAATAAGTTCACCAACATCGTTTTTAGATATAACCTACTCAAGTTCGCGGACTGGGTTCGCTTACTGAGTTCACAAACTCCAACATAATTTCTCGGGTCGAGAACTTACGCCAGTTCGCGGACTGGGTTCCCGGACTTAGCTCACGCCACTATTCTGGTTCTCTTGATCAACAAAGTTCGCAAACTTCGGTTCAAAGAATAAAGACTTATACATATATGTGTTTCCACAACAATGCTTATATCCTCCAATGGTTATATAATCTAAACTCTCATTTCAATCATTGAAACATTCTTAGAGGACATTGATATTCTGTAGTTGTTGTTCACAAACTATTTTTCGTCAAAGTAAGCAATTTTCAAAGTGATTGAAACTTGTCATGACTTTCGTCACTAGGTAAAGATGAACTTGGCTAAAGCGAAAGCTTACCAACACATATTTCGAGAAATAGATAGGCGAGATAAACTTAACTCAAAATAGCAAATGTGTATAATCTAAGTCTATATAGCAAAACGACTTTTGTCTCAAGATAAGAGATAAATAGACTTTTGAGTGATAGATAAGTTCAAGTCCTTTTAGTCGATGAAGATCCACCAGTTCCTTGAGTAGTCCTTCGTCTTGTATGATGATTGCCATGGAGTTCTTGAGCTCAACTACACTTTCTATCCTAGTCCGAGACCTTAGCTATAATAGACTAGAAATCAAGACTTATAGTTTTGATCACTAACATTGACAAACATGCTTGAGATAGCAACGCATGCGAGTTCGACCGAGCAATGCTCTAACACATGCACTGGTTAAAAACACATTTTTGAAAGAAACTCCATCACACCATTGTGCCTTCATAAACAAAACGATTCCTGGTGTGCCATAACTCCGACCTCACTAACAAAAATGCAAGCAACCATAAGTCCTTGACCATGCCACTCCTACCCCTAGCTGGCTTGTATGTTGTAGACAAATTTAAATGCGAGCGCATTCCAAAAATATATGAAATCCATCCCCAAGCCTTCCCAGCAAACGCACAATGCAGAGCAAATGATCCAAGGTTTCTTCCTCATTATTACACAAACAACATTTGTTAACAACTTGAATTTTGAACCTGCTTTTAACTTTATCAAGAGTAGCACAATCTCCTCTTAGAATCTTCCAATTTCTCGCTGCCAAAGCTGGGTCCACAGATTGCCTCCATAACAGATTGTCCCCCTCCAACTTCACATATCTCTTGCGAATCAAAGACTTAGCAGACTTGACAGTAAATGTGCCAGTATAATTTGGTTCCAAACCCGACAATCCTCTCCATTCAAGGGGTAGGTAATTCCGCTTCATTAATACCAGCAGCCAACAAAGTGTTGCGACACTTTTCACTCAAACTCCAAATTCCATTATTAAGCATATCCCCAACCAAAACAACACGATCAAGAGAATAATCTTCAAGAATATCAGCAATAGCCATATCACCCACCCACACATCATAATAAAGAGAAGTATTACGTCTATCTACAATTAACACCTTAGAGTTATCCTCCACCAAAGCATAAACCCATTTAATACCTGGTAAAAAAGAAGACTTCACATAATGAACCAAATTTCCATTCCTCATAAAAAATTTAGCCCGAAGAAAACGATCCCAAACTTATTAGAGTTACGGATTTCCCACCAAAGGCTCATAAGGAGCGCCTTGTTCATTAAACTCAACTGAGTTATACCCAAACCACCTTCCTCACAAGGAGCGCAAACCTTGTCATAAGCCACCACAAAGGACCTACTCACTTGTGAATCACCATACCATAAAAAAATACGAATAGCGACTTCACATTGATGAACAAACTTCCTTGGCCGCTTATAACAGCCATATTATGAACCGAATAGCTTGCAATCACAGACTTGACCAACATCACTCAATCTTGAAAAGATAGCATCCTACCTTTCCAACACGCTAATTGATTCTTAATCTTCTCAACCACATTGGCAATATGGTGATATTTAACTGCACCTGGCATTACTTTAACACCTAAATACCTATCTGGAAAGTTTGCAATAGGCATCTCCAAAAAATCAGAAATAATAGCTCTCCTCCTCAAAGAGCCCCCACCAGAATAAAGTTTACTTTTCTCACGACTAACCGTTTTCCCCGAAGCACGTTGATACAAACTCAACAAATCAACCAGATTTCTTAAACTCTTCATGTTACCCTTACAAAAGATCATAATATCATCAACAAAAAATAAATGAGTTGGAGCAATACCTTTTCTGTTTACCATAGTTGACATGTTACCCTTACGGAAAAGTTTCGTGATATTTCTGCTTAAGACATCCTCAATCAACACAAAAATCAAAGGCGACAAAGGATGACCCTGACGAAGACCTCTATCAATACTGAAAAACCTTCCGGGCTACCATTGACTAGAACTGAAATTCTAGCAGACTTCAGAATCTGTAAAATCCAGTCACACCAGTTCTCTGAAAAACCATATCTTCTAAACACCTCCCCAATAAAAGTCCAACTAATAGTATCAAAAGCTTGAGTTATATCTAGCTTTAACCCAACATTGCCCTCCTTGCGCTTAATCTGAAGTTCATTCACCATCTTCAAAGCAAGACTAATATTTTCATGAATATTTCTGCCTTTCATAAATGCCACTTGTTCCTTAGAAACCAATTTATCCAAAACACTACCCAGTCTAGTAGGTAAGATTTTAGTAAAAATCTTAAAAAAGAAATTACTAAGACCAATTGGTCTGAAATTCCGAAGAGTATTCGCACCTCTCTCTTTAGGCACGAGCATAAAAAGACTAGAATTTACACCATGAGGAACAAATTTATTAGTCCAATATAATAAGACTAGGGAATCACCCGTGCCGATACACCGTTATATTCTGAGGTGCTTTGCTATCGCACCACGTATGGCTTCTTCTTTCTGTTATCCTCTGGTTTGTATCTCCCAAGTCACACAGTTGTGTGTGTTTTTTTTAATGAAAATTTCTGTGTTCAATTTCTAGAAGGATAGTCATCGGGAGTGTGGGTGATAACGGTGGAGTTTGTTGATATTAAATTGATTTCATTTTAGTCTGAAATTATTTTCATTTTAATTTGATTCTATAGAACTTCAAGCGGTCAATCAACATTTTATCCGTAATTGATCGAATCCATTTTCGCATAGTGGAATTTAAGGTTAGTGTGCTTTTTTTGTTGGTACAATTAGCTAAAGAATATAACATTAACGATCAACTAATCAACATTTATTTATATATTGCCATTTTTCTGTCAAAAAATAAAATAAAAAAGAAAATACATTTTTTTTACCATAAACAAAAGAGAATTTTAAGCAAACTCCCAAGGGAGGATTTTAATAAAAAAAAGAAAACAAATAAATACATAGATGTTCATAGACTAGGTTTTTCATCAAAGTTTTTATCTCAAACTGGCAACAATCTCTTCCTGCCATTTCGATTATTACGATCAGTCGATCACCTGTACATTGTAATGGTTAATGGAGATTTACTGATAGATAGTCTATATATATTTAACTAAGCATCATCCATTCTTAAATAATTTTGGTAGTCAAAAAAACTAAACATAAGCTTGCAAACTAAGAGAAATGGTCTTATATAATAGATGCGTAACCAACAACATACTAATAGTAATTAACATCATACTAATAGTTTAAAATAACAACACTTCAATGAATACCGTGACATATAATGAGTGTGTATAGTGTCTCAACAACATTATTATCCTCGATATATTGCATAAACTCCATCAAAGTTCAAATGGTGTATGCATTTGAGATATATTTTCATTTTATTAGTTCATACATTACGTTTCCAAGTGAATGTTAAGAGGTGAAACACATAACTTACCCAGTAAAAGCTAACACAACATACTACCTCAAATTGCAGACACCTTTTCTCAGAACTACATCTCCATCCTCCGACATCAAAACACAACTTGACCAAATGCACAAACACCTAGATAAATATTTTAATGACCGAACATAAGAAATCTCAAAGGGATGAATGAAACACATATATATCAAACATGCTAAACAGTAAAACAATAGTGTAAAATATATCATAAAATTCACATATATTGCAAAATTGTGCAATCTTTGTAATTACACAAAATATGGATCCTTGATAAATTGGGACAAAATGTGCCTGAAACACGCAGACCAAAGTTTTAAAACGTAACATATATAAGAATAACACAGGGGGTGCAACGCCTTACTCTACAGATGAGATAATGTTGTATTGGATTACTACGTGTGATAATTACAAACTTGTCTCTTTTCCCTCCATAAACTACCTATAATCAAAATGAGGATATGTGCAGAATCTCTATTCAGAATCTGCAAAATATTTTCAGGCGTGTCCTATGTTAACCGATTAATCAAATACGAAAACTACAAAGTTCAATTTCGATAGACACCATAAATTTCAAACCAGGTCAGGTTTTCTATGTGTTTCTCAAATACCTTGCATACAGGAGTTACGTTACTTCAGGATTTGAAGTAAACCAATGCATACATGTAAAATGTATTAGGCTAAAAGTTAAGTAGTATATATAAAATATTTAAGGTCTAGCAACGCTTGTAACTAATCGCTTAAAGTTTTTATCGATTTTTTTTTACCTTGTCTCCAAATTAATTGTTGACCATTCGATAACTATTGCCATTGTGAGTGTATCTGCATCACTTTATGCATCATGTTGAAGGAGTGCAGAGTGATTTGAATACCACGGGTCGGTGCAGAATTTTTGAGATCCCAAATAACACGTAAGCTTTTGCTATTTCATGTGAATTGTAAGAGTGTTGAAGATGGACATTACACTGTATCAAATAAAATGGTAACTATCGGCGGTTCTTGTATTTCAGCGACTTACGGTATATCAATGGTAGTCTATATAAAGTCCAACTCCCCCCATTACCTGGTATATCACTGTTGGTGTATATCAAGATGGTGATACCTTTTGTGTGCTGCAGGTAAGTTAAGATGGCATCTTCAGTAATTTTGTATCAACTACATTCACAAAAAATTATACACATAATTAGAATTTAGAAAACTTGACTCGCCTGTATTTACAACATACATTGCAAAATCCAAATAGAGAGATAACAACAACAGAAGTGAAGAGAGCAAATTAAATCAAAATTATAAATGTAAAACGGTATTTAAAATAAATACAATGTAAACGGATATAATTAAGCAGATTTCTAAATTTTCTACAAAATAAAACATATTTCTAAATGAAATGGATAACTACTTGATGACTTTTTTTGTTTTAGTATACTTTGGGTTATTTATATGCATAACTTCATCCTAGTCAAGCTTAAGATTCCTTGAATACCGCTAATTGTACTAAGAGTTTGAACTTGAAAGTTAAATCTATTATCTTTTGATATTATTTCATACCATATATATGGTGCAACTGTATTTCCTTGTTTATGCGAAAAGTTCGTTGTTACCTACATTACTCAAAATCGTTTTGCGAAAACATCTGACCAACAAGAGTGGCGAATAAAGCAATGCTTGTGAAGCTGTGTTGGAAGATTTGTACTTCAAAAAAGGTGTGGACTAATTTTTTTCGTGCAAAATTCTTCTCTCGGTCTGGTCGTATGGTTGGCTACATTAAATCCTCTATTCTTCCTGGTTTTCGTTGGGTGTATGAGGAGGTTCAGTCCAATACAAGAGTGTTGATTGGTGATGGCAGGTCAACTTATTTATATTTCGATGCTTGGTGGGGGGATACTAGTGTTGCTGATGTGATTGGAGTACAAAATCTTGATAGGATTGTAATGGTTAGTGATATGTTGTTGGACGGGGAATGGCATTTCACGGGTATTGCAGTTCAAAATTTGATTGTTGCTGGCGTTAATATGGAGACCTTGCCAAGACCGTTACATGGTGCAGATTACAAAGTTTGGAAACCTGAATTCAAGGGTCAGTTTACGGTTAGCTCAGCCAAGGAACTGATTCGCTTGAAGTATCCTAAGTTGGAGGGTGCTAATCTTCTTTGGAGACCGACAATTCATCCTTCTCTTGCTGCAAGAAATTGGAAGCTTTTTAGGGGGGATTGTGCGACTTTGGACAAGGTAAGAAGTAGATTTAAGTGGTTAACAAGTGTTGCTTGTGTAACAGAGAGCAGGAAACTTTGGATCATATTTTATGGTCATGTGATTTTGCTTCGAAGGCGTGGCTTTGGATTTCTGAGATTTTCGGTCTCAATCCTCACCAAAACCTCACAACAGCTTATAAACAAGCTAAGGGCAGGAGTCGTATGTTTAAAGATGTATGGTTGCTGTCTATTCTTGTTATTCGTTCGGAATTATGGTTGACTCGTAATAGATTTGTTTATGGAAATCAACGAGTTAGTTGGCATTTTTTCCACAAGAAGGTGTTTAATCAGATTCATGAGTATTCGAGAAGGTTGAAGGGTGATACGTTTAACAATCAAGATGAGCTAAGGATTTTCTCTTTCTTTAGAGTTCACCATAGGAGGGTCAAGATGGTGCAACCAAAGGAGTGTTTTTGGGTTCCTCCAAATTCTAATGAATTGATGCTTTGTTGTGATGGAGCGGATAGGGGAAATCCGGGAAGAGCGGGTGCTGGAGTGGTTGTTAGAGACGCGAGTGCTAATGTTTTGGGATCTATGAGTGTTGGTTTTGGTATCAAAACTAATTATATTGCTGAGCTTTTTTTTGTTATTGTGGGGTTGGAATGTGCTTTGAAGTTTGAGGTTAGAGACATTTGTATTCGTACAGACTCTATGGGTGCTGTTTTGGCGTTTTCAGGTGATATTGTTGATGTTCCTTGGTTTATAAGACATAGATGGGTTGAAATGAGTAATAGATATAACACAATTCATTTTGTGCATACTTATAGAGAAGTAAACTTTGCTGCAGACACGATGGCCAAGAGAGGTTGTTGGTTGAATGATGGTGAAGGCTTGAGTTATGATGGAAGTCCTGATTTTATTGTTTCAATTAAATTACCTTATGTATCTTATTTTAGATTTGATTAGTTTATAATTTTTTTGGGGTTCTCGGCCTCTTTTCTTACTTGGTATTTGTAATTTTGATTATTTATTAATACAATTTGGATTTACCAAAAAAAAGAAAACATCTGACCAACTATTCAAGGTTCCCTTCGTTTTTCTTGTTGTGCTTGTTTCTTTTGTTTCCTTAGCTTACCAACCATGCATGTATACTCACCCTGGATGACTCTTTGTTAAATAAACAGGCACCTAAGAATGAAATTAAGTTGGGTCTTCTATGTACTTTTTTTATCCAACTCATTCAACATTCTGTATCACATACCTAATCTGTTTGTATTAACCTAGGGCGTTGACAAAATGCATCATAAGATTTTCCCAATTTGATTATCGGCACCCTATGTGCATTGAAACTCTAAACACAAACATGAATTTGTTAAAATCATTAACATAATGATAAACTCCACATAGCTTCATATGACCCAGCACCAAGTTACAACCTTCCCCAACATTTTGGTTTACAAACATTGAACTGTTTTCACAAATGTTCAAGGTATGGACTACACTTAGGTCAGAACTATATACAACACCAATTCAATCACACAAAAGTCTTCACTGAGCTATATATACAAAATACAAAGTTCCAAATAAATAGAATTGCCACAACTGAAAGCAGTAGAACTTGTGTAGAGTAAGTTAAATTGAACTTACTTTAGAGCAAGCTTTCTCTGATCTGTTTGATCTCCTGATTCGAAGAATCCCTCTAAATGTGTACTTGTCCCATTCTATCTCCTCCCAAATCAAAACCTTCCATTAATTTTTTTTTTTTTTTTTTAACTTTTTTCAGCTTCAAATGCTCATATCACTAAAATGATATCTGAAATCAAATTTAGCCTGTAACCATTGTTACCTAATTCCTTTTGCCCATGTTATAGTTCTCACCGGTCTGCGGCCTGCTCGATGTATCCAAGTCTTCTACGGGATCACAACTGAGCCAGGATAATAAGGCTGACCCATCCATAGAGGTTTGAACTTGTGGGATGGTTCCTTTCATTGCTACAGAGATCAAAGACAGAGATCAAAAACATAAAAGTTAATCTAGGATTATGTACCATAAACAACAATAAGATTTCACAACAACATATTTAATTTCACAAAACCAAAGTCATTTCAGTTGGCGGTTATAAATTTCCAATACGGGTTGCTGCTTGTTTGTACTGGTCGATCTACCGAATAATTTGTAGTCTTAAAGGGATTTTTATTAACGATGATAGTCAAAACTTGGATCTTCAAAGCCTTCTAACTATAGAGATGTGTCAATTCAATTGCCGAAATTTGATTACCCTATTCATGATTACCGCTTCTGTTTAAGCAAAACACTCGATCACCAAGAGGCATCCTGCACCATATTAACATAGAACATTTCTCAGGTTTACTATCAATAAACCCTGTTGTTTTTTGATTTCATAATCTGATAGTTTTTGCTTCATATCTAATCTAGAAAGAACGCCTTGCCGTAAAGGCCTTGAACATAGAACCCCCACAGTTGAAGAGTTCAAGTGGATGATTGGAGTTGAATGGACTGCACACAAAAACGGAGCGGAAGTTAATCAACAGGAAAACTCTGACACTAACCCAAGAAATTAGTTACCCTTGGCCAAAGCATAAAGTTAATGCCTAGAATCATGTTTGAAAAAATTAAAATTTTAACAATGAAGTGTCATTGTTAGAGTCTAAAAACCGGTTTATAGCCATTTGCCATGGACCGCTTGCACGATGCAGTCAAATGGAACACAGGAAGAGTAAATAAATAAATAAATATAATATGCCAATTACCATCTCCTATCCTTGAGTTCAAATTACGCCTTCCCTCAGACAACCAAATTAAGATTTCATAATACGTTTCAAGTACATAAACTATCTACCTGTTCAAAGATCACTTATAGTCATACTATTAAATGCAAGTAAAACATCGTTGTCGTATAGGCATCTAAAAGATGATTAATTTATCTCGCAATAACTCATGTCATTTCTGTGTCCGTTCTATGCAATCTCTAATTAAGATTCATTTAAGTGCTTTGATATGCACCAAATTTATGCCTATAATTATGAACACAATAGAATATGATTTCTAAACCTACAATATCACAAATTTTTCTAAATGCGAGCAAAGTTTTTTGTACATGGAATGTCGTCTGATGGCGGATATTACCCTTTGTATTTGTATTCATCATTCACATCTGAGAGTGATGGTCTGCTAAGTCAAAAATAATCGCATCTAAATCAGAACACAAACCACATTTTCCTTAGTGTGAATCACCTCAAACATGACCTAGCATAATGCAACTTGGGGAACTCGTTCAAATTGGTATATGATGTGTAATTCTTAAACATATGCCGGGAAATATCTATTCAAACAGAAAAATTATTGTTAAGCTCCAATAGAAAGGCAGTACATTCCGAGAAATCCTATTGCATCGGGATCGATATCCTAAATTAGCTAGCAGCAAGAAAATCAAACACTAAGCTTAATGACATTGCATCGAATAGATACCCTAACTTTAAATATTTTTAACCCATAACTTTAATAAGGATGATTATCTTAATTTTAGCAGTAAAAGGTCGATAGGAAAGGGAAGAAGTATAAGAACACACCTTGATTAGCTGATGTTGAAAGACGATCGAATAGGAAGAACCGCAAGAAAAAATGACAGAGAAGCAAAAATTTAGGGGTTGCCAGTTCTATAATAACCTTCTTCTCCTTGTGTATATAACCTTTCTACCCCAAGGGGAAGATGGTTTTTGTAAGATCCAGCTGACGTTGTCTTCTCAATTTATTCCAAAAGCAGTTCTCGTGGTTCTTGTTAGTTGAAATTGGCTAGTAACCTATAAGAAACTTCTTCTCCTCGTCTATAAAAACCCTTCTACCCGAAGAGGAAAACTGTTCTTATAAGATACTGACCAATAGCACAAACTGGATACCGATGCCTAAAACTCGAAACCTAGTGATAAAATTGTCACGTGAAGTCTGGGCATGTAAGATCGAGCCAAGAAAGTCAAAACATCACTGGAACTTCTTTCTGAACTGAGAAACTATTGCAGAATAACCAAAGAATTTTTAAATCAACATCCGTCTAAACCAACAACTCATACGTTCTAATCTTAAAACATGTATAGGAGCAACACTAAGGCATCAAATATGATGCAGGCGCAAAACATCAACTGAAAATATGGCAAACATGGATGCAACACAATAACAATTAACAATTTGTTTGTGAGATTTCCACGGAAGAAATGAAAATGAAATAAAATATGATATAAAAAGAGAACTCTATTGCGAGTGTAATCTTTGAAAATCTACATCACCCTAATTGTCATCATCTCTACGAAAACTTCAGACTAACTTTTGACATGGAAACTATATAGATAACAAAATCAAGACCAAAAAAATAAAATGTAGTATAAAAACAAAGTTGTTGACAACATGCCATGTTTCAAAATTTAAAAATTGAGTACACATTGCACCTTGGTCCTTCCTTAGACAATATAGCCATCCGAGTAAATGCGAAATGGATCATATATGTTATCGAATCGGAATGCGAAACCAAATGGGCGTAGAAAGTTAGACATACAGTTACCTTGTGTAAACCATCATAGGAGATTTGAGATCGGGCAACGAAATCGATCAGTATTTGGGTTTAATTTATATTCAAACTTTCTCCCAAGTAATTAATAGCACATAAGACCAATAACACATTTATCACCACCATACATTTTTAGCATTAATCTTATTTACTAATGCCCATAACACTCATATTCGTCTCATAAACGATTCAGATTATAACAGCGACCGGCATCATAGCCGAAATAAAAATGAGAAAACAATTATACTCACCATAAATCTGTGTCACTTGATCAATAATTTTATTTCTTTCTCTATTTTTACCCGTTGTTTGGATTTGGCTGGGGAGCTTCCTATTACTCTTTCACGGTATCTTCAGCTACAGACTTTACTAAATCAATCATTCCTTGCAAATCAAACTGCAAAATAAAATACCCATAAGAACAAATCAAGGTAAAATATCGTTATTCAAAGTGGATTCCAAGAGGAAATCAAGTAAATGAGAACAAAGTAATGTTAAGACCTGAAAATTGTCCCGCATTCCTTAACTGACCTGATATTGCGAGAACTTTGCACATTCAGACTG